>NC_086286.1:50826708-51138821 GCF_963924245.1 Chroicocephalus ridibundus | reverse complement strand
TCCTTGAGGCATCCTTCTCGGATGCTGCCTTTTTCTGCTCGCGAAGACTGGAGACTGCTGTTGTGTAGGCCATCAAACAACTAAAAATTCCTGAGATAATGCAAATCTTGGGGATGCTTTGCTGACTCCATAGGTTGTAGGACTCCCTTGATACAAGGCATATGCGATCTCTCAAGGTTCATGGCCCCCTTGCATGTCTGCTGACCTACTCAAAGTAGTTCTTTTCAGCCTCCAACTATACCTAATGCAGCCGTACCAGCTGAAGTACATGCAGAATAATGCTGGAATTCAACTCTGTAGAGCAAAACCGTTAATGGTATTGACACGGGACTCCAGAGGTGCTGTGACTCTGGACATGTGGTGTAGATCCTGATAATCAGGAAAAGGGTTAAAAAAATGTAAATCCCCCAAAGAATGCAGTTCTTGGGGAATGTTTTTTCAGTGTCCCAGCACAGCTCTTTTTTATAAACAGAAGAGCATATGGTTCTTATGAACTCAAAAATGTTTATTTTTTTTAGCAAAGTTTTATGGAACTAATAAATGTCAAAATATTTGATTTCAGCTCAGGAAGAAAATTCCAGCTTTCAGCATGTTATGCTTTTATAATTTTATTGGTGAATCAGTTAGCAAAATAGAAAAGAAGCTCAGAATTTTCAAGGTGAAATTAACATTAATCGCTACACAGGGACAAATCTGTCATCATTCTGGTAAAAATACATGGGCTTACAAAAAGAGATTCTCTGGATTTGCTGCATCTTTCATGGTCTCTAATTAAGCGGGTGTCCATGCTTCAGCCAGTGCTGTGATTACAGTGTAGCATAAACTAGTTCAAGCCAACTTTAAACTATTTCATTTGGGTACTGGTAGCATTTCATAGAATCATAGAATACCAGGTTGTAAGGGACCTCAAGGATCATCTGGTCCAAGATTTGAACCACAGCAGCTAAATAGTGGCAGTAAAACTCCTTTAGGAAGTTGTGTAAATATTTGGAGTAGTTACTGTAACATGGAGCCCTGTGCCTTTCCTCTGAACGGCTACCAGAACCTGAACTTGACATAGTTAGCTATGGCTGTACTACTTAGTGCAAACAGTCTACTAAGACTGGTTGATTCTAGCCCTGATTGTGGCAGGTAGCCATCTGTTTGCTTTATTAGATAGCAAAACCCATCAACAGCAAGTGAAGACAGTATGAATGTTCTCATCACTAAAATACCTTTTTAAGGTGGCTCTTTTTTTTTTTATGTAGTAGCTCTGAGATGTTTTGATGTATTAAGAAAAAAATACCATTTCAGCACATACTGAGTTAGAGACCTAGTTGGTTAAGATGGAGGACCTGGTGCTAATGAATATTTCATCGATTGCAGATGATAAATGAAGTAGAGGAAAGTGTTTGGAAGTGTTTTTGCTCACTTATATTGACCTTGCAGATTTGATGCGCAGAGTTTACTGAAGCATATGTGGGTATGCATGCAAAGCAAGGATGGAGTATTGCTATTCAGTGTCTGTCCTCCCAGTACAAACTGTGCCACATCTCTGCATATTTGTTGGTTTCTCAGTGTAGTATGACAGCACATCAATGGAATGGCAAGACAAGCAGTATTTGTCCATCAAGCCAGACAAGAGCTCCTTTCCTGATTAAAGAGAGTACATTTTCATGCAACTTACAATTAGACTGTGGAACACATTGCCACAGGATGTTACTCCAGGCCAAGAATTCAGCAAGATGCAAAAAGAAACTGAATACTAATTCTAATAATATTT
Organism: Chroicocephalus ridibundus; assembly: GCF_963924245.1. Classification (NCBI taxonomy): domain Eukaryota; kingdom Metazoa; phylum Chordata; class Aves; order Charadriiformes; family Laridae; genus Chroicocephalus; species Chroicocephalus ridibundus. The sequence goes on along the minus strand of NC_086286.1, from coordinate 51,137,059 downwards.
TTTTTGAAACGGAGATTCAACTGATATTTCAGTTTTTGAGGCCAGTTTACAGCTTTTAAGGATTAGGGTGCGACACAGCGACACAGAGATTAATTATTGCGTTTCCAGCCGCCATAGTGTTTCTTACTCCTTCCTCTGGCTATTGTCAGGAATAGAACGCTGAACTAAGTGGGTTGACTCTAATTCTGTATCTGTTTATCAGAGATCCGTCTGTACAGTCTTATTTATGGACAACATGAATACAAATATCTACATTTGTGCAGGCTACAGACAGTAGTGCCCAGATCGTGGTCAGATATACAAAGAGGCTTGAGTAAACGCTAAAGAGCACACTATGTCTTAATTCAGTTAAACTTGTAGGATCATATACAAGCTGTAGAATACTGCTAAGTAACGTGTGTTAGTACGCTATATACACAGGGAAGTAACTATGCTTTGTAATGTTTGCTGCTACCAAAATTCCTGTTTCTAATTAGTCGTTTTGCTATAAGCTACAAAGAGCACACATCACTCATTGGAAAACAGAGCTAAACAAACAAAACCGATGTCACAACAGAAAGATATCAGAAAAGGAAGCTTTTTCCCAAAGATAAACATTCATACCTCAAATGCTTCAGTGTGTCTGATGACATTCATGTTTTAGATTCTGTTCATCTTCTATAAACAGTACGTGCTACAGGCTGTAATCTTGGGGAGGATACATTTTTGGTGTGCTAGAGAAGAAATGAATGAGTTAGGATGTCCATATTTTATGATCAGAATTTCCTCCCTTTGATTTCCTATTTTTGGGTCTTGATTTTATGTGGTACAAACTCGATAGTTGAAAGGGTTGGAAGAAAAAGTTCTTTGAAGAGCCCTGTGTTAGCTTTTTTTTTTCCTGGAATTTGAAAAAATACATGCAGTCGTTTTAGACATCATTGTGTTGGCCCAAGGATTGTACTGTCGTTGCTCTTTTCTAAAGAGGAAGAATAACTCATTCTATTTAATTGTCTTTCATTCTGTTTAGAATTTAGTCTGAAATCTACATCACAATGTGAAAGAAAGTCTTCCCTCCAGTGAGAAACGTTTATTTCATAGTAGATAGTTCAGCAGGGGTGGGAGTGGAAATACCTTAGGCTGATGCTGCCCACAAAAACAGCGCATCCTTAAACATGACCCCCCGGGGCCTTCTGAATTCTCTTCTGCCACTGACTCTTCTGAGACAATTCCTGAGGCAAGTTTACATCCTCTGTAGCTCTTTTTTTCCCCAGACCTTATCCATGTCTAAAGGGGAGTACAACGTGACCACTCCCTCCCTTAATGTGACACAAAGGAGAAGCGGGCAGCAGGGATATTTCACAGTCTGGTAGGTGGGAGAAGGTGACAGGGATCCAGTACAGACTGGAAAAAGACTCTGTCTGCCAGAGGGGCAGGCAGAAGATTAGGATGAGGTCAGAGAGCCACAAGTGTACATGTGTGGGTCACTCCCTCCAGCACAGACAACAGCCACTCCAAAAAAGTGTGCGAGAGATTTGGAGTTCTTATTTTCAGTCCCCCGACATAGCAATGTCAGCAGGTCACAAGTTTAAAGTCACTGGCCTATATTTTCCCTAGTTTGTATTCTTGTATTGTGACAACATAGTTATATTTTTTTTCTTCAGTTAATCATTGCACTTTGCTCCTTAGAGTTTACAGTGCTTCGGAGTCTCAAGACGCAGTATTTGCAGATGTGGCCCCTTTGCTAACATCTCTTCTAGATGGGTAAGTTAAAAGGTGAAGGTAAGAAAGCTAAAGGGCAATAATCGACTGAAATCCATCAATTAAAATTACTTAATAGTGGTGGTCTTGTCAAGTTTTGCGGCTTTGCAGTTGCATTTCCCTGTTTTCTTTCTACTCAACACCAAGTGAACATTGTTTCCCCTTATAAACAGTGAAAACACTCTTTAAAAATAATAGCAGAGCAGAAAACCGTGAGGGGTGGAGGGGGAAAATCAGGTTTTTTTCTGTGGTCTCTTTCTGGCAAGCTTAAGCATTGTTTCTAATGGGGGACATTATTTTTTTTGTAGGTTATGTTTTATAGCTGTTTTTCAGTTATAGACACAGTATGATACATCTTTTCCATCAGTGTATTCATATATGAAAAGCCTGCCAGGATCATCTGGTTTTGTGTACAGCACAGACCATAGGAGGTGATATAATCGGTTCCTGGTTGAACCAGAACTGAGCACCCTCAGTCACAGTTCTAACGTTCCTTCAGGCACTGGGGTTAAAACAGAGTTCTGGTTTGAATACAAAACTGATCAGTAACAACCACTAACAAATATGTGTAATTATATCTAGCCACTGAAGTTCATGAAGTGTGATTCTTCATTTATTCTAGAGCCAACTTAAGCAACTGTTGTGAAGAAGCCTTAAAGCGCATATTGTTACAATCCTTGAAGCTTGAACTGAGATTCATACGAAACTTCCTTGCTGCTCCTTTCTCACCCCTGCTCTAATTCCACTTAATTTTAGATGGTGGTTATGGAGCTGTCATGGATCTTTCCCTCCCTGTAGAGGGAAAGCCAATCCCTTTCTGTGCACAGTGGCATAGTTGAACAGTGGCAATCCTTGTTCCTGGCAGGCTGCACACTGAAGTTTTCTAAAAAGCAGCCTAGAAGAGGTATATCAGGATATTGTGGGTACTGGGAAATCCCAGCCATCCCTTTACACATGCCACAGAGGGGCGCACTAGGGCTGTCTGGGCTAAGGGAAATTCTATATGGCCCATATGACGTTCATAGAATCAGAACAGTTTGGGTTGGAAGGGACCTTTAAAGGTCATCTAGTCCAACCCCCCTGCAATGAGCAGGGACATCTTCAACTAGATCAAGTTGCTCAGAGCCCCATCCAATCTGACCTTGAATGTTTCCAGGGATGAGGCATCTCCCACCTCTCTGGGCAACCTGTGCCAGTGTTTCACGACCCTTGTTGTAAAACATTTCTTCCTTATATCTAGTCTGAATCCACCCTCTTTTAGTTTGAAATCATTACCCCTTGTCCTATTGCAGCTAGCCCTGCCAAAAAGTTTGTCTCTATCTTTCTTATAAGCCCCCTTTAAGTAAAGTAGTGGAAGGCTGCAATAAGGTCTCCCTGGAGCCTTCTCTTCTCCAGGCTGAACAACCCCAGCTCTCTCAGCCTGTCCTCACAGGAGAGGTGCTCCAGCCTTCTGATTGTTTTTGTGGCCCTCCTCTGGACCTGCTCCAACAGGTCCATGTCTTTCCTGCACTGAGGGCTCAGGAAAGTACTCAGTACTGCTGAACACAGTACTGCAAGTGGGGTCTTACCAGAGCGGAGTAGAGGGGCAGAATCACCTCCCTTGACCTGCTGGTCATGTTTCTTTTGATGTAGCCCAGGATATGGTTGGCTTTCTGGGTTGCAAGCGCACATTGTCCAGCTTTTCATCCACCAGTATCCCCAAGTCCTTCTTGTCAGGGCTGCTCTCAATCCCTCCGCCCCCCAGCCTGTACTGATAATCAGGGGTTGTACCAAACCACGTGCAGAGCCCTGCACTTGGCCTTGTTGAACCTTGTGAGGTTCACACAGGCCCACTTCTTGAGCCTGTCCACGTCCCTCTGGATGGCATCCCATTCCTCAGGCATGTCAACCTCACCACTCAGCATGGTGTCATCTGCAAGCTTGCTGAGGGTGCACTTGATCCCACTGTCTGTGTCTTTGATGAAGGTATGAAACAATACTTTTCGCAGTATGGGCCCCTGAGGGACACCACTTGTCACCGATCTCTGTCTGGACATTGAGCTGTTGACCACTACCCTCTGAATGTGACCACCCAGCCAATTCCTCATCCACCAAACAGTCCACCTATCAAGTCCATATCTCTCCAATTTAGAAGGATGTTGTGGGGGACCATGTCAAAGGCCTTACAGAAGTCCAGATAGACAACATCCATAGCTCTTCCCTTGTCCACTGATGTAGTTACTCCATCATAAAAGGCCACTAGGTTGGTCAGGCAGGACTTGCCCCTAGTTAAGCCATGCTGGCTGTCTTGAATCACCTTCATGTGCCTTCACATAGCTTCTAGGAGGATCTGTTCCATGATCTTTCCAGGAACAAAGATCTTTCCAGGAACAAAGATCTTTCCAGGAACAAAGGTGAGGCTGACAGGTAGTTCCCAGGGTCCTCCTTTCTATGCTTTTTACAAATGGGTGCAATGTTTCCCCTTTTCCAGTCACCTGACTGCCATTACTCTTCAAATGTCATGGAGAGTGGCTTGGCAACTACCTCAGCTTGTTCCCTTGGGACTCTGGGATACATCTCGTCAGGTTCCATAGACTTATGTATGTTCAGTTTCCTCAGGGGGTCATGAACCTGATCTTCTCTTACAGTGGGAGGGACTTTTCTCCCCCAGTCCCTGCCTTGCGATCCATTCACTCAAGAGGTGTGGGGAGAGAGGTTGCCAGTGAAGACTGGGGCAAAAAAAGTTGTTGAGTACCTCAGCCTTCTCCTCATCTGTTATTATCAGTTTGCCAGTCACGTTCATTGCAGTGGGTATGCTTTCTTTGACCTTCCTTTTCTGTCTGACATACCTGTAGAAGCCCTTATTATTCTTTGTGTCCTTTGACAAGTTCAGCTCCAGCTGCGCCTTGGCCTTTCTGAAGGCTGTTATTCTAGTTTACCAAGGACAAGTAATCACAGTTTCCATAGCTGAGTAACCTAGGGACCACTAGATTGGACCAGTTTGAAGAAGTCCTTGTAACCACTGTTTTCTCTCCCTGCTTTTCCTTTTGCAATGAATGTAAGTTTGCTTTGGCTCAGTATGTTGTCTGTGTATCTTCAGACATATCTGATCTGTACCTTGATCTGCCGTACTTCCAACTTCCTAATTTCCACACTGAGAGAATCCTGTCCTAAAAGCTAGGATTTTTATATTCAGTTAGGAAATGTTCTGTTATTGAAAACAAAAGAGTTGTCTTGTTCTTCTAGAAGTGCATTTAAACAGAAGCAGATTTTCAGGGAAGGCGAGGCTGTGCATACAAGCCATGTTTCTCAGCAGCCTTCCCATTGTAAATGGGAAACAGACATGCTTAGGCTGAACCTTGAACCTTTTTGCTGCTCCTGATTGTTTTAGTCTGGGCTCCAAAGTGGTCTGTAACAACTTTTAGCTTAAGTAGAAAGGAGTGTTCCACTCCTTTTCTTTCTGTATTTTTTTCTTTATTTTTCTTTCTTAATGAATTGTTTCATTTTTCAGTAAAAATATACAGGAAGAAAAGATTGTCCCATATGCAAAACAGACAAAGTACAGCAGGCTTCAAAGTTTACAGTTAGCCATACAGGGCCAGCAAGGGAGTAAGATAATATTTCTTTTCTTTACAGCATTGAAGAATCAAACTTGTTTATTTATTTTAAAGAAGAATACATTTCTTCTCCTTTGATTTCCTTTAACAGTGTTCTCTCCTAGTGATAACTTTGTTATACTGAACATCCGCACTCTTTTCAGGAGAGAAATACTATGAAAATATTGGTATTCTAGCTTGACAATAAGAACTTTTTGAAACAAGAATATAACTAATGTAGCAGAGTGGAGAAGGAGAAATATTAGGGCGCGCAGGTGAATTGTAGTCTGAAATTTTCATATTGCTCTATTGGACAGCCTTATGTTGGAACCAGAACACCAAAAAGTAAACTAGGTAAATATAGTCTGCTGCTTGTTGTCTTGTTGACTCATAGAATCGCCTAGGTTGGAAGGGACCTTTTCAGATCGTCTAGTCCAACCATCAACATAACTCTTGACAAAAACCACCCCTAACCATATCTCTAAGCACTACGTCTACCCGTCTTTTAAATACCTCCAGGGATGGTGACTCAACCGCTTCCCTGGGCAGCCTGTTCCAATGCTTAATAACCCTTTCAGTGTAAAAATTTTTCCGAATAACCAGTCTAAACCTCCCCTGGCGCAACTTGAGGCCGTTACCTCCTTTCAGGTAGTTGTAGAGAGCAATAAGGTGTCCCCTCAGCCTCCTTCTCTTCAGACTAAACAACCAGTTCCCTCAGCCACTCCTCATAAAACTTGTTCTCCAGACCCCTCACCAGCTTTGTAGCTCTTCTCTGGACCTGCTCTAGCACCTCAATGTCTTTTTTGTGGTGAGGGGCCCAAAACTGGACACAGTGCTCAATCACCCAACAGTTCATTCTCTCCTGTGCCTACTTAGATGTAATACTGCTTCAGGTATTTTGAACTCGTTTGGGCTTACTGAGATACTGTTTTGGCTTTGGCAGAGAAATTGTCACTGGTTGATACCTGATGTGCATCTCTACTTCAGTGCTACAAGCACCTGTCTACTTAGCTTCTAATCATATCATCTGTATCTTGTCAGAACTATTTTGTCCACGATGCTTGCTTTCTAACAAGTAGCAACTAAGTAAAATTTGAATAGCTGGACTATATGAAAGTTTGAGACTTCTAAAAAGACTTCCATTCTGTTTTTCCTAAGGGAAGTTACTACTTGCAAACCACTGGCTACCTTTTTGGTTCCAAAGATCTCTCTGATGTTGAAGCAGGGCTAGAAGTCTCAATAAGCTATGGGCTGCTGAGGTGGTGTGCATTAGGGGTGGAATTGTGAAAATTGTTCATTGTTAGCCTAGCGGAAAGCTACCTAAATTAGTTGGAGCTTTTCCACTGACATAAATGCAAATAGAGTTATGTCAGCAGTGAATACTTAGAGAAATCCCTTGTTTCAGATTCACAGCCCTGATTTCTAGCACATTTCATTTTGCTGTAGTGCTCTTTAATTTCAGTAACGGTTATCTCGTCTCCTTTACTTCATCAAATCTGTGACTAGACTTCTGCATTGTATTCTGCATCCTGAAACATGGAGGGAACTTAACCATAGGTTCACTGCCTGCACCTTTGACTTTGCATCCCCAGAACGGGTACCCAGGTATTTGCTGTGTTGCTTATCAATCAGCCCACATTTCTAACAAGAGTAAGCTTTCTAAATAATCCTCCAAAAATAACTGCTTCTAGGCATGTTTAATATGCAAAAAAATGCTGCAAATATATTTCGTTGCAATGGCTGTGTAAGTATTTAATGACTTGAAGCCGTAAATTTAAAACAATTAGATGAGGGGTGTTCATTGAAATTTGCTGGCATGTGCTTGAAACAACATTTTTGATAGGAGGAAAAGCATCGGATAACCAAAAGCAGCTGTTCAGGTCTGCCCACGGAGGAGGTATAGCTTAGGCAGTGAAATTTTACTCCTTGGCAGACCAGGAGCAAGCCCATTCTTGCAGCTTTCTGGTGGAGCAGAAATTTCAGCACACTGCAAAGCACTCACCATGGATGGAGATTCTGCTAATGTTGTGTCTCTGAACAAACAAGATACTCCAGGAAAGGAGCAGTCCTGTCAGCATAACTGCATGTCTTCCAAGAGTTTTTGCTGGCACAGTTCTGTGGCCAACACCAAGGTGCTGGCAGGTGCTGCGGAGCAGATGCAGCTGAGGAGGGACTAACCCTCAGCTGCACAGTACGGTGTTGGTCCTCAATAGAGAGTAGTACTGTGGCTGGACACTTTTGTATCTGCCCACTTGTTTTGCTTAAGATGTTGACTTTGATCTGACTGTGTTAGAAATACACTTTAGATGCATACATCTAAATTCAGATCCCTGCGGCACAGACATCCACAACAGAGCTCCCAGCTGTGGACTTTTTTTTTTTAATCATTATTTTCAGTGCAGAGTTTTCAGAGTTCTGTTCATTAAATGTATTTTACACATCTACTTCAGAAGATGATGAATTGTGTTTCATAGGTGCCTGTACCTCTGCAGTGACATTGTATGTTTGTACCCTCTACAAGTCTGTACCAGAGCTGTTCCTACCACCTTTATTCCAGAGTGGTTATTGTGTGCATGCTTATACTGAACTAATGCATTTGATTTAAAATTTACGCCTCTTATCATTAGGGCGGTCTTACCTTTTCCAGTGACTATGATTGATGAGTCTTCCTGAAAAAGATTACGAGAGCCAAAGAATTTACTGTTCCCAGCTGTTAAGATATTAGTGCTGTGGTTTGCAGCATAGCACTGTGAGACAAATCAAACCCAGCAATGGTTTACTTTAAAATGCTGTACTGTAAACTGCAGGGGTTCAGGAGCTGATCAACTAGCAGCTCAGTAGTGCATGAACTGGAAGTTGGGCAGACCAGGAGGTCAAACCTCATCAGTCATTCCAAGCTAAGCATCCCTTAAACTCTGCTGAAAAGCATCCCTTCAATTCTGCTTAAAAAATAAAATCTGTTTAGGTGAAATTATGAGCAACACTTTAAATAGCTGTCAGATTTTGAGATCTCCAGAAAGAAATCTGCAGGGGCAGTGTATTTATTTTTTGTTTCAGTTTGTGTTTGGGGTTTGACTTGCCATCTAACAAATACATTTGGTAATGGTAAAATAAATGAAGGCTCTTTTAATTTTCAGGTACAATGTGTGTATCATGGCTTATGGACAAACTGGAAGTGGGAAGACATACACAATGTTGGGACCACAGTTAGAGGAGAACTTCGCATTCTCCTTGGAAGATGAATTGGAACTTGGAATTATTCCTCGAGCTGCCCAAGAAGTGTTCAGGTAACAACTAAGAAAAAGCTGGTGTCAATGGCAGTCACCTTAAACTTTATAGAAAGGATGAAATAATGTTTGTAATGTATTTATCATTACGGATTTCAGCTTCACAATGATTATTATTTATAGCTTCTCTAACTGCCGTTCAATATTTGAGTTTTGATATAGATTTCTAGTCTCTCTCCTGCTTAGTCTGATTTTCTAAGAAAATAGATTATGCAGTTTTGCTGTGTGTTATCTGTCTGTCTGTCTTTTGGACTCCTAATTAACTTCTGAATACGTTTCAGCCATAGTTGTGGGAGTCTAAAAGATAATTAAGTTCTTGTAAGTTTTGTGAAAATTGTCCATTGGAATAGATGAAGAGGATCCAGATTAGAACTCAGTCCCCAAGAATAATGATAAGAGAATTTTTAACCACAATCTGTTCTTGCTTTGAGAATTTTTTGGTTGAACCTAATGCGTGATTTGAACTGACACGCTGCTATGTTGTAACAGAAGAGTCATTAGAGGTTTTTCCAGCTAAGGCTATTTCTTTCAGAGAACGGTATAAGAAAAATCAAAGATCCAATTTTGTACAAGTATAACTGTCTAACTGTAAATACTCTCCTGAATAGACAAGCCCTTAATTTACGATTTTTCTGCGGCAGTGGACAGATAACCTCTTACAAATCTAACTGGGCAGTTTGCCATCTCTGCCTGTTTGTTGCTTGCAGTCTGCCAGAGTTTATCATACCTTGAGCTTGAATGCAATAACGTCCAGCAGAGAAATGGTTCAAAAAAATCTTGAGGAGGGAGGGAGGCTAGTGGAGAAAAACAATTTAAGCTGGCACAGCTGTTTGGAAAATGAAGTTTTATTTACTTCACATATAATTTAACTGTATATTCTGATTCTTCAGCTTAACGTTAGCATGTGTATGAGGCAAATTCACGGCTGCCGATATTTAATAAGCACTTTTATCAGATTGTAATTAGATTATAATTAAAGAATAGATGTTTATTTACAGATTGTTCACTTGGGGTTTGACTTCAACATTTTTTGGCTTTTTTCTTCTCTTTTTTCTCTATTTTTATTCTCTAGGCTTATTTCTGAAAAGCCACCAGGAAGTTACTGGGTTGAGGTTTCTGTTGTAGAAGTGTATAATAATGAAATTTTTGATCTTCTGGCTAAAGACAGTTGTGGAAAAGTATTTGGCGTCAAACGCGATGTTGTCACAACCAGAGAAGGAAAGAACGACGTGCCATTGCTTACACATGAGTAAGTACATGATTTGATTCTTATCATCCAACCATGATCTGGTGTCAATGCAATGTATAGCTGTCACAAAATTGCATTATAGGCACCAATTATCACTTCTAAACAATGAATTCTTAGCATATGCAAAAGAACGGTTCTCACTGTTTCCATTAGCTCAGTCTGTTAGACTGCAGTTGGCTGCAAATGACAAAATACTTTCAGAAATAACAGTACGATTAGTTTGGGTTATACTCCTTTGTTAAGCGCCTTCCACTCAGAATGCCTGAAGACAGCTGTGTGTTTCATTGTGGCTGGATCTAGGGCATCTTGTCAGCTGTAGAAAAAGAAGGGGAACCCAGTCAACAAAGGACCTGCCCTTCAGTCTTACCAAATTATAAAATTTATGGATTAGAATAGAAATGTATGTACTTATTGTAGATCTTTAAGCATCTGTAGAGTGTTAGCTTTCCCTACACGCATTGGAGTTAAAAAAAAATGTACTTTAGAAAGAATAAGATTTAAAGTTATCTTTTACTAGAAATACCCATCTCACACTGCTTAGTGTTCTGTTTTCATAACCAGAGGTACTAAAGTGGGGATTCATATGCTGGCATTTGAGCCTGTAGTTCTTGAAAATCCAGGTTCTTCAAACTGAAAGCTAAGAAGTAGCTAAGCTTCTACTCATTTAGTTTTAAGATGTATACCTTCCTAGCATTGGTGTATGGCAAGTTTGATTCTTATTTACTTATCTTGGCAGTGTAGGGAGAGCTAAGGTATTTAAGGCTACACCTATACTTACTTTAATGCCTTCTCGTACTTGCTAAGCATTACAAAGGCTTGTTCTAGTACACATGGGAATGATTCTTGGTGTTATTTATGTGTAGTACACAAAGCAAATGTATAACTTTCTTGTTATATATAAAACACTAACCTTGGCTAATTGGATGGTAAAAATCACGTGTGCATAATAATTCATCCATTAACAAGGGTGAATCTGTTTCGGATGCTTCATTTTAGTAATGGCTGTATTGTTTATGCTAGTATTAAATCAATATTAGCAACAAAAATTATGACAAGCAGTACTATTGGCACCAGCAAGGTGATGCTACTCAGTGGAATTAAGCTACCAGACATCTCCCTGCGAGCGCCCAGCACGTGAACAGATTCCAGAACGGAACATTTCTGCTCGTGCACTACAGAGAGGTCTAGAAACAGAAAAAATGTTCTGCTCCTTGAGCAAATAATGTTTGTGAAAAACATCTTGCCCTATTGAAATGTTTAGCACAGCATTATAGTGTTTTATGTTTCTGGGGAGAACATGATGTTTTTCTTCACTTCTCTATAATAATGCTTTTCATGGTCTAGTCTCTACTTTTCCAGGAGGAATTAGAAGTCAGATATGAAAAGCACACCCCCCCCACCTCCCTGTTAAAATAAAATGCACCCTCGGTGGGAAATAATTGAAGGCAGTATTTTTGTCTTGTGGGACTTAATCACACAAGCAGGCTAGTAGTTGTTTGTTTATGTGGGTTTATGCTATTGCCAGAAAGCCTTGATAAAAATACAAGAATGTAGTGGAGGGTTGCGCAAACATATTTATATTCTACCTAGTTACATACTTTTATTGACTTGTATTTCCTAGACATTGAACTGCTCATAGAAAAGTGAGACCCCAGATAAATTTTAAAGTGGTTTTCTTCACTGTGGGGCTATATAACTCTCCTTTCTTTCTATGAAATAATAATCACTGCAATATTCTAGGAAGGATTAACATCTCTATCTGGGGTATGCCTGCTCTTCAGTCTTGAGGTTAAATATGATTTCCAGAGAAATTCTGCATCTTTGATTGCAGTCTGCATGTTCCGTAAGAGTATGGAATGAATTAAAAATGACTGGAGCTTGAAGCAATGAATCCTTTTGCCCTCTCTGTCTGTATTATGCTGACTGGTGGGTTTCTCTCAGTCTCTGTTCTTGGATTTCCCCAACTGTGACTGCACTCCAACTTCTAGCATCTGGTTAAGGCTCTGCTGTCAAGGGAATGAAAAACTCCTTCAGAACAGGTTGTGAGCAGACCTTAACCTGTGCGTGCCGAATCTTTCTTGAAGGAGCTAATCTTTTTCCTTTGACTAGAGAAGAAAGAAACCGTATGACATAGAAAATGAAGACAGTGTGGGTATGATGGGAGTTTAATTTTTCCTGCTTCATCAGAACCTCTAAGTAACTTTTAATTATAGTATTTCACTAACCAAGATGCTGGCCGAAAAATGGCTACTCGCCCTCCCAAGGGAGCTTTGCATAGTTAGTGAGTGACCCATCTCTTTTCCTAGGCTTTGGGGAAGGGAGGGGTGAGATGTAGCTGGACTTGTGCCATAGAGACAAGAACGAGAAGCTGCAATAAGGTTTTATTTGTCCTTCTAGTTAATAAAATGGCTGCTCTGTTTATTTCTGTAAATTTTAATTTATAGTAAAGTAACCTGGTGCCTTGAACTAAACAGCTCTTAAAAAACATTTATCTCAATCAATTGAGAAATACCCAATTCTAATGCAAATATAAATAAGAATATGGACTTGTGTCTCAGTTACAATGCAAGCAGCAAAAGAAGTCCAAGTCATAAACAGGTTATATTAATAATTACACAGAAAGGTTAATAAGAAAAAGCAAACCCAAACAAAGTAAGGGAACCATTGAATGAGGCCACCCAGCTGCCCGAAATCTAAAGTAAACAGCTGGTGCTTTGAATAAAAACACATACTCATTTGTGATAATATTTCGTCTAGAATATATTGGCCTGCTGGGTCTCATTGGCTTCTCCATATGTCCATTAAAGTACAGTAGTCTCTTTCCTGCTAACATGTACATCTTACTGACTCACAAAAACCTCAGTCTCTTTCTTCTTTTATGGCTTGGTTGACTTTGGAGAATATTCAGCATCAAATTTTTAACTTAACCACAACAGGGCTTCTCTTTGTAGAATCTGGTCCTGGAACGTGCGGTACATACAGTATGATAAAGTCGTAGAGATTATACTAAAAAATTATTACTGTCAGTCCTGCCGAGAAGCTACTGTGCCAAGCTTGCAGCGCTGGGCTGGGGATGCTTTTTACCTCCAAAGTCAACTGCGGTTTCCCAGTAGGTGACCAGCACTGACAGCATACCCTGAGGCCTATCTTCTTCTGCAAACACTAGTTGGAGGACAGCAGCTTGCAGCACTGACCCCTTGCCAGTGCACAGCAGCAGCTTCCAGAAGCCGACTGCCTGTTGCTACATCCTAGTGAAGGCTGCTTACCTCTCAGGCTCTATCCAGTCCTGGCTGACCAGCTACTGGAAGATGCAGTTCAAAACTTAGGAAGGCGGGATCTGCCTCCTTGGATCTGAGGCAATAGTCACATCACCCCAGTGTGAAGCTCTGCCTTCTCTGACAGTAGGAACTAGAGCTGCTGCTTCCTTGCCAGTGCCTTGCACAGAGGCAAAGATACTACAGGGGGGGCCAGCATGTGCGGCTCAGGATTGTTAGGCAAAGTCCATAGTGATCATTTATCTCCTGCAGCCCTGGTTACACAGGGAACTGCTTTTAGGTGGCAGCTTCCCTTAAGTGTCTATAAGCATGGCGTCGCTAAGTGTTTTTCTGTTCTTCACATGCCATTACTTTATTTTCAGAGGAAATTGTTTTAGTTGGGTATAGCTCTCTTGTTTCTAAACTCTTCAAGTATGGCTCTTCTTAGGACGAAATAAGTTTGTGCCCAGTGTGACTTTTACTGAAATCGGCCAAATCTAAGTCATGAAGGCCTTGCCTTTTATCACATGCTTGCTTTTGCTGACTGCGGCAATGTGGAACCAAGCTTGCAGCCTGTCAGGAGAGTTATTAATGGTTCTGCTATTACAAGGCATTCTGTAACGAGGCTGTGATATGCAGTCATAATAATTTATACCCCCATCTAGAAACTAATGTTTAGGTGACGTAACTTGAGTGGTTATTGAAGAAGGCAATGCAGTGAAAGGAAAGGGTAGGCAATCTTACCTCATCTGTTTTAAGCACTGCAAACCTGGGGGAAATCATAGTGTTTATTTCATTTTCTGTGTTAGGTTTTTGCCCTTCAATTGGTCACATTTGCAGTATTGCTTTTAGCTGGAAAACAGACAGTATAAGATAAAATGGTCTATAGAAACTTATGCCTGTCTATTCTGACGCTGCGCTAGAGTCCCTGCTTATTGAACAGTGGAACTGAACTTTTTTCCAAGGATTCTGAATTTAATTCCAAATGCGAAATATGATTTCCAAAGGCCCACAGAAATATCTTTTTTTTGCCCTAATTCTGTGCAGCTCCTAAAAGAACAGGAGCTACCTTAACATAAACTGGACAACTCCGTTTCTGTAAGACCAGAGATTCCAGGAATGTCTACATCTGTGTCTTGTCTTCCCAAGTGTGGACATGTAGAAATTATAGTCACTTCCAGAGCAGAGCTACAGTACCTATAGACCTGCAAGGCTGGCAGACCCCTTCTTCAGCACTTTCAGTACTACATCACAGCTTTTGTCTTCAATTTTCATCTTGGACTATATCGCACCTGAAAAAGTCTTTATGCAGTTGTTTATGCAGTTCAAAACTGAGATTACTGTAAGGAGTGGGGAAGTGGAAATGCTCAAATTCATGTCTAAGTTGTCAGCTTTCTCATGTGATTTTTACTGTGAGTCTGTTAAATTGTTTGTTTCTTTACTTTCTAGGACTGTTGAAAATGCATCTGAATTTTTGCATCTAGTCAATAGAGGCCTACAGCTGAGAGTCAGGCACCCAACACTGGTGCACGCTCATTCCTCTCGTTCTCATCTGGTAGTTACATTGACCATAACCACAATTATCTCTGAAGATAACTGTGGTAAGTAGGATGTTACTAGAATACATCTAGAGCCAGTTGTTTTTTGAAAAACAGTCTGTGGACTGAGAGATTTTCATATTGTTTTTTTCCCCTTTTTCTAATGTTTAATACATTCCCTCAGCACCTTTTCCATTAACTTCTACGCACCTTCTTAAATAAAAGACCAGTTTGATGTTTGAATGCTACTGAAACTTTCACTTTTCATAAAACCTTTTCTTTTCTTTCCATGTCTTGACTTACAGAGTTCTTGAAGTTTCATAGCATAAAACAACTATTGAAATAAATGTTATCAATAAATCATAAGATAAGATATAAGATAAGATAACAAGAAGACAGATACTCAAATACAGTAGTTAAATCACTTTGTATGACATACCATATAATTATTCACTCTAAGTTTGTGGTAAAGCTAACTATGCATTTTAGGGATCATCATATGCTTTTGGGTGAGAAAGAATTATTTTTTTTTCCTGCTGCCTTGCAAAAATGTCCATTAAATTCAGAGTCTCTTGAATTGTTAATAATAGGCCACTCTAGAAACAGACAACATAGTTGTCTTATTTACTATGGCAAAACCTGTATTTCTACTTTTCATTACTACACCAAGGCTTACCAGTTTATTGCTTTAGGAATAACTTTGGCTTTTGGGGGTTAACTTTGTTTTCTTTTGCTCATGTTGTAATTAGGCTCACTGCTTCCAGTGCTGTGGTCCACCTCCTTCATACTCTGCAACAACAATATGGTTTTAGAAAGTGGAAAATATTTAACATTTTTTCCCTTAGATTGCTATCAGAAATTAAACCAGCGATATTAGCAAAACAGAACAAACAGTGCCCTCACTTACCTATGGGCCTTGCCAAAAGACACAGTTACTTCACAAGTTTCAGCTCCAGTGTTCCAGATGTTAGCTCTAGCCAGCTCCAGATTCTTGTCAATCAGACAGATGTTACTTTTCAAAACACTATGTTTGCACCGTTAGCATACCAGCCATCTTGTCCAGTCCAGTCTTCCCCTTTGCCATTTCAAATTGCAGTCATGTTGTCTGGCAGCAGAGCTCCATAGAAATGTCTAATTTACGTTGAATGCAAACTCAGGCTTTCAGCTCATAGTGCATGGATGAAGATGAGCAATCCTGAGGGGCAGAGCAGCACCGTAAATGAGACCTCAATATAGCAGTGTGACAGCGCATTCTGGCTTGTTTAAAAGGAGAAATTCCTGATGTAAAAGCTAGGTGCTATTGTTAAGTATCTCAACACCGGAGATCTAAGTCACTAAATAAAAAGTTGTAAAGTCTGTGTTGAGTCCTGCATCTAAAGCCAGGGTTGACAAGTCAGCACTTTTTCAGGTTTGATTAAAGTCTTCTAGCATTTTGCTTCAGTAATATCTGTTGTTTGAGGAGAGCAGATTCTTAACTTCCTTGTCTGAAATGGAAGAATAGCGAGAACACTTATTTTTACACTGTGTGGCCTGATGCCATTTATTCAGTGTAAACCAACACAGCTGCTCTGTCTACACTGTGAACAGCTCAGGTTTTGGCCTAGCTGAAGAGACAGAGCTCTGCAATCCTATTCAGTCTGTTCCTTACTCAAGTTTTGCAGCTGGGAACTTTTTACTGTTGCAACTAGACTCTCTCAGTCCCCAGGAGAGCCTGTTGTCTCTATTACCTGTAGCAGAGTATATGCCTTTTATTCTTCTATGTCTTTGAGAGAGAGAGAGGGATGAAAAACAAAACACTGAAGAAAAAAAGCGTAAGTGCTTTTTTTTTTGCTCTTTTTGCATATACTCCTGCTAAGCTAATGTCAAAGTAGCTTTCCCAAAGAATCTGTTTTCCTCTTCCTTCCCAGCAGAGAACAAAAGCCAGATGCTGCTGTTGAGGGAGAGGAACGATATGAAGCAGACTAGTACAGCTGCAGAACTACTACTAGTAGTAAGTAGATAACCAACCTGAAAAACTGGGAGTAATGCTTTTGAGGCTAATAGCTCATGATTTGGAGATGCAGCAGTGGCATATGAGGGCTGAAGGAAATCTAGAGGGAACAGCAGCAAAGGACAAAATAGAAGAGGCAGGATGAACTTTTTTCTTGCCACAGCACCAGCAGGTTATGTTTCAAATACATAGAAACAGACTTCAGAGCTTACAGCTCCCAAACATCCAAAATCTCACTTTGGTTGCAGTCAATCTAAAACATGAAAAAATGCCCCTTTAAAATCCTTACTGGACTCCTGTTTCTTGTTTTTCACAAAGAAGCGTGATCAATGGGGATATTAGATACAACACAACCTACAACAAGTCTTGTTACCAACCGGTACGATTGGTTTGATGAACAAAACCTTAAATGAGATAGAAAAAGTCATTTGGCCTGCCCATGCCATTGATTCGGAGTTGTACATTGCTTCTGTTAGAACAGTCTAAAACAGCAGATATTGTACTTCCCCTATTGATACCCCATTTTTTCCCCCATCTCAATTTCCAGTGTCAGTGAGAAACTCCCCTTGTTTTTTTCCATTAATCAGGTACTTCATGGGAAGATGAACAAACCAGTCAGAGACTAAATAAGGAGGTTTCCTGCACCTTTCCACAAAAAATGAGAGACAATAAATCCACCTCTTCTTCCAGAGCCTCTTCACCAGCACAACTTGAAGCCACTGAGAAACTGAAGCAAGTCAAAACTAGACTGCAGCTGGTGGATCTGGCTGGTAGCGAATGTGTCGGTAAGTGAACGTGTCTGTTTATGGGCATGGATCCTCCCAGATCTAGGTTACAACAGCTGCCTTTACCTCTTTATGTAGGAAAACGTGCTACCCTGCTTTCACACAGCGGGTGGTTTAAACCCACAGATCCTGACATAAAAAAAAATCGTGGGCCTGATTGTTCCAGTTTTACACTGGTACAGTTTAACTGAAAATCTGACTGCATAAGCCTAAAATAAGCCCAGGGCGGTTACCCATATCATAGGTATATTATTTGTTCAGACTGGTTCTATTAGGCCTGTTTTTCTACTCTGAAAATTAGCATGTCTTTGTACAGGAATGTGTAAAGTGCATAAATTATTTAAATAGTACAAATATCTGTAATAATTGATATTACCATGTGTGAGTTTTTCTGCCTTATTATGGAAAAAGTCTTGGAGGAAGTTAGTGTTGAAAAGATAATATTGTTTTCATTGTTTCCTCAAAGCGCTTTCCTCCTCCCCCTCCTCTATGCACACAATAATTTCAAAAACTTGATTATTTCCTAAAGGACGAGCTTTCTTACCAAGAAAAGCCATGCAGCCAAATGTACCATTCCAGAAATAATGTTTTGAAAACTGAACCAGTATTATGAAAGAGTCTTTTACTTTGCTGCCAAGAATTCTTGCTGTTACTCACTGTTAAACTTTTGTTCTACAAAGAAACCTAATATAATACATTATTTTTTTCATTTGCTCTTAATGCTGGAAACTGGTAGACATGTAATTGAGCAACAGTGTGTGTGTTTGTTCTCTCAGTTCAACCAGGACACCCATTTACTTGGTCTGGGGCTCAGCGGGCCAGATCCTCCAGTGAAGCCCAGAACTGCGCTCACTTACATCAGTGTTAGATGGGGCGCCGCAGACTAACTGCGGACTAACCTCCGCCATCAGCTGCGCTGCTGGAGATTTGAAGGTGTTGGACTTGCTCAGATAAAAGTGAGGGCAGCTGTTAACCCGTGATTGTTTTAAAATGTGGACAAATCTAAGTGAGCAGCAGTAGCAGGCATCTCACACACTTTAAATGTACATCAGCACCCTGCCTTGTTTGCTCCATAGCCATCCTGGATCACTTAGAGCATTTACTAAGTGGTCCCTTTTTAGCAAACTAGGTTTCAGTTTGAAAACTCAGCTAAGTGCTTTGTGGAAGTTCATCTGACCAAATGCAGATAATCAGCAGTTTGGCTGTACTCTCCTCACCTATTTGCAGTTTTCTGCTTTAGGGTGATATCCATTGTCTGAGGAGTCCACTGTCACCAACTACAAAAGAAGCCTGTAGACACAGACTCCAGTGAAGGTAGTCTGAGATAAATCCTATCTCAGATTATTGACGCCCTGTGGCAGGGTCTTCCGAACTGTCTTGCTCTGTGCCTCTCTGCAAAGAGACTCTACCAATCCAGGTGTTTTTTTCTGTTATTATGCCTTTTTACACTTGCCTCCTGAACACCTCTCTTGTTCTCCCAGTTGGCAAAATGCTGGCCTAAAGGGGAAACAAGATCCTGTACGGTCTCTCCAGAGGTGGGACAGAAGGCAGTTGTAGAAACCGTTAGCCCCATCTGACCATCCCACTACCATTAGCTCTGCCTAGCATCATGGATCACGTGCTCTGGATAATGAGAAGGGATGGCAGATGCATCTGTAGCTCATCCACTATCCTGAAGAAAGGCTGAATTTGAATAATGTGATGCTAAATGCTTATAGGAAGTTTCTCTTCCCCAAACGGCAGAAGTAAGGACAGGAGGAATCATACTTAACTGCACACCTACCCAGACTGCTCACAGAGTTGCAGTCTCGCAGCACCTCTTGAAATTGGTGCAACTTTTATTTGTAAACCAAGCCTTCCCAGTGTTGCTGGAGGGCAGCATAGCTACATCCCACCATGCTGGTTAAATGTTAAAGGGCATTGTTTTCCTCTATTGATTTTCTTACAGCAAATCACACCACAAACAAGAGCACGTTACAGACTTCGGTGAACACAGACCCCTCACATTTCTGTTTGCTCTACAGGTTTTTTTCTGCAGCTTATGACATCAGCGTCACTCCTGTTCTTCCTAAGGGATACAGACAGGGCAGTTGACTATTACAAAAACTGGTGGAACACAACAGGCTTCTCTCTGGAGACACTGTGGACTGGTGTTTTCAAAAGCAGTGTTGTCTGATCTTACGGTGTTCCTGCTTTCTCAGTTCCGTAATACACGTGGAGCCAAGATGCATTGTACAGCTGAAGAAATACTTCAGACCATCTGCAGGCACTGAACCTTCTTTAACCTTCCTTCAAAGAGCAGAAGCACTGAACAATGTGTTGGCAGTTTGGAGTAAACAATCACTGCATCTTGCTTTGGCATGGGTGCACTGGAAGTCATGGTTCAGAATTTGTGTTCAAAAATGCTGCGTCAAAAGTAGATGATGCAACAACAGAATTTTTCACCATTACAGTTGAAGCAGCTTTGCTTAGTCTTACCATTGCCTTTTTCTACACCGTACTAGGTATGTCTGGAGTGACAGGTGCAGTGCTGAGGGAGACGTCATTTATTAACCGCAGCTTGTCTGCCCTAGCAGACGTTCTTGGAGCAATAGCAGAACAGCGATCTCATGTACCATATCGGAACAGCAAACTAACACGTTTGCTTCAGGACTCCATAGGTGAGGGATTATTCTGACTTGTGTTTAACAATATAGATTTCTTTTCCCAGTCTTTCCTCTCCTTTGTTGTGTAGAACTAGAGGGTGATCTTGTACTCTTCCATTGTATGTGGGCCTCTATTAAAGGCTCTGGCTTTGGAGCAGTGCGAGTACACTGTGAGGGTTCTGAACTCCTCCTGAATTTGGCTAAACCTTGTTGTTTCCAAGGTTCAGTTTAGGAATACACTTGGAATAATCACATCATCTCTAATAGGATTGTGTATGGGGTAATAATTGCATTTGACTGGTGTTTCACATCAGGTACAGTTTACAAGTTAAGCTTCAATCTTTATTACTACAGGGTGTAGTCACATGTTTGCACATTCCTTAACATTATGCCCTGTATCAGTAAGACAAAGGAGGGAGGCTTTGGAACATATGCGCGTACTGTGCTACAACTTCTTTTTGTGTTTGGGTCACTTCCTCTTCTCTAGCTCCTCGTCTACGCAGAAATAGTTTTCAAAGCAAGTGTAACTCCTGCAGCAACATCAGATTTGTGTCCATCCATATAGTATATTAGTCTGTTTTTCTTCATCCAGAAGCATCATCCCTCTAGTCTGCAGTTCAAGGCATTGACAGGGACTGAGGTAACAGTTCTTCAGAGCTTCTGTGAAAGACTATTAATTTTTGCTTAACCTTTGAATTTCACCTAGCACTGGAGTTCCCCCTGTGAAAAGGGAAAGCCAAAGAAAGAAGTGAGTTTAGGAGCCATGTTGTATGGGCACTGAGCCTGGTTTTAACCACGCCTGCTGTGTGACTTGGGTGACAGTGTTAGGGTGAAATGGTGAAAGTGGCAGTTTCCTTGTTTGTTTAATCATTCTCTATGAACTTCTAAGTCTGCTTTGCTTTATTATCATGCAAATAAGCCATTTTGCCATTACCCTGAATTTGCAAACATTTGACAAAGCTTAATGAAGTGCCCAGGCCCATAACATACATGCAGACTAACTGATGAAGCTCTAAGGGGAAAAAAAAATCTACATTACAAGTTGTAAAGCATTTATTCTACTGGGTCAACTATCATATTGTTAGTTGCAGACTCCCCTTGAAGAAGGTGTCTGTTTTTAACAGCCCTCTTCATGTACTGTCTTCTGCTTCATAAAAGCTATGGTAACCTACGCTCATTGATGTGTAGAGAAATACATTACCTGTGTATAACTTACTGAAAATAATGAGGTAAATAAGTATGTTTTGCCTTTTTCGTGGTTTTAGGAGGTGATGCTAAACTGCTGGTGATGCTGTGCATATCTCCTGACCAGAAGTACTTAACGGAATCAATGCAGTCTCTGGGCTTTGGAACTCGTGCTCGGCAAGTTCAGAGAGGACAAGTCAAGAAAAAAAATTTCCCAGTGCCGAGTAAAGCAAAATAAAACCCAAGACTCCTGTGGATTAGAGTATTATTAATGAGTTCCTCAGACTGAAATGTATATTGTTGTCCTAAAGCCATTCTTTTAGATATCAACTGCCAGATAAAATAAACAATCCTCAACGTGGCATTAGTGAGCCATAAACCTGCTGATAATGTTCTTGCTCCAAAGATAATAGCAAGTATTGACAACAGCTACCAACCATGGTGGAATGACATAGAAATAAATCAGGCTTTTTTAGGAAAGCTAATTCAAGACATGGTTTTGGTGTGTTTCCTTTGGGCAAGTAGAACTAAGTCAACAGAACCCTGATTCAGGATGGCTCACTGCTGAAAGGCCAAGGGTGCATTCTGTTTTCTCGGTGGAAGGCAGGAGTCTAAGTATCATTCCAGCGCTTCAAAGCAGCAAGTGAAATACTTCCTCCCAGTTTGGATTAATACGGGACGTGTCATCGTGGCTTCCTCTGCTGTCTAGCATGGATGGGGTCATTCCTAATGCACTACCGACAGGTAGAAGTGTAAAGGAACCCGTCAGCTGTATTGAATGGAGTTCGGTTCTCTGGTTTTAGGTACAAAATAATGGTACTACTGAGATGGAGAAAAAGGAGTAAGGCCGTATCTATCATCCCTCTGGAACGCAGCTCAGGAAGCAAATGAGGGATTATAGAACTTTCTGAAAACACATAAATGTTTGGAGTGAATCCCAGCTCTGCTGCGTTCACTAAGACTACAACTTTGCCTCTTCTGGGTTTGGTGGTGGTTTTTTTTTTTGCTCCATGAATGCTAACAGCCCTGAACTTCAGATCCTAGCGGCAAATGGGACCTAACTTGTACAATTGTTTGAGTAGTAGTCTGGCCTGTGGTTTCACTTGCATTTCTGAAGCAAGTTAACCACATCACAACCTTGAAGGTGCACGTGAGAAAAGGTTAACTATGCACTTCCCTATCATGTGAACAAAACACCAAACACTCAGCTTGTGATATACTTGTCATCTTCAAGAGGCTTTCGCCCTCTTACACCAATGCTGAGATAACATCATGCAGGGCTTGTGAATGAAGTTACACCGGGAGAAGTTTCAAGGAAATTTAAGCAACGTCAGAGATGACAAGCAGTTCTCAGATGGGTAGCTGAGTTCAAATAACATCTGATGTGTTTTATGCACTGCGTTATTGCTCAGCAGAGGCCTCAGGATCCACTCTGAATTTTTACCTCCAGCAATCACTCTGCCTCTGGACTAGGAGAGAGGTCATTGGTAGGTCACTGCCAGAAGGCTTAAATTGCAGTGGCCTGCCCAAAAGGCTGGAGTTTATAGTACTCCAAGTCACTTAACCTTCACAAGCATAAATATTTATCCACAGATTATATAGCGTACTATTATTGGAATTTCACCCTTGAATATATAACAGCTGCTGTGTTGCGTGCAGTGCTCTGGTGCTTAGAGCACGAGCATCGCGACCAGAGAGCTGTAATAATACTTGTTTTCCTAAATAATGTCACAAGGGTAAAAATGCCTTAACTTTACCTGATTCCAGCAGTAACAGATGGGTAGGAAAAGAATCTGGACATGGGACCTTATGAAGCTGAATGGTCACTAAAGCAGTCTCGGGGAAGAAAGTGTCAGAGCGAGGAACATTAGCCTGGTAAATGAAACGCAGGAGCAGACAGCTTGAAGCTCACCTTAGTCTCCTGACAGCTAGGCTACTGAAGCAGCCTGCATTAGAGCTCCAAAACACATTATGTGACAAGGGAGGGCTTGCTAAGTCCACCAGCATCTTTAAGCAAGTTCCTCAAATGTTTTTAAGGATTTGGCATTTCCTAAGCGTTATGTAGAAATGTAACTTGTCATGAACCGTGCTTTCTTTCCTGGAGCTACTCTTAGAAACTTGGCATTTATTTACAATCTGTGTGGTAGGGGAAAAGCAGCAATACTTACTGTTAAAGCTGAGAAATAAACATCTCAACGTCTCAATTATCAGCAAATACCAAAAGTTTAAGTTCCTACATTAACGTTAACTCTGCCAAATTGTGCATATGCAGCATTCCCTATTTCTGTTTTCCTTGTCAGCGCAGTCTATCACTTGCTGTTTGACCTACACTGAAGTGTACAGGATATAAAGGGTAGCAAAGTTAAGACTTTGCTCCAAGAACTTTCATTTTTGGAATTTCCTGGGTTATAAAGATGCAATTGCACAATCCCAGTGTCAGACGTGATGCACTGAAGGAAAGAAGGGTAAAAGTTGTAAGGGTGAAATGGCTTTACTCTGGCATCTAAGCTGAATCGTCCTTTGCCTGAAGCTTCACTTGGACCTGCTAAAGGAGAAGCAGGGATCTTCAGACATGTAACTTATGTCCCGAGGAGCAAGGAAAACCGCATGTGCAAGGCCCTATACTTTTTTTTTTTAAAAAAGTTTTCAGATCTTTTGAGCTTTGAAATGACAGCTATGTTAGAAAAGCAGGTGTGACAGATATTCACAGAGATGACTTTAAGCTTTCCTTTTTTGACCAAAACCTGTCCTGATAAACCAGTCCTCGTCATGTTGACACTGTAAAGCTGAAGCACACGTACCAACACTGGGAGAAAGAAAGTGATAACTGAAAGGATTATGAAGAATTGAGACGAGGTCATAAGCACCAGGGAAAAGGTGGTTGGTTTTAGAGTGCTCATGTAGTGTATTTGCTAATAGAGCTTTGCTCTCTGGAAGGGCAGGAGTGCAGGCAAATGAGAGTAAAAACTATGCAAGTTAGGAGAAAATCCTTTCGGTGAAGCCCATGAGTGTATGATCCAGAGCTCAGCTGGTCTCTTGATACACTGAAGCAAGAGCACTCCCAACCCTCCTCTACCTCCTGCCAGCTCAGCTGGGTGATTTGGTCACTGTTTTGGAGGGAGAGCCAGTATAGGGGATCCTCTCTCCCGTCCATGACCAGCATGCCTTGGTGGTAGTCAACATGCTAACCTTTCACAGCCGGGCTCTCCTCCTCCTCCTCCCCCGGGCCCATGCTTTCCCCTGTGACAGTTCAGCCAGTGCTCAGCTACACTGCACCTCCCACCCTCCCTGGCCAGCCATACGAAATAGGCATTTCTCCACAGAACAATGCAAAGCGCCACAAACACATTGGACTGGCCTTCAGCCCCTCCCAAATTTATTCTGCCACCTTCTTTGCTCTGCAGATGAGCTGAGCAAACCATTTTAGCAACAGTAGCTATGAGCCTCCACCTCCTCCTCAAAAAGCCTGCCCATTATTGAAACCACAGCCAGCACGAGAGAATATGGTCTCGTGAAACCACAGCCAGCACGAGAGAATATGGTCTCGTGAACATTTTGGTATCCAGCGTCCTGGTTTAGCGTGAAGTTGGCCAAGTCATCGATGGTGTGAAGCCTGACCAGCACAGCAGCGACCTGGGAGGCCCAGGGTCTGGTATTCATGCCAACGTACCCCAAGCACCTCACATGAAGGTGAAAGCTGCTTCCACACTGCAAGCACCCCTCACACCCTGGCATCCTCTAACCCATGGGCCAAGCACCCTCCCAGAAAGCAGAACATTTAGATCCAGTTCAAGGACAAAGGATTTGAGCTCGTGTCACTCCCCACACAAGTGAATGCTCTGGCTTGTAGGACATCCAGCAGATCTGGAAGTGGGACTCTACCAGACCAACCCCCAAGTCCTAATAGCAAGTGCTTGTCTAGAGCAAAATACACGTACATGTAGACCTACACAAAGTTAGCAGAAGTCTAGACATATATAGAATCAGACAATAGCCTTCAAGATACAAATCCCAAATTTGGTACAGCTCGGTGCCCGTGTTTCTCTGTGGATTTATCATTACAGGTGGAATTTATCAGCTCTGGTTGTTGGTTCCCCTGGCAGCCAAGGCAAAGGGATTAACAGGATAGATCCACTTTCAGCAAGTGCCTCTGCTTCCCTGGTCCAGCGAAGGAGTCCAGGCAAAGGCTTTAGAGCCCCAACTCTCAGTTTGCCACGGCCAGGGAAACCAATTGCTCAAGGGCCTGGTTTTGAAGGTCAGACAACTGCTGTGGAGGTTTTTCACTCATTTTTCCAACTTGATCCCTACTGCACCTACCCTGCTCTAACGTTACACTCTGCAGCACTGGTCCAACACGCTGCCTTTCAGCCTCCGCAAATCTGTCCCCCGTTCACTTGCGGCGCCTGGCTTTGCCTATGGGGGGAAGGCAGGGTGCAGGGGCGCAGAGCAGAGCATACGGCACAGGAGCTGCTCCCCACCAGTTCCCCATGAGGGTGTTTTCATCAGCGCCCACAGTGAACGCGTCTTTGTGCAGGGCAGCTACATGCTCCCTGAGCTGCCGCACGCCGAGCACGTGTCTGCCACGCTGTAAATTCCCCCTGCAGGCCCTAGCACTCCGCACCCTCTGCAGACAAGCCATTAATCTTCCTCACCACCCAGGAGGACTCTTATCAGTAGGGCCCAAGGAAGCGACGTGATCCACAATTGCTTAACAGTGCTGCATCTCATCACGGGGTTAAAAAAAAAAGCAGTAATTAACCAGCCAGTGCCTTTGGCCCACTCTTAAACAAAACCCTGACCTATGCTGACATTTGAAAATTATATATTTAATTTCCATATGTGGCTTCATGCCTTGGCAGCAGCCACACCACAAAGAGAGGCTGCTCTTGGTTTTAGCCGGGCTAGGGAAACCATAATTAGCATTGGAAAGTTCACAGAAATGTTTAATTTGTTATTAAATTGCCAATCCCATTTTATGAAGCACTTTTCCAAACCTCTGCAGAATGAAAGCACGGGCAGAACGAAGCGTTTATTGGGAAGGGCTTTCAGCTCCTGCTGTGGACAAGCAGTCACAAGCTGGTGGGTTTGCGAGCCCCTTCCAACCAGAGGAAGAGGGAGCAGGCGGGCCTGGCGTGCTGGAATGCCAAAGGTACTGCAGCCTTTCACAAAACCAACTTGGCATTTGAGCACCGACATTAACCATAGCCCCAGCCTGACAAAAATGCAAGCCACATACCATACAAAGGAGGGCACGGGGGGATCTAATTGAAGGGCATGAGTGCGGGAAAACATTGTCTTCAATTCTTTTTTCTTACCTCTGTTTTTATCAAACCAGGTTTTGTTTTGCAATACATTTGCCCCTTTTAATTTTGTTTATATCAAGGGAGATTAAAAAGAAAAAAGAAAAAGATAAAATCTGAGCCTCCCTGAAGTCATGCAAGTATCTCCAGAGAGGCTGGGGGAGTGGACAGCCACATTCAGTTTCATTTATTTGAATTAATCTTTAATAAGTGGCAAGGTGCCCGTGGTACTGACTAAGGTTGGCAACACGTCCAAACAATAACCATCCAAAAGTTGCACTGAACTATTCTTTGGTGACATTTAGAAGCGAGGGTTTCACAGCAGGGCCTTGGGGGCAGGGAGAGCCAACGCAGCGGAGGGACGGGGCACTGCAGTGCTCAAAAGGTTTCGGCCAGCGCCTGGCCACAGGCTGATGCCGGGGACCGAGGCCCATGGCTGCAAAGGGTTGCAGGTTTGAGACAACCTATGGCTTGCCCAACGGCGCTGGCTTGCTGCAGGAACTGCGCGGGGCCGCACAGAGAGCACCGAAGACACCAGGGAATGCATCTTTGTGCTCTACTGCACACCCCTCTCTGAGCTCTTGGGCTGTGAGAGATGACCTTAACTGCTCCCTTACTTCATGACAACATCCCCTCCGCCTGTGATCTCAGATTAGGGGAAAAAAAAAAAAAAAAAAAAAAAAAAAAAAAGAAAAAAAGAGATGATCACTCTTCCCCATACCCAAGAGTTTGAGACTGACCAGAAAAAGCATTTGGAAGAGGAGTCCCAAACTCAGTATTTCAATGACATGACGCAATGCTCCAAATTCACCTCGTTTGTTCAGTACATGATATGTCTCTAATGACTTGGAGATAAACCTCAGAGAACCTGCTGAAATGCTTAAATGGTCAAGTGACCAGACACATTCAGGTGTCAGTACTAGCAGTTCAAACACCAGGGCCTAAATTCAGCAACAAAAGAAGGGGACTGCAGTGCTCCAGCTATCAGGACCAAGTATTTAGCATCAGCTTTGGCTGACAGAAACAACATGGAGGGAAAAATCCATAGTTATCAAACAAATCCATAGTTATCAAACTCCAGGGACGTGAGATTTGCACATCCTACCCACAGACCTGCAGGCTTAAAGTTGCACCTCTGCTCAACTCCCTGGGGAACCACAGTTAAGCCAAGTTATCCCCCCCATGTTCTTCCAGCTCCCTCCATGCTTGCAAGTATCTCCTCCAACACGTGTCCCCTCTTGCCCTTTTTCTGTGAAATGAAATTACTGTCCTTGCTGGGATGAGTCACTGCCCAGCAGTTCACTTAAAGGCAAGCACCGGGAGTGGTTTTCCCTCTCATTTTCCTCTGGACTTTACTAATCAGTTCCTTCCCTCTTCTAAACAAAAATAAAAACAAAACAAGAGAAAAAAAAAAAGCCAATGCCACTAATATAAAAAGCTTTGGAAGCCACACCAGAAGCTTTGAAGATCCAAGAGACAGAAGACGATACTTCCTCCCTCACTTCAGACGTTTGGGTTTTTAGCAGCATGAGCCTCCTCCGCCTCTTTCCGAGGACACACACGCGGACTCTGCCTACTGCGTGCTCTGAGCTGGCATTTGGAAAAACACAAGCTCCAGGTCGAATTCACAACCAGCATTTTGCAGAGCAGACGACGCACTAGTAAGCAGTCCTTCTTTATGCTTTAGCTACAGGCCCCGCATACTTCAAGCCCTACGTGCTTTGGCCAGGCAGCACCGATGTTCCCGACACAACGTGCATTACCCAGGGTAGGTGGTTCAGCGCAGGCAGATAAAAAGGAGCAGGATGAGCAGCCCGTGCGGCTCTGGCTGGGTCTGCTGCCCAGGCTGAATCCACAGAGAATCACAGAATGGTAGGGGTTGGAAAGGACCTCTGGAGATCATCTAGTCCAACCCCCCTGCCAGAGCAGGGCCACCCAGAGCAGGTTGCACAGGACAGACAGTGCTTCCCCCACCAATGCTCTTAGTGTTTCACAATGCAACTTGAGCTTAGGCAGCCAGATCTGACAAGTTATTTCATGGTGTCCGACTTGTGGGCAGCACTTCCCAACAGAGATGGGACAAAGTTCTCAAGAGGCAATTCAATATTGCAGCATCCAAATAGGGACACCTCACGGAGATGGCACAGGGCTCAATCCAGAGGGACTACAAACTGGGTGTTGGGAAGGTACCAGGCAGTGCAAAAGCTACTGCCCAGGCTGCGTCCAGGGGCCATAAAGGGCATCGTGTCTCTGGACATTCCTCATTGATGCTGTCTTATGGAGAGACACGTGTCCCATATGCTGCCCTCCCAGTCTCCACCCAGAAAAAAGGCTTTATAATGCAGTTTTATAATTGCAGAAAAAAGGCTTTATAAGGCAGTAACTTTTGCTGCTGTTCACCACCTAATGCCATGAGAGCAGAGAAACACCTTTTGGTAGCAAGCCCCTTAGGATCAGCCAAGACGCTGCTGTGATGTACCCGTTGCACTCTTCACCTCTCCTCTTACCTTGGCTCAGGAAGACTCTGAAACTGCCCACAGGAGCTACCAGACCAGCAGCTGTGATGGGGGGGAAACATGCAACGGGCAATGCAAAGGGAGGAAAAAGAGGTCCATAGCCTCACTTCTGCATCCTTACCAGAATGTGGTTTACCTGCAAAATTTGGCGTAGCATTTGCAACAGCAAGAGGCCGGATGAGACTGTGATGCCTGAACACAAGACGCTGTTCCTGCACATTCACCAGCATCATCTCCACGTGAACACGGAGAGAAGACTTACAATGCACACACTGGCGTAGACACCACATGACTGTGGACAACTCACAACAGCCACTTTCAGGACAGGGGATGCAAACAATAGGCCTACAGTTTCTCAGCATGAGCAGGTCTGTGTTAACCCTTTCCACCTCAGCCCCATAAATCCTGGCACATCAAAACATCACAACCTGTGCAATCCCAGCGGCAAGTCACAAGCTCAGCTCTAAGGTATACAGAGAAAAGGCACATGAATTGATGAATAATGAAGATGTAAAAACATGCAGTTGCATGGGGCAGAGGAAGAGAAGCAAGCCACCTGCACAGTCACTGCAGTCCTGGGAGGGCTCCTGCTGGTGAGGGTACAGCTGCTACTGAAATCCTAGTAAAAAAACTTTTCTGGTCAAGCTACATAGCAGGGAAATGCAGCGCCTGGGGAAGATGGACACACAGCTATTACCTCCTGCTTCTCATGTCACCAGGACTGCAACCAGTCCAGTTATGGAGCTTGCATGAACTCAGAGGTAGCTATAGGCTACTACAGCTAAGGCCTTCTAATTCAGGCCAACAGAGCAGCCACCTTCTCCACACTCACACTTCTAGGAAGCATCAACCTCCTCTTGTCTGAGATGAGCACCTACACCCACAGGTTTGCTCCTCCTGTGTCTCTCCTGAAGTGAGCCATGCACTACCATGGGATGGTGAGGTAGTGCCTCTACAGAACAGACCAAGCCAAGCCCGAGGAAGGGAAGGTGCCACTGAGGACACCTCTGCCCATTCGCAGGCAAGCCTGACGCTTCACAAGGCAGCGCCAAACTGCCTTCAGCCAGGATGCCTTTTAGGAGACCCCAAGCAAACACTCAGGATACCAACACAGCTTATGGTGACCACTGAAATGCCAGCTTCCCGGGCAGGACAAGGCGCTCATGCGGGTCCACAGAGACCTGTTACCTGGGGGTACACAGCTGGTTCCAGTACACAATTAAATTACACCCACCACTGACACAGCCGGTGACTACAGTCCAGCACCCAGACATAAAAGCTGCTCCACAACAGCCAAGAGCATCTTGCAACACCAGTGCTTGTGACTCCTACAGTGAACAACATTTAAGCAAGACTGAGAGGTAAGTAAGCCCTACCCCACCACCCCAGCAGGGCTCTCCTTACTTCTCTCCTAGGCAGCTTATCCACAGAACCATGAGACTGGAGCCTGCTGGTAACTCTTCTCCCATGGAGTCTGCAGAAACCACCTCCTTTGTCTGGCTCTTCTCCTCAGAAGGAAGCTGATTTCCTGTGCTTTGAGTGCCTCCTTTATAGCAACCTCCACCTGGACCTGCTACCAGCTGCAGCAAGGTAAACACCTGAGCTGCTGGCAACACTTTCTGGCCCCTGCTCACAGGCAGAGGAGAACAGCTTAGGGACACCAGAAACCACCTGGTGCTCCTCCATGCCTAGGATGTCACGGCTGAAACAGAATGTGAGAATTGCTGTCACTGTGCCTTGCGGGGCTCTGCGTTTTATCCAGGCATCCTCTACGTGGGGAGAAATTGTACGTGAAGCGAAATTGTGGGCACCTGCCTGGAGTTGGAGAGGCAGCTCTGAGCCTGCAGGATGGCATCAACGAAGCAGGGCCAGAGTGGTGGCAGCAGCAGTCGGGGGCAGCAGCTTTGGGGAGTCCTTAAAGCTTGTTAGCCTTAAAAGTGCTAGGTTGTCCAAAAGCTCAGCCGATGCTCTGGCAACGTCCTTGGGAAAGGCAGCCTTCAAGAGCTCCAGCCCTCCTCTGTTTATTCTGAAAACAGGCTAAAATCAGCATCGTGGCTGTAGAGCTCTCCCTTAGCATGCTAGCCCTCTATTTTTCAGCAGTAATTCTGCTTTGGATTTCAAAGTGGTTTGTGTTGAAGCAGATTGGCAAGCAATGGTTTGTACCCTCTCTATTATTTGCAGTGAATGTTAATCGAAATTGTACCCAGCTGCTCCCACAGCAAACCCTGCTGCTCATCCCCTGCTGCAGGACGTGGCTAGCTGAATGCCAGCATGGCAGCCCGGCTGGGCTGGGACTGGCCAGGGGCACGGCCCCCATGTCCGCACCCCCAGCCTCAAGGCATTTCCTAAGTGTGAGTTTGGATCTAGACGTTCAAAAACACACCTGCACTTGGGGGTCTCTTTATTGCCCTTCTGGCATGGGCCGTTTGAGCAGTCCTATTGCCAAATTTTCCCTTCAGCCAGGTATGCTGGGAAGGATTCCTTGCTTTTCTTACTACAAGTTGTGAGCCTTATGCAAAAGTGTGACTTGGGGACCTAGAGTTTAAAAAGACCCATAGGGTACTGCAACACTTGTGAGAAATGCAGTCAAAGCTGGCAATATTAATACTGTCCATCTGGCCTTGGGTGTCTCATCTGCCTTAATGTACCCACTCTGGTGACCAGCATGTCCTTCTTGGCCATCCCAAGAAGGGGAGCTCCCAAAAATGCATCTCATAACCCATTAGCACTTTAACAGAGGTATTATAGGAGCCCTCTGTTCGTGTCTGACTAGAAGGACCACGGGGAGAAAGTTTGCGTTAGCCACACAAAGGTCATATGGGCAGAAAGCCCTCCCTGAGCCCAGCAGCAGCTACGTGTGCCAGAGGAGAGGACAGGGGCATTGCCGGTGTCACTGGTCCTGCAAACGCAGAGAGCTCAGGATCCACCTCAGCAGACCCTACAGACAAAACCCAGGCTGGCATCCCGTGCTTCCTCCATACACGCAGCAAGCCTCTTAACCCTAAATATAGGAGCACAGCCCACAAGCCAGGCAAGAAAGATTTCAATAGCACCGCCAGGAATAACAACAAACTGCAGCACAGACCTTATTTCCAGCAGTGGGTAAGCGGGGGTGCCTCAGAAGAGGGCTAAAAGCCTCCTTGCTCTCATCCCCCAAGTCGCGCCTGGAGGAGAGAAAAGTACCTGGCTTCCTACAGCGCATGTTTTTGGTCAGGGATCTCCATCCCGATAGCCAGAGCTCTTTGGAATGCACTCGGGTGTGAGACAGTGTGGAGCCGGGGGCAGGGGGGGGTAACCCCGAAGCCTGCAGCCAGCAGAAGAGCAGGGAGGGGCTGCCTCAATCCAACCCTTCCAGTCTGGAACCCCTTCGTTAGAGACCGAGCCACGTTCAAAGCTTCATTTTCTAAAAGGGTGGAGAGCATGGTTGTGGCAATCAGGCACAACTCGGGCTGTTTGTCAGCTGGTCGTAGCAAAGAGGCCGAGTATTTTCTATGGTAATGCAAACTAATTTTTCCTACACCGAATGCTCTACTGTCGCTGAAGTATTCAGTGGTATTTTCCACGTGGTGGCCTGAGACTTCAGGCTTCTAGCATGTGCCATATCCAATTATCTAATCGTGTATTGAGAACAGCAGTGATTGGAGAAAGAAAAATAAAGATTGGTATAAATGTATTTATGAGATCTAAAATAAAAATGTGAGGCTAATATTTCCAGGAATAAAAATAAAGCAGAATTTTAAAATACCACAGCTATGTTCTTCAGGAGCTCATATTCAGCTGCCCCTGCAGTCTACCAGAAAGAATAAATACGATTTTTGTTCATTATATCTCTGTGGTAGAACAACGGACTTCCAATGCGAGGGTTGCTATCTGGATCTTACTCTAACAACTACAATCCCCTCCTTACAGACCCAAGTTCACGGTCTAGGACGGATGCAGCAGTAGCTGGTGTGAAAATACAGTATGGCCATGGGCTGAAGCATGCCCCTAAAAAATGAGCTGCAGGGACACAATATGTGCCAGCAAAGGAGGAGCGGGAACTATTTTGAGGTGGGTTTACTTTATAAAACGTTGTTTGGATGTGAGAAGTGAAATCATCCATGGGGAAACAAAGTTCTTCCCGCTCATTTCTGCATCATTCCATCGCCTCCTCCGGCCCGTCCCTGCTGACCGATGGCACCTTGCGTGTACCAGATTCACCCCTTTCCTCTGCTCCCCTCCATGAGGAAGCCCAGCGCTGGTGCAGCGATCGGGGCTGTTGCAGAGCGTGCTGAGCTGGCAAGGTGCTGGCACCCCACACCCTTGCACCGGGCAGTACGTCTCGCCCAGCCACGGACCCAGCTGCCCCGGCTGAAGGAACACAGCAAAAGGGCCCAAACAGCAGCCCACCACTAGCGTTTAGCTGCCCAAGGGGCTCACGGAGGTGGGGTCACAGATGGAGTGATGCACTTCACTCAGAGAGAGAAGCAATGAGTCATTAATATAAAACAGGGATTTAACAACGTTTGATAGTAAATGTGATGGTGTTTTAAAAAGATTCGATGACAGGGTATACTGGATTATTTACTACAGAGAGGCCAGGGTCAGACAAGCTGTCAGGGAGACCCTCCCATTGAGTCGAGGTTCAGAAAGGACCCCCTTACTTTCTAAACTCCTTCTCAGAGAGGAGTCTAGGTGTGGCTGGATCCAATCCTACTTCCAGACTTGGTCAACAGTTTATGTCTGAAGGGTTATATATGCAAAATCAATCCTTTATATCACTTAGCTAATATTTCAAAGTTTAGCATGCTATTAGTCACTTACTGAGAACCTGTTGCGGCAAGGAATCTCTGAATCTCAAGCACTAACCTTCAGAGGTTACTACCTTGAGAAGTAACCTACTGAAGGGGAGACCCTGGCACGCAGCCTGCTGCCGTGCAGGAGAGCTCAAAGGGCTCTTGGGCTGCTCGCTATAGTCATATTTGCATATCGACCACAGTACGAGCGTTGTGGTCAGGTGGGCACATTGCTCAAGTTAGCCCTTGGCTATCGTGTTGTTATCTGTCTCCTCAAAACCACGCTTAGCCCCAGATGCCACCATCATGACTAGATGCACCCGTTGTGACCACCACGGGTGGTTATCGCTTGGGCAGGGTTACAGGACATACAGGTGAAGTTGGCGCCTCGCGGGGAGCGCACCATCACAGGTGGAGCTGGGCTGTGACAAGTGGCAACAGGCAAGTGGTTGCAACGGTGTGCAAATGTCATTAAAAATTCAGTATGGAATTAAAAATTCTGGATGTCTGATTTCCTG
This sequence comes from Chroicocephalus ridibundus, assembly GCF_963924245.1. Classification (NCBI taxonomy): domain Eukaryota; kingdom Metazoa; phylum Chordata; class Aves; order Charadriiformes; family Laridae; genus Chroicocephalus; species Chroicocephalus ridibundus. The sequence continues at coordinate 51,102,705 of NC_086286.1, read as the reverse complement.
GATGGGGCTAAGGGACACACTCAGTGATGCTGCTCTGACACCTGCAGAGGTTCTGCAGAAAGGAGGCAGCTTGGCAGTGAAAGAAAAACCCCTTCACTGAGCGGTACCCAGGGCTTGTCTACACCCATCCTGTCTCCAGCGATGCCCCATGCACAGTGCCGAAGGAAATGCCCGGCACAGAGCAGGCACACAGCCGCACTGCCCCAACTACAGCCTCTCATGTTACAACTGTGGCCTGGTTTGAGCAACCAGGACTAACTTCTCTTCTAACACCTGGGAAAATTGCACTTTTAGAAGACGCTAGTGTCTGAATTTGTGAAAATATTTACTTTATAGGCAGCTATGGTATGAGGATTTCAAGGTCTCGGTGTTTTCGAGCTCACCAGGTGCAGGATGAGAAGGGGCAAGACCCAGGCACTTGACCCAAGCTGGCCAACAGGATCATTTCGTATCAGAAACATAACATTCAATATCAACTAGAAAGTTTGCTGTGTAGTGCCCTCTCTTTCCCTTGATAGTGGCAGTCCAGAGAACTCCTCGCCCCGGTGCCAGACCCCTGAGCCCTTCCTTTCCTCCCGAAGCCACAGCGCTCGCAGTGTCTGACATTTGCTGTCCCCTGCGGGGAGTGCACAGCTTCCTGCTGATAGAGTGGGCTGAGTATAATCCTGTACATGTTATATTGGTATTGGGATCAATATTGGTTCTTCAGCGTCATTGCTGTTAATTATCTGGTCCTACTCTATTAAATCTGTTTATATTTCAACCCTCGGGTTTCCTTGTTTTTCCCGATTCCCTTTCCTGGGTGGGGAGGAGGTCATCAGGTGACAGAATTGTCTAAACGACAATGAATTGTTGTGGGTTCCTCAGACAGTAACAAACTGTTTGTGATTCTGGGACTCCCCATCCCGGGGGTATATGGCATTGAATGGGCTCGTCTTCCATAAAACGACTTGTTGGAGCTGGTTTTTTTTTGAACTAACATCAACACTTCACACCTAGAGCATCCCCTGCCAAGGACTCCCACAGGCCAAGAACCAACAGCTTTGTCCCCGGTGCAGTCTGGGCACCTCACTCTCTGTGCCGGAACCAGAGGTGCTGCCCCGCTGACCTGGGAACTCTCCATACACTTTCTGCCGGGACCCGGTGAGCACACCACGGCCACCAGCTGCCTCGGGGCCCACTCGCTCGACTACCCACCTCCCAGCAGCTCTGGCCTGCCTGGGCCCGCGCTGCAGCCGGCCGTGTGTCCCTGCCCCCGGCAGTTTGGTCCCTCCCTGGCCACGTGCTGGCAGAAGCTGCCCGAGGTGTCTCCCCGGCCCCCAGCACCACTTAGCCACCCCCCTGGCAGCTCTGCGTGAGGCGGCTCGGCCCAGCCGGCACCGGCGGCGGGAGGTGGCAGCCTGGGGCGGCGGCTGGAGCACCCCCGGCCCGGCCCTGGCCCGCAGCCGCGGCTCCAGCCCGCCCGTAGCCCCGGCCGGAGGAGCCCCGGCCATAGCGCAGCGGCCGCCGCGCTCCTCGGGCGCCGCCCGGCGCCCCGGCCCGGTACTGCCGCCAGCCGGTCCGGGCCAGGCCCCGGCCCCGCGACGGGGAGCGCGGTGCCGTCCCGGGCCTTTCCCTGCGGCCCCCCGAGCGGCCTTACGCGTGGCCTAAAGGCTCGGGGCCCCGTTGTTAACACAGGGGAAAGGGGCGGTGCCAGGGGCCGGGCAGGCCGCGGGGCAGGCCCGGGGCCCGGCTCCCCCTCGGCCGTTCCCAGCCGCACCCCGGCTGTTCCGGGAGCGCCTTTTTGTGCCCCAGCTGGCCCCGCTGCCGCCGGCGGGCTGGGAACAGCCCCGAGGGGACACGTTTGTTCCCTGCCTCCTCCCGCCCCTGCTGGTGGGGCCTGCATGAGAGACGGGGAGGCACCGAGGGGAAGGCACCCAGAGAAGGGGCAGGGTCCATAGTGGGGGCTGTGAGGTAGAGATGCGGGCAGCTGCAGGGGCAGAGGAGGCGGGGTAGGGACGAGGAGAAGCCTGGACAGCCTGACCAGGAGACACCATGACCACCCATTGCTAAGGGCTGCAGCAGGGAGCTTGCCCACCAGCGTGAGTCTCCATGAGCAGTTCTTGCTCAAAAGCATTAAGGCTTTTAAAACGGTGTCAGCCCTCAGTGTCTCAGACGTCGCTGCCAGGAACTCCACCAAGGAACTACTCTCACTTCACCCCTCGGTGTTTTAAAACACCCCTTCTTCCCCGCCAGCTTTAGCACGCACTGTCAGACCTTCCCTCCATCCAGCTCCTGCACTTAGCACACCTCAGCACAGACCAGCTGCAGTGCTATTTCCCCCATCCCACGCTGCATCGCTTTGATGAACCCACACAGGATTCCGGTACCCCGAGAACCGGTACCACGAGAAGCCCCATCTTCAGAGACAGACTCTTCCTACGTATTCTGATCAGCAGCAGTGCACCCTGGCAGGCAAAGTGCTATTACTTGCCAAGAAAAGAAACAGAGAAGTGACAAAGCCCTTCAGTTAGAAGATTTAACATTTGACTATTATTTAATTTTACCTCCATAGAAAGCTCCATCTGTAACCAGACCACTTCCTTCTAGCATCCCCAAACCAAAGCTGGATGAGTCCCTGAAGTCCTCGAAAATTTATGTACGGGAAACAGAGCACGTACTGGACAGGAACATGAAGTACAAGATGGGAAGTCATAAGAACAGGGGCAACACTACAATATCAAAGTACATAAAAAAATTTTACTTTTTTTTTTTTTGAATGCTAGCTTTAGCAGTCCGTAACATAAAGAAAGAATAATATATATATAGGAGACAACCCTAATCAGCAAGCTTCTTCAAGAAGTGTGAATCGTTATACTATAGCACCCCTTAATAGATTTATGTCCCAAGAAAAGCAGAACTTTCCTTTACTCATGCCAGAGACCAGGCCAGCAGGTTAGGTGACTTATGGCAGAAGAGCTCTTCAGCAGCGCTCTGCATCACGTTGTCTGCTGTGCCCATCCTCAGATGCGGCCCCCGGGAGGATGCTGACAGGATCTCTCTACACCCTTGGGAGTTCACACGCTCGGTTTTCTTGACTAACTACCATGAGCGGCTTAACTTGTCTCTTCAGTTAGATTCAGCTCCCATTAGTGTTCCCGCTGACTCCAACCTGCTCGACTGGGTCCTCAGGGCCTGACAGAGGCCCCTGTGGCCACGTGCCGAGAATGGCTGCAGCACCTCTGGGTTTGCCATCACAAGCCAAGCTCACATGCATTACAGTCTGGCAGCAAATTCATTTCTGCAACCTACCTGTCTCAAATGGAAGATTTCACTGACATGGACCCCTTGGAAGAAAAAAAAAAATTATAAGATACACAACTACCATTTTCTAGTCATACTTTATTGCAGGTGTACATATAATTATTTATATTTTAAACAAGAAATTCCTTTCATGGAAAGGAGAAACTTTTACCATTAAAATAGAGTGATTACACCATGAGTATTTTACAAATATGTACAAATATTGGCAGCTAGTTTCTAACATCAGCTGATAAATGCTTACACATTACCCGCTACCAAACTAATCTAAACCAAAAATAATAAAGAGACTTTCTAAATCCAAAGATGAACAAAAAATAAATCTACTACTAGCAGGAACAGGGTGGGTTTTTTTTCTCCATATGAATACAAAAACTTGCATAATAGATATTCACAGTGCTTGTAAGATATTAATTCATTCTCAGTCTACACACACAAGTGTCTGGTCTCCCCTTCATATGCATATGTAACTTAAGAGTACTGGAGGGAGCTGTGTAGACCACTGAGAAAGATGGTCAGACCTGGAGAGTCTGCCTTCCCCACCAGCCATGAATAAATACAAGAAACCCCACGTACATACAAGGCAGCGGATGCTCACGCGAGAGCCAATCACACTGTTTTTCAGGCACTGGTGTATTTTGTAACCAGCGACAGCAGGATTGCAGCATTTCGTCGAATCCACTGAATGCTTGGTAACCGCAAAAAGAAAATCCCAAGCTGCTCGGTGGCAATAAACACTTCAGTAAGGTGGTTAGGCTGAAGCAGGCATGAATGTGATTGTCTTTGAAACATGGGTGCACATATGTGAGCACATGGTGTACACATGTTTTACGACACCTTTCAAAACAACTCCACCTGCTGAATTTTCACCTTTTTTCCTGTTAGCAACCATCACCAGAATCAGGAATAACTGTACTTCTGCATGTGTGGGAGAGAAACAGTTTAGCAGGGCTGTTGCTCCAGACCCCCCCAACCTTTTCCATGGACAGACGGGCATTGCTGCAGTAAGAGCCATCCCTCCAGCTCCACAGCAGCTGCAAGAACAAGGCTGCTCCCTGCAGCACAGCCATGGGCCTCCTGGATCCTGGCCGTGCCAGTCTTCTACGGCTTATGGCCAAACAGGCTCCAGACAACAGGGAGCAACCGACAGCACGAGGCTTGACTGGACTGTCCATGAGCAGCCAGATGTCCTTTACCCATTTAGATGAGTTTCTTTTGGATGCAGTAAACATACCTCAAAGTATTCTGTAAACTGGCTTTGCTTGGAAGAAGGGAAAAGAGGCTATGGTGAACACACAGCTCCTAATTAATTTTTCATTACAAAAAGAAAGAAAAGTGTGATCAAAGAGGGCATGGTCAATTAAGTCGTGGCTACAGTGAGCTTGTGCCCATCATTCATTCCTCAAACACAGAGCTGGGGTTTGATGCTGGATTCATCTGAGGATGTACTGCCACTGATGCCACTTCAGTAAATGCAGATGCACCTGGATTCTCTGCCTCTACACCACACTTGCACAGAAGTAGTGAGATGACAGACTTCATGGATTTGCTATTTTAACAGTTCACGGGAACGCAATTTACCAGACAACTGCTAAGCCTGCGAGCCCACCAACAAAGCAGCAGCTCAAACCCTCCTAGTCATGGTCTGGCTTCCTCCCGTTCTTGAGTTCATCTATCTTAAGCTTTTGAGTGATTGACACTGCACAACACACGCTTCCTCAACCAGCAGAATATTATCAGTCTGCTTCTAGAGTTTGCCAAAAAATTATTAGCTTCCACCTGCAAGGCTGTCAAGAGCTGGGCACAGGTTACACATGCCTGCAAGTAGAAACTTCCCAAATGCTGGGAATCGATGAGGGGAGGAACTACTGGGGGAAGACTGGGAAGGAAATCAAACAAACTTACATTTATTTGGATGTAATAAGGTGGCAGAATATTTTCCACACCAAATACTTGACTCAAAGAGCATAATTATCATTATTTTCCTAGTAAAAGCCAGCACAGCCAGCTCCACCACTGAATATCACCAAACAAGTACCCTTGGTTTGGCACCCAAACACTCTACGCTTCCACCAGCCCCAGCCCTGGAGCACCACACACTCACATTTGCATGACCTATCCGTGACTAAGTTGGACACAGTCACTCTGTCTGTCCTTCCAAAGTGACTTTCTCCAGTCCATACTTGTCTCCTAAGCAGAGGAAAAATTTCTAAGGAACAGATTTATTAAAAACAAAGAAGAGAACAACATAAGAGTATGATTCAAAGCAAGGGGTGATCATGCCTGGACAAATTCTCCAGTCACACTCCTGTCTTCAAGAGCCAGTCAATTAACGCTCTTGTCTTCTGTACTCTCAGCAGCAGTCATTTGTCATTTTTCTGTCCCCTCCCCCATCTCCCCAAGGGTATAAGCATTTATTTACCAATCTGCACCATGGCAGTAGTAGACAGCTGAGAGACAGTTCCATTTGTTGCATTAAAGAAGAAGAAAAAAAAAAAGAACACACTTTGTATTTGGCTGGATGCTTACAACAAAACAAAACAACAACAACAAGAACAAAAAGAGAGAAATAAACTCCTGGCAGAGCAGGTCTCGCTCCCAGTAAAGCAAATAGGCAACTTGTATTCATTACAACAGGAACAGGCTAGACACTTCCATACACAGCCCTCCAAATGTGCTCAGTATATCCTGGCCTGACAGCTGTTGGCAGTGTTGCAGCAGCACAAATTCAAGACAACCAAACTATCTGTACACTAGCATTAACATAAATGGACTGCAAGAGAAAGGCAGGAAGATAAACTGACATAGACTTCAAATTTCTTTCTGATAAATCCATTTAGACACAGTGTTCGCTTTACTAGCTCAGCGTCAGTTTTGGTCCACTGTTTTTGGTTTTTATGTTGGTTGTGTCACTGCTAATGGTGCAGGCCACTTCCATTTTCTGCTCAGACACTTCAAACGCCAACGTTAAGTGCTACACTCCAGTTGATTTGCCCTGTAGTCAGGTCTGCAAAAGTGATGCCACTTACTGATTACGGAGATGAATAACAAAGCTGCTCACAACCTCCTGCAAGAACCAGAGTGACATCACACGTGTTAATGAGGTATATATTTCCATGATGAGCTGTTTCCTGGTATGGAAGAGCTCCAATCTCATTACACCACAAACTCCTCCGGGAGCTGGTCCTCTCCCAGAAGATCCAAGGAGAGGCAGTTCATGGATCGCTTCCCGTAAAGGGCAGACTTGGTTTTGCAGTCCGCTGTGGAATAAACGCAGCCATAGATGGACAGCTTATCCTCCAGGCTGCAGCCAAACGTGTAGCTGTGGGACGTGTCTGAAGACAGCGTGGCACTTAGTGGCGGGTGCCGGTGCTTGTAAAGGCGGATGTCATCTAAACTCTGGCTGTGCTGGTCCGTGCAGCTCCTGCTTTTGGGTGATCTGACCTGCCAGTTCAGTAAGACACACACGAATAAGAACAATGAGCTCAGATACAGCCTAAGGATGCTGGCTATGCATGCTACACATTTTCCAAAATTGTTCTTCCACTCCTTCAAAACAGCCCCGCCAGCCTTCTGAAGGATGTTGGCTTAATGAAGAAGCTGTGAACCATTAAGAAATCACAAATGCATTAAGCTGCCCTGCCATATTGAGCCAGATCCTGATCTCTCTGCGCTGTGTTCTCAGCATCCAGTACCATGGACGAAACACCTGACAGGTATTGACACCTGAATGACCTGACACTTCTTGGCAGATCCGTGCAGTCATCCTCAAATGGACAAAGTGCATGTAACAAAAAATTAACTGCTTGAACGCACTGAGTTAGTGAAAGTCTCATGAGCTGAAGGGAGGGTTCAGAAGGCAACCATGCAAACTAATGGGTTATGGTGTCCAAAATTCACTAAGTGCAACACAGAGTTTCATCTACATAGCACTGTTCAGCAATAAAGAAAACAGGAGCAGCAAACCAGCAGTAATTCCCAGAGGCAGTGTCTTGCTACACGAGCTGTAGTGACTCGGCCTCTTTGGAAGAGTTACAGACTGTGAGACATTTCCAAATTCCCCACCTGATTTTTCTTGCTCTGTCTCTTCATAATCAGCTTTTAAATGACAATATTAAGGCTGATTTCAGTAACATCACTTTTAAAGCAAAATACTTCTGCTGGCAACATGGTAAACTTCCTCCCAGCATCACTTCTCTCACCTCCACAGGATGGGAATTAAAAAACTGCCCTGAGGAAATCCTGCACTGTCTCAGCTGTGCTCCCAGACAGGGCATATGCTGAAATCCAGTCCTGCAGCGTTTAGTTGCATGGCCTTGCAAGGAAGGTTTCGGGGTTAGTTTTTTTTTTTTTAAACATGCACCAAATAGTTGATGCATAGAAGTGGCAGCCAGGTCTTTGCAATTGCTTAGACAGTACTGTGTTGATCAGAAACGTTCTTATGAAAGAGATGCCTCCTGATCAACTAATAGCATAAGCATGTGTTGGTAAAAACATTAATGTTAAAAACATTACTTTAAGCAAGATACCCACTCCCTGCCTTGCACTCTTAAGTCATTTCACTCAAATATAGGAATAAGTTCATTATGATTTGTACCACACAGTCTTCAGTTTTGGAAAAAATAACACAGATTTTATTTAAATCTCCTGTAGCACTTTACAGACTATTTTGCTGATAAATAAAAACTTCTTATCACTTTTGAGTGGGTCCAGGAAGAAGCATGAATACAGAAAAAAAAAAAGTCCTAAGTGATTAAAGTCCTTGTGCAGTAAAGTTCAAGAAGTAAAGGGGAAAACGATGAACAGATTTTAAAAATTCTTTCAGCAGATAAGGCTAATTTGGATTTAGAGGGAGAAGAAATGGTGCAGGCTTGGTGGATTTTTGTTGTTGGGGTTTTTTTTTGGGTGTTTGCCTTTTTTTTTTTAAAAAAGAAAACCACACAACATTTCTACCCCAGTGGGTACAGCTATACTTTGAAAAGAAATATTGTTTGGCCTTAAAAAGACATTTTAATAAGCTTTTTCCAAGCACAACTTCTGATATGACATATTTTACCTTATATAGTTGCCTTTTGTCAAGGGTCTGAAGAAGAGAAAATGTTGACAACAAAGACTTCAGCGCACACACATAGTATAATTGCACAAACGATAGTAATTAGAGCTTGAGCATCTGGTTTTGCTCTGATGTGAGCTCCTTCTGGCTTCAGGAGCAGGAAGATGATCAAGTTTGCAACCCAGATCCAAACTGCATGGATGGTCTTGGCTCTATATTGCACTGAAAATTTGCAAGTGGTTTATTTTCCATTTCCCGTCTGGAAGCCTAAGGCAGACGATAGCTGCCTTGCAAGATTTCCATGCAGACTGCTCCAAACCTCTCTATACTACTCTGGACCCAAACGCTGCTCGTGTCCTATTCCTGATAGCAGTAGCTGGCCAACAGCTGGTTTTGGTTACACCATTTAAAATCAGCCAAATGCAAACCAATTGAGTTCACCTGATTTACAGCTGTCTCCATTACACTAGACCCTGGGTTCAATGCCCACACACAGTCCCTCCTGCCGAGCGCCCCGCTTTACCTGGTGAAGGGATTCCACACTCTGACCTCTCATTTTTATTAGAGTGACTTGCACCACAGACAGCGATTCCTGATTTATAGCTGCAAAGGAGAAGGAGGAAGTGAAAAGCATTGTAGGTTTGAGGTTTTGTGGTCTGGGGAAAAGGGAAGTTGTTCTCACAGGCCACATTCAAGCAGTGGTATCCTATAAATATAAGTATACATTAGTAAGCACCCTCAGTATTCTGGGAGCTTTGCTCATGAGTACTCCTTTTTGTCCTTAAGGATCAGTGTTTAAAAACTCTCAAGAAAACAGCTTCTCACCAACTTGTCCCATATTCACCTGTCTTGCTTTGCTATAAAGGCTGTATTGTCGTAAGGCCAGACAGCTCCTGTATGACCCCATTGTCTAGCATTCCCTGTATCACAAGCCACAGAGCTTTGCCTATTAATTCCTGCGACTAGCCCATTAATCTGTGGTTGTACCCCTTGGCTGTTTTGCAATATACAAGATTTCAAAGCAAATTCCTTCACTACAAAAGGTTTACCTCAGTTATCTTTTTGTTGTTAACTCAGTATAAGCTTGGCAAATTTGGAGAAGGGAGACCTCAAGGAGCACAGAGGAGAGCAGCACTGTACAATATAGGGTGCTGGCCTTTAACCTCTAGATGAGCTGACTTCAGATCCTGTTGCAGTAGGACAGTAAGTAGCACTGACAGCTGTTTGGAAGAAGATACAGCTGTCTTAGATCTCTCAGATTACGCCTGGCTTGCCAAACATGTCTTCCTGTTGCTAGAGCCTGAAGAAAAGCACTGAGCAGTAGCAGAAAGCCATCTCACCTTGGCAGCTAGCAGCATCTAGAGGAAGAGATTCAACAGATTCTCCCACAGTGGCCTCCTCTAACTGGTCTCCCTCTAAAGGCTCATCTACAGGCACCTCCTCTGGCTCATCTACTGCCAGCTCAAGCTCTAGGAAGAAGAGAGCGGCAGGAAAAGGGTTAGCATTACACTTCTGCTCCAAGCTGCTTCACATTCTCTTAATCCCCATTCTCCTGCAGAAGGCAAGAGCGGGCTTAGAAGTTGCTCCCCATGTCCAAATGCTTTACCATCGTCCTGAGAGTCGTCTTCAGCCCGCCCTTTGCTGCCACTGTCAATGCCAGAGCTACCGTAGCTGATGGTTGAGCTGCAGGATTTCTCTTTCCTGTGCACCCGGTCAATGCTGAAGGGCTCATCCACTGACATTTCCACCGACACCCGGTGCCTGGAGTCAGCCTCGATGCCGGATGTGTGAGAGCTGCCGTGACTCCCTGTGGACTGGCGCGAGAGACGGTTATCCCTCCGGCTGCCCCCGCTGCTCCCACTGCCACGCGAGTTCTTATCGCATGGGTCCAGGTCCATGTCTAGTGTGTCGCTGATATAGGACTCCCGGTAGCGCTTCTTCTCTGAAGAAGACAGACAAGGGAAACCAGGGAGAACTTAAAGCAAGACCAAAGGAAGGGCAGCAAAAATAACCAGTAAGTCCTGGGACTGGCACAACCTGACAATTAAGAAACAACTGCTGCAGCTACCGAACAAATACAGGGACAGTTTTGTCTTTTGTTTGCCCAACAGATACTGGGATGTCCAGCTGGTTGTAAAAGAATTAGTCAGTCATACTTGCAGTAAACCCAGCAGCTCCTGAAGTAGAGGCAGTTATGATACAGAAAATAGTAGCTTCCAGAATGAAGGAAAGGTTAAAAAAAAAAGGCGGGGGGGGGAGGGAATTACTTCGCTAACTTAAGTGCTCAGTCTTTAAGAGTACACTGATTGATTCTTGAAAGTCACCAATGTGTGGAGATAGCCAAGAACAGGATCCCAATGGCTGGCACTTATTAATGATTTAATAATTATTTCTCCCATGGCTTGTATCTGTTACCTAAAGAGAGGTGTGCTAAGGGTGGCCAAAAAAAACCCATGAGACAGTAGTAGACACAAAACAGCCTATGGCCTTTTGCCCTTGCTTAGTGAGCCTTTCTGCAGGTGACTGGCATGTGCCACTGGTTGCACCCACACACCTTAAGGCCACTTCTATAAACCCACTGAAGGGAAAGACAGAAATACCCGAGCTAGACGAGACCAAGGGCCTCGCCACAACCAGCAATCACCACTTCAGAGATGGATGTAAGCTCCTTAGAGTTAATTGAGATGGGCAATAACCAGAAATAAGTTTCCTCCTGACTTCTCCCTGGAAGGAGTCAGCCTGTGTCCTCAGACAAGAGGACCAGCTATTGCTGGCTGACTTCTGCTGACCTTGAAGGTAATGGTACAAGGCTTACAAACCCCAGAGAAGAGAAAGCGTGAATGAAGAATGCAGGGAACAGCAGTCAGGAAAGAGGTAGGGGAAAAAAAGCATTCATGAGAAGGCTAGAGGAAAGGGGACAGCAATCCTCTGGAAGAAGACTTACGTAATGCATTAAAACAGTCACCAGAGAGAGGCAGGCTAAGAAATTGTAGGAGACCCAGCTTGCAAAGCTGGAAGATGGAAGGAAGCAAGCTGAGAGGTGATGAAGTGACTGAAGTTTGCCTGGAAGGATACCAGAGACTGTCAAGAGTTCAAATCACTGTTCCTACAGAGAGGGGACGCCATCAGAAAAGGCAAATTCTGGGAGTCTTGATCTGCTCTCAGGCTGTTTCTGGCACCTGCGACTCCTAGCTCTTAACTGCTGGACACTATAGACTAAATTGTGTGCAGTGTTTAGTAAAGAGCACTAAAAAATTAAGGCACAGGCTCAAAACTTGTACTGCTGCTTGAATACAAGATCTTATCCCAGTGGAAAGCTTTTTATTCAAAATTATTTCCACTCAGAAGCACGCGTCAAACGTGCAGAAATCGGGAGCGCAGAGAGTGAGGATCTCCTCTTACTTCAAGGGAGATATTCCCCCTCTATTGCTCTCATGCACACTTTCTGATCAGTCTAGCAATGCGGGAGCCATAAACACTTCCCAGTAATGGACTTGAAATGCATCTAACACCTCTGTGTCTCTCACCAGCTTCCTGATAAGGCAGAAACACCATTAATTAGATAAGAGAGCAGACACCATGAAGCAATAGCAGAGCCTAGCATGCTGTACTCTTCCCCTTACCGAAGTCATCTGCTCTTCCGTCACTCACCTTCAGCCTCCTCCAGTTTTTGGATTTGCTTCAACACTGGCTGGATATTCAGAAAGAGCCGGTGGCTGTTGCTGAGGAGCTGCAGCAAGTGCCGCGACCTGAAGGGGCAGCCCGTGTAGTAAACCAGTTTCCGTGCAGAGGGCAAACCATCCGGCTGGATCTCAAATTTTTTGCCCTGCATAAAGAGGGGAGATGCCAGTCAAACGAGCAAGAGCATGTTTTCAGCCACACAGCTACCAGAAATAGCTGCAGTCTTGTGCATATGAGTGACAAGACACGACATGGCAGTGCGAGCAGGCCAACAGCTTTGCTGGGTCCCAGGTTGACAGCCCGCTGCCAGATGGCCTCCATTCCATCAAACTCACCAGAAACGCCAGCTTCCCGATGTGCGACCAGGGAAAGTCGTAGAGGAGCTGGCGAACGTGATTCACCTCCTGCAACACATCAAACTCGGAGTGACACAGGGACTGGCAGGTACAGGGTGGAGTCAGCGATGTGCAAAGAATTTGCAAACAACCAAGAATTTGAGATATGTGGAGCCTGGTGCTCGCAGGGGAGGCAGAGGAGCTGCGGTGGCGGGGGAGGACAGGGGAGCTGGGCAAAGTTAATGCTATACCAGAAGGCTTTCACAGCAGTCTGTTACCTGATAGATGTGCATTCCTCTCAGGGTCAGGCCCAGGATAACCGTGGGGCGATCCTCCTTCTTATCCTAAAAGAACAGAAGAGCCTGGAGTCAAAGGTTAATCTACAAAGACCACGCTCTTGTTCTGGCACCTACTGCAGGAGAGGTAGCAGGACTGCTCATCAGGCAGATGCCATCAGCTCATTTAGTTTTTATTGTGTTTGTAAAGTGCACCTTGCCTTATTGACCCCTGAAATATCTACACCTAAAACCCCCTCGTGCTGGGCATCTCAAGCATTTCACCAGCAAACACCCTAGCTGCTCTGGATGAGGAATCCTGTAGCTTCAGTGATTTGAGGGCAGGGACAATTACTGGTCTCAGAGGTACCTTGTAACCTCTCATACTGCCACGCGCTGTCTCTGCTGTCCCCATGAACGTGCACCACTCTCCCTCTCCAGGTGACAGCTCGAAACAGAAGGGACACCTGTCCCCTTCTCCTTGCCACAGCACTGCTGTTCCCATCCAGGGGCTTGCTGGACCTTAAGTGTCCCTTGGCCAGGAGGGAGCTAATCAATACCCAGAGTTACAGGGACTTCCCTTCTAACCTTTTGATCTCAGTGTTGAGACCAGGTGTGTTTAAATGCTTGCAGCTGGGTTGGAATACTGCCTTGTTTTTCCTCATGCTGTATCTTGGTATGACATACTCAGTCTCTAATGAGATTCCTTTGCTTGAAGGATATCATGAACTAGTTCTTTCAGTCTGTCCTGGCATGGCAGAATTCCGGAGGGGTACACATACTTTTCTTGCTAGGAGGAAGAAAATTTGGGGGTAAAAACTTATAGGCTCATAGAGTTCAGAGTTTACATCAAAACTTTCTCTCCTCACCTGGCTTGTCAAGATGCAAGCCTTATGCCATCACATTACCTCACCCTTTGCCCCGGTACCATCCAGGTCTCCGGTTTAAAGCCACTAAGAAATGGCTTCTGCCTCCTAAGGGCAAAAAGCTTTGTAAATCAGTATTGGTCTGGAGGAGAGATACAGGGCTCAGTGCTGTGTTTTCTTTCAGAGTTCCCAACCTCAGTAGCAGCCATGAGGAGGGCGTAAGACAAAAGTGACTGGTTTCGAAATTTCAGGGCAGGCAGCGCACCAACACCTTCACCTGGCACCCCTGTTAGCTTGATCAGGAGCTTTGTGACCCAGGTGTCACCTAGGAGGAGGATATCTCATCACAAGATGAGATAATTGTGTCACACGGCAGGAAGAAGAGCACATTGTGGATCAAACAACACATGAAGGAGTTAGCAATGCATAAAATACAAGTTCAAGTCAGACAGGAATTTGGATATTAAGAGCAACCAATTTCACAGCCCTGGTGCTTCCGGATATAAATTGCATCGTGTCCTGCCAGGTGGATTTCTTACGGCATTCAAGTGTAACGAACACTCTTATGACTGCATCATTAACAGCATTAGAATCAAAACAGAGAGGACAAAGGAGAGGTAGGGGGAGTATCTACGGTTTACAACGAACTGAAACTAAGCCTGGACTACAGACCAAATTGGAACTTATTTCTTCCAGAAAATGCATAGTTCTCCAGTAACTAGAGCTGCTAGATCTGGTCAAAGGACACAGATACCTCCCAGACATAATTCCCACTGAGCGCAAACAACTAAGAAGTTTAATTATGAGTCTGACAAAGTGGAGTATCTCCACTTGGAAAAAAGATCCAAGCAGCTTTCACTCACTCAAGTGAAGCACAAAACTTCTCTTTAGTCCTATTTCTAGACCTAAAGTCTCTTAGCATGTTAAAAAGAAGCGCATTCTGTTAAACAGGCTTGAGTAAGTAGTCTAAGACTCAGGGAAAAGCAACAATCCAAAAAGCTGACATACAGCTGAAAAAACACAAACCACTCTGACAGGGTTGAAGCAGGAGGTGGGTAAGAACGTCAGGATGACTCACTGTCACCTTCAGTTATTACATGCCATTTGTGTGAAAGCTGGCCAACCTCTTGTCACCATTTCAAGGGACTGCAACAACAACAAAAAAAAAGAGGCTTCTCAGTGATTTCCCTGGTGTGAGTCTACTGACAGGCAGGGACAGAAATTAAGTTTTGCCATTTCTGCATCCAGTCTCTCTTGGCTGAGGAACAAAACTAGATTCCAGTTATACCTGTATATTGGCAACAGATTTGTTTGTGGGGACAGGCCTCATTGGCTGAACGTTTTAGATTTGTTTGGCCTCTCTGAATCAGAGGCAACCGTCCCTCAAATAAACAAAGTAAAAAATGCAACGGTGCACCCAATTAATGACGGGAGAGAAGTTAAAAGTAAGAAGCTCTTTGTTTAACCTTCTGCAGCCTGTAGAAGTGGACGGGCACATCTTCCAGCAGGCAGGACTCTTTAATGAACTTCAGCACCGCGTCCTTAGCGCTCAGCCCTTGCTGTTCTCGGTGCATCTCTGGGGCATGTTTCAAGATGTAGTCGCTCCCCCTCTTTGCAATTATCTAAACCACAAGGAAAACAAACAGGTCAGCAACTCTTCATGGGATCCCCATGGGAGGCAGCTATGATCAACAGCAAAGCAGAGACTGGAGGTGGAGGAGTTCTATACGGTCCCTCAAGATGTTAGTCTATGTTCACCTCTGCCTCCCCAGAGGATAAGCACTCAAAGCAGCCCAGATGATACCAATGTCTCCAAAGAGATCCTAGATGTCAAAATCATAACAGACCAAGACTACAGACTGTCAGATCTTTTCATTTTTAAGTATGGAATTACTTTTCATAACTCTTGGCATCCATAAATGCTTATGGGCAGATAACAAGTAGTGCTGTGCATGCCAACACAATCAACAGCAACATCTCCAAACACTGCAGAAGTGCTAGGTGGTCCTTTTAAGACCAGAAACTACACATTAGGCTTATTTAGCATTTCCATCCTCAAAGGGGTTGATAACACTATCTCAAGGTATTTTTTATCTGTCAGGAGTGGTTGGCAAGCACGTGGCTTTGCTAAGCAGGAGAAAAACCCACACTGGGCCTTTTGCTCTTGCCCTGTGAGTGCCCAGTTCCCATGCTTGCCCATATGCCCTCTCTGTACAAGGCTACAGGGCAGCCTGGCCAGCTCCTGTGCCAGACTGGCCCCTTCCAGGCTGTGAGTGGCAGTGACAGATAAGAGGGATGTTGGCTGAATTTACTTCACAAAATCCCCCACCACTGGGGGCATTTAAAACTAGATCCTACCAGGTACCCAAGAACATCTTGCCAGGAACAACCTGCCCTGGCTCAAGACAACCAGACCCCATCACCACCCAGTTCCCACTTCCATTTTTTTAGTAAGCCCCTCATTTACTCTGTTGGTAACACCTCTGCCCTCCTTGACATGCCTTGCCAGATTAGCTGCCCTCCCATGGGGAAGGCTGGGCTCGGTGGAGGACAACATCGATGCCATCAGCTGCGCAATGTCAGCAGAAAGAGACACGCCAGCTTCACAGTTCAAAGCTAGGCTGATCGCCCCGGGGCAGCACCGCCTCTCCTCGCTAGCACGAGGCTTGGGGCAGCCCTTGGCCAAATGATCTCAAGCATATGTTGGAGGAAGAGATCGTGTTGGAGGAGGAGATCGCTCAGTATCCCCCCACGGGAGCCCGGGGGCAGGGAGAGAAGCGTCCCCATGCCTGCCAGATTTTGCTCTTTGTAATGATGTAATAAATCACCCACATACTTGCTTGGGGTTGTGGCTTAGCGCAGGTGAGCCACGCTTTGCCTTGGCCTTTGCAATGTTTGCCAGATGAGCAATAGTCTGTGATAAGAATTTTAACTGCCCCAGAAATGGCGTGCATGAGACTCACCTTTGCCAGCCCTTTGTTAGCTACCTCCTGCCAGGCACCCTATAGCAAGGAACGGCATGGGATAAAGGCCTGTTGTCCAGGAGAAAGGTGCACTTCTGCACAGCAAGGTGGGCAGGCTGGGACTTGTGTGTAAAGGAGGCTCTACCAGCCTTGCCTCCCTGATGCAAGCCCTGTCAGTGCTCTGAACCTTCTTCCCAAAGCAGGTGACAGTGCTTCAGTGCTCCCTCCTTCAGGGAAGACGTGACTCGCCTGGGGACAAGCAGACAACTACCAGAGGCATCTGGGCTTTTTGACAGCTACCCCAAGGCGTGGTCTGGGCTAAAATCCGCTGTCACAGAGGAGAAGGGGGCTCCAGAACTATCTTAGGTTGCAGAGGAGGGTCTGTCCAGGTCGCAGGGGATATCCCACTCCAGAAGACATTGCAGTGCCATGTCTGTAACAAAGCTAGCTTCCCTTTCTATTTTTATGGATGCTAAAGTGTTTATCAACAGTTTTCTTGACATTTTACCTCTTGGCTTTCTAAGCTGTTTGTAAGTCTTGAAGGGCACAAACCCAAGTGCACATGCTTGTAAACAAACATGCAAACCTATTTCCAGGCCTGTCGCTTTTCTCTTACCACAGTTGAGCCAGAGATTAATGCCAAAGCAAGCACCAGAGGCACTGCACAGCAGTACTACCCCGTAGGCTTTGGGTCTATCCATCCCGGAGGAAAGCATTACAGAGAGAGGAACAAAAGGGCATCAGACTCGGCTTCACAGCCCTGAGGTTTTCTGTAGAGCTTAGGTTGTGCAGATCATGCAGATGTACAACTGCAAACACAAAACCCTTTAAGCCATAGAAGAATTAAATGAAGACAGACGCACTGTTGGAGTTATTAATCTGACACCAACACATTCCCTCACCAAGGACGGGTACACACCACCCACCTCACCGATGAGTGAGCCCAGGAGGAACAGGCACCTACATCCAGTGGAAAGAGAGCAGATACCTCCTGAGGGAAATTCAGGATGATGCTCTACCACTCTGCCTGATCATTGCAGTGGGAGTTGGGGAAGTTGCGTGACTACAGCTGGGTACCACCTTGACATAGCTCCTGCTGCACAGACAATCTGTTGACAGAAAGATCACCCAAAACTTACCCATTGCGGGAAATAAGCCTGAGGTTCAAAATATTTGCCAGCATGGACCTTCTCCCTGTAGTTGCCCAAGTCTGCCTGTAAGCTGTAGGCAGCCAGCAAGAAGTAGATTTCTTCTTTGTGGTTGCACCGAGACATAAGTACTTGCTCTTTGAGATGGCAGTAGTAGAGCTGCCGGGCCACCTTATCGCTGCAAGACACAAAGGCAAATTTACTTGAAGAAAAGAAAGTTCAGGCTCAGATAAGGTCCCTCAAACACATCTTCCTTCTGAGAGGAGGGATTAAACTTTGACATCCCTGGTGTGTGCCAGTGCCACCTTGATACAGTTACGTGTGTGTAGGGAACAGCAAGCCAAGATCAAGATCTTCTCCCACTAAGTGTTGTACAAACATGGGAAATGGCAGCTTCTATCTTGAGAAGCATGAGATCTAAGAAGTTAGGGCAGAAGGTAGATGAAAGAAAAAAAAAAAAAATCACATCACACCTGTTTTGGAGACTGACTACATCAAGCACTTCTGTTTCTCTGGAAAGCCTGTAGCAGTCAGGAGAGTCAACTCCCTTGACTCTCAGTCCTGTTTCTTGCACACCTGTCCTCCCTTCCCCTCTAAACCTGGCACTGCTTTTTCATTTCACCTTGCCTTAGGCTCAAGGTACTTTTCAACAGTTAATTCCTTGCAAGGTAGATCAAAAGACAGAGGAGCCTTGGGCTTGTTTTTGTCTTCTTCCTCAAGCTGTTAAACAGGGAAAGTCTGATAAGGCATAACTATCACGTAGCATTGATAACCCACACACCCCACACTGTAAGAGCTCACAGGGAGCAGGCTGCTGATGGGTATGTATAGATGAGGTGCTGGACACCACAGCGCACTCGTAAAAATGTGTGCATATAGTTTGAAGGGGCCATGTAACTAACTCTGCATGGCTCCACAAACTTCTCCGATTAAATTACTAGTGCAAGGGAAAGTTGCTTGTAACGCTAAAGGATATATACATCAGCATGGTACAGTGATATGCAATCTCCGTTTGTACCTAAAAGCAAAACTAAATAAAAGACACGTAACAGCCAAACAGACGCCAGAAGAAAGACTCCCCTGTATCCAAAATGAAAAGACTGTGGAGTGAGAAAAACAAAAAACCACCAAGCTTTGTTCAAGATGAGAACAAATGCCAAAATTTTGGTAAAGATTTTAATCCACCCAAATGATCCCAGCCTTGGCTTGCCCCAGGGTCACAGCCACGCCAGAAGTGCTGATGCAAATTAACTCTGTCAGTTGTTCATTTTTAACTACCTCATCCTTTGTTCTGTACCATGGATGAGGGTGGTGGTGTTTTCAGTGTAGCCCATATTCCATGTGAATGGACTACAAATTTAAAACTGTCTAACTTATGAAGTAATTCCTTTTGGCCATTTACAAAATTCTATTTCCAGGAGCAGACTGCACAAAGCACTACTCAGATACAAAAACCAGATCCAAAATCATTAGCACATGCTCTGGAGTATAAGTAGCTATTTTTCGTATATTCATCTGATGCTTTCAATACAACAAAAGATGCAAGCAAAAGTGTATTGAACATATTTTGTTACTGTCGTCATTCAACCTGCTCTCTAAACACAGATGGAAAAGCAGTCACAATTTTCCTAGGGATAAGGAGTGTGATTCAGGGGGAGAACACTCATGGCTGGATAAGGAAGTCCGTGAAGGTCTTTAAAAAAAAAATCAAGTGGATTTTTTAAGCTTATTTCTGTGAGCTCACAGAGATGAGCTCAGCAAAGAAACATTATTTTTCTTGCCTTTTAAGAACACAGTGAATAATTCAAAGCACAGTAACTACCACAGAAGGGAACCTACCTTATTACTCTTCCATTTTCTACGTAGTATTGTACTCTAAAGAACGCAACAAAAGGAGGGCTGAATTTCTCTGTTCCCTAGAGCAGAAACAGAAGACAAGTTAAATAACATTCAGCATCCAAAATTCCTGCTAACCCATGTGGTAACATTCTCTTCTCCCAGGCTCACTCCCCATACTGCTCTTCATTTTCTACTCTTAGCTTCTGGCAATTTTCAGGGGGGACGACCTGACTGCCTTGGAGGTTCACAACAATGAGGCATCATAAAACATTTAGACAACCTGAACGGCCAAACATCCTAGGGAGGGTAGAATATTTTGGATAAGGGGGGGGATGAGCAGGTATAAAAGAGTCCCAGCGTAGCCTGGGGATGCTCAGCCTGGCCCAGAGTTACCTCGCTCAGCACCTGGCAGCGCCACAGAGGCATCAGCGCTGAACACAGCAAGTTTAACACAGCCTCCCTCCAAGCGCCAGGCAAGGCAGCAGGGCAGCGTGCCACGCCGGCACTCCTAGGAGTAACCAGACATCTCTGCGCCGCACCACATCACTCGTCAGGGACACACGTGCTGCTGCCTTCAGCATTTACTGCCCGAGGCTGAAGCGCACCAGCCTGATATTAACTCCTCGCCTTTTGTTTGGCAGGGCTAATGTTTAGTTATTCACACTTTCCTGCAGCCACAGACCAAAAGGAGACATTGATGTCTGCTTCACACTGAAGATGTCTGTTAGAAGAAAGCCAGCAAGAGTTCTGTTGTTGTTTTAACTACAGCCTACCTTTCAGACTTACAGGCTTGTTTAAACAGGAGAAAAAAAGAAAAAAAAAAAAAGAAGGGGGGTTGGGAAAGGAACATCTTATCTTACTAGCTTATTCTCTAGTCTTTCCTACTTTGCCACTCTCTTTAATGTTCATACAGGTAACTTTGCTCACACAGGCAGTTCCAATGCTTTGCTGGTCAGACCCATCTCCCTGGGACAAGGTACGTGGCATGCCCTGCACATCTGATACAGACAGCAACTTCTTGATCATCATGCAAATATTTACATCTTATTTCTGGAACTTGTTCATAGTCACCCTATTTTATCAGCTGGACTGGGCTTTCCACCTGAAACCTCTTCATCGGAATGAAATCCTTGTCTGCTAACCCAGTCCAATTGCCCAACTCCTCTCTGACTTTAGTACTGCCAATGGGAACTCATTCAGCCAAAAGGTGATTCACCTCACACCAGAGGTTTGACACTTAACCTGACTTAAAAAGTGTTGCAAGAATCCAGCCTCAAAGCGACCACAAAGTGTACCCCATCCCGAGGTGACCAGAAACATCTGCCTCGGGAAACCCTCACTTTTGGACACACAGCCCTCCGCATGACTGGCAGCTCTCTTTGAAGTAACCCTCACTTGTGTGGGAGACGCAGTATGTGATAAGAGAGATCCCCAAACCTCACGAGTCATCTGCAAACTTCTCTAAGCAGCAGCAATGGCAAGCGTGCCTACTCCGCAAAACAAAACCCTTAAGGAAGGTGGAAAAAGTCATAATGAGTTAATTAAGATATCTGAATGTAATTGCATACTCCACTTTGTTCTAGACCGTGGCTCCTCTAAAATGACACACACAAACAGGCATTATCGTGCCTGAATGACCGGCACTAAACAATTACATAGGCTTGTCTTTATTTCACACAGCTTTTCCCTCCCTTGACAGGGCTGGCTAGCCTTAAAGAACTAAGGCTCTTCTCAAACAAAATATCCTTCCTTTTGCTCCACTGCCCTTTTGCACGTACTGTGAGAGAGTCACAGCTCCAGCCCTCTCCTTCATATCAGGTTCAAGTCACAAAAGGTGATTTTAGGCTGTTCTGCTTAAGGATAACAATGAGGTCTCCAGACTCTTCACGGGCTTGACTAAGTTCAAAAGGAAGACTGACCAACTGACCTTCTCCACTCCTGCAGCAGCTAAGCAGCAACCATGTGGCTACTATTGCTCAGGTAAAGTTGTGTAAGGGAACATTTTAGTTCTTTTAATTAATTGTACAGCTGTGCACAAGTCACTGCATCTTGCTACTGAACAGCATTCTGCAGGCCATCTTCAAGAAACGCTTTATGGATCTTAGTTTAAGAGCTTTGTTTCACTGTGTAGTCCAATACCAAAGCAGCAGCCTCTGAAATTAAACATCTGTCTTACTTTGGTGGTGTCTTTCTTCCATTCCTTTGAAAAGTATTTGCTAAGCTTCTGCTCCAGGTCTATAAAAACATATTCATTATCTGAAAGACAAGAGGAAAAAGCTTTTAATGTTAAAGAATTAGAAATTCTTATTTATTAAATACTTTGATGACTGTACAACTTGTTTCCAAGCAACACACTTTAAAACAAAGCTGACCAGGGAATAGATGGGGCAGGGAAAAGAGAGGGCACTGAGTCTCTTCAGTACCTGTGCTACTCCAGACACTATGGAAGGAAAGTCAGCTACACCTTGATGCAAGAGATGCTGAGCTAAAGTTTCCCAAACACCTTAGCCAGAAATGCAGAATTTTTGCTTTATAAGCAAGACGCCACTCACAGAAGGGAAACATCATCTTACCAAGCTAATTGTACTGTCAGTTTAGGAGATTTAGTTTTTTTATTATTAAACAAGCAAGCCCTACCCAAACTCCCGCTCCGCCATCATGTAGCAACCATGGTTCAACGTGGCATAAGCAAGTGGAAAGAGTTAGATATTTGACAAGTTTCATCCTCTACAGATGAATGGGATCCTCTGAAATGGTGAGAAGGAGGAGGACCAAACCCAAAAGAAGGTCTGGCGTCTCCTGCTCACACCCAACTTCTTTCATAGAGCAAAAAGATGAATGAAGGGAAGGGAAACCTGGCCTGCCTCAAAGGACCAGGACTTGCACTCCACCCAGGTGAGGGTGAACAAGAGACAGCCTGAACAGCACATCATCTTGAAAGAGCTTTGTGCTGCTTTCAAAGCCAATGTTTTGTAACACTGCTTACCAATTATCAAATCCAAACAGCTCAGCCAGTGAAAGATTCCCCCCCCCCCCCCGAGTCTTCTAAAATCTCTTAAAAAAAAAGACCTGATGGGTGTTTCAGGCTTCAGCAGCAATGCCAGCTGAGCACATTCACTCGACCAGTCCCTCTACTCTTTGGTCTTACCAGGAAAGTGTTTGACAGGTGACAGAAGTGCCAAGTTGAAGAGCTTGTTCCTTAGACATGAAAGGAGCAGGGGAGGAGAAAAAAAAAAAAAAGAAAAAGGAAAAAGAGGAAAAAAAAATCCTTCACAATTTGCCCCTGAAGACCTGCCCAGACTTCCAAGCTTTGGCTTCTGCTTTCTGATGTCAAAGACAAAAAAAAAAAGGAAGGGGAGAACAGAAGTGAAATTTTTCTACTGGAGATTTACAACCAAATGAGAGCCTGCACTCGTGTCTGTACAGCAGATGAAGGACTAGCAGAGGCCAGCGTTAGAGCAGGTATTCAAGAGAGCTCTGAGCCACCTCGAAGCCATCCTCCCAGAGCATTCCAGTTCCTTACAGAGGCAGATACAGCAAATACCTCCTTTGCAAGCTTTTACAAAACAAGCAAAACAACCCCCTATCGCCACCTCCTTCAGCTCCCACCTCAAGTGAGAGAAACCACAGCTGGTGCTAGCCAGAATTGGTCCACACACCACACCAACAGGAAGCCTTGTGTAAAATACCTGTAACACTGGACACAAATAAAGAGGACATTCCCTAAAAAGTCCTGTTTTCATCTCTGTGGTCTTTCCTGCATTGTAATGATTGCAGTTGTAATTTTAATATAATTACACTTCTGTTTAACATGTTGCTTGACATGTCACATACATATGCAACAGTATTTAACAGCACCGTTGGAACTGCTGGACAGAAATCCTGAAAATTTTAGCGGTGGGAATTTAAGTGCTGTAGCACACAAGATGATAGAGAAGTTGTTTTGCTATATTGACGAGGAAGAGGTTTTAACGTCACAGCGACTGCATCTTGTACCTGCCTCTTCGCTTACGCCTGTAAGATAGGGTGGCTGGGAGGCTATGCGGGCCCCAACCCTTGTTTCTCTTAAGTCCATTAAGATCAGATAATGCTGCCTTGAAAAGGTTGATAGAAGTCCCAGTCAGGGAGAGAGATGGGTCCATCTCCTGGCCTTGTCTCTGCCCCTTGTCAGCTGCCAAGCTGATAAGCGCCTCTCTGTAAAGCTTTTCTTAAAAAGAAGTAAATAAAAGCTCATTTAGGAGGAAACTGCACAGCAAGCAACAGGCGTGAGATAACACGAGCATAGCACACAGTCCTCCCCAGGCTTTGACAGTCCCAGGGCAGCGTGCTCGCTCCACTACAGGCTCCTGTGGCAGGACTGGGGCTGCTGCTGATGGCACAGCAGTGTTGGGTAAAGCCTGTACCAGTTCTGACACTACCATGGTGTTTAGCTGCCATCTCGTAAAGAGGGTAGGAAACCTACAGGGCTGTAAGAAGCTGTGAGGTCAGTTTTCCCTTCTTGTTCAGGAATAATCCTGTGCCCAGAGGCATTTAGGGAAATCCAGGAATTATTCCTCAGACACAAGGGAAAGATGTCAACAGCAATCGCAGAGATATACCCTGAGCCATCCCATTACACACAGATACTGGGACAGAAAGGGAAAAAGGATGACAGAGCAGTTTGTTACCTGCAGCCTCTATTTATCTCTGTCGCGTTAGTTAAGTTAGAGGGATGACTCTGGGACGGCGCAGATGCCAACCCTGAGGACTCCAGGTCGTTATCATGCCTACTGAGAGGTGCACATAAACCACAAGAATAAGCCAGGCTGAAGGAGGAGGACACCCCGATGTATCAGCTTTCCCTGGGGGTCCCGCTCCTCCCCAGCCCAGCCCAGCATCCTCCCTCTCCTCCCCCCTGTGCAAGAATGCAGCACTGCATTCCTGCCTTAATGAAGTTAATATCACTGGAATGTCAACCTGCAGTGTAAGGCTCCATCTACAAAAACAAAAGAGGTATTTCCCTCCCCAGCCCTACGTGGGTTGTGGGATTATTTTTTTTTTCCTTACACTGGATTAGCGGTAAAACTTAAAGAGATCTTTTGCCAGATGCTAAAACTGTCTCTGCTTTGAAAACAAGCATCTCTAGCAGAGATGAAGGCACCAAATTGCAGCACCTCAGAGCACTGCTGTAAAGGACAGTATAGAAATGCACAGATGGTCGCCTTTCCAGGGTGGAACATGTCCGATCTGTGGATCCAAACAGGGCTGGATACTCAGCAGGTACAAACTGTCATTGCTTCACTGGGCTCAGCTGAAGGACAACAACTGAAAGGTACTGAGAAGCTGGCTTAGAAGCACGCACACAAACACCTACCCATCCACCTGCAGCTACTGACACTGTGTTCATGAAATCTCATCTCAGTGCTGCCATTGAGCGTAAAAATATATCATGTTAGCTTCTCTTAAAAGGTTCCCTGTGTAAGTGTGTACAGATACCCGACCTGGCACAACACACCAGTGCACTGCACTGCACTACAATCCCAAGAAACACATCTGGACAGCCAGCTAGTTTGCAGTAACACAATTCACACATTTCTCCCAGTTTCAGCTTTTAAGAGCCCTCAGACGAAATGGAAAGTTTATGCTGTAAAAGTCTCACTTCAAATTAAGCAGTCACCAGAAATGCAAACATTCCAGCGCTCCTATTCTGCCAAATTACCTTAGCACATTTACATATTTAAGCAAATATAGGACGCACATTGTTGCAAAAAAAATAATGGGCCAGGCCTCCAGTCAGAATAAAAGTGACACAGTTCCAGTGAGTGATACAGATTTACAATAGGCATTATTTACACTGCAGGGAAAACAGGAATAGAAAATTGTGGCTGTAATACAGGGCCAAATCAGTTCTGAGTCATTGTTACACTAAAAGCCATTATTTTGCATTAACCAGTGCCTCCCCATTTTGTTTTTTTATGAAAGGTAAGTTCCCTGCAGAAAAGGTAAGTCATGGTGAATTCCAAAAACCTATTCTCCTCCTGTGCCCATTTTGGGCTAGGAGCACTGAGAAATTCCACAGAAATAAGTCCTGTCCTACCAAGAGGCCCCGTTGGCAGCCAGGAACATCCCATTAACTCCTTTGGTTGAATCAAGTATATTTTAATATTATAACTATTTAGACAGTCCAGAAGATTAGGATTCAAATAAAATAAGAATTAGTGCAAAACCGAACTTGGACATAGCAAGCATTTTCTGCCTTAAAGAGATGGGAAAAAATTATCCTTGGCTATAGCGCTTAAATTCTCCCAGATGCTTCAAGAAGCCTCATGGCAACACCACTATTTCCCTTGAGTGCGAACAGGAAAAAGACCAGGAGCCAAACACAGGGATGCTGGGATTAGGGGAGAGCTAAAGCTTGGAGGAAAAAAAAAAAAAAACCACAAACCAAAAACCACCAGTGCTCAAAAATACCTCACAACACATGCTGTAGACCTCACATAACCTGTTTAGCTTCTCTGAATACCAGCATGGGGGGGTTTTCATTGTTTACTGAAGAAGAGCCGGCTACACACTCCTTTTGCATGTGGAACTCCCCAGGCTTCCAAGTGCTGGCGGCCCGGGAATATCATTATCCACATGGCATCTGCTCCCACCACCTCTTCATAACTTCTTGATGCTTCTGGTGTTACCTTTCAAGCCAACAGAAAGAAGCCTCGTCCACTGTTCAGTACTTGGTTGATTAGTTTAACAGGGAGTCTAACTTGGTTCAGGATAACCTTGTGTTTTTAGCTTTAGCTGGTACGTACACATAGCCCAAGTGAAGAAGAGAAGAACCACAAGAGAGGCTGGGAGTAAAGCAAGGGAGGTCCTGGCTGAGGTTACTTTACTTGGAATGGACAGAAGTTATATGGATGGAAGAATGAAAGGAGGCAATATCAGGAAGTCCAAGGTCATGTGGCCGTTAGGAACTGTTGAGGTCTGAAGACTGAGATAAAGGCTCAGTCATTCCTGACATCAGATAGGTACTGCAGGAATTTTATGTTGGCACCTTACAGTTAGCAACAAGGCATGCCCAGGCAAAGATCTTCAGACTTTTGGCAGTGTCACAGGGGATTCTTCTGTGCAAGAGGAGCTGCAGAACCATTTCTAGCA
Organism: Chroicocephalus ridibundus; assembly: GCF_963924245.1. Taxonomy (NCBI): domain Eukaryota; kingdom Metazoa; phylum Chordata; class Aves; order Charadriiformes; family Laridae; genus Chroicocephalus; species Chroicocephalus ridibundus. The sequence goes on along the minus strand of NC_086286.1, from coordinate 51,076,114 downwards.
GTGCTCATTCAGGACCAAACAAACCCCTTGCCATTGTCAATTAGGAGAGCACTTGGCTGGATGTTGTACTGATGCTGAAGGAGAAATAACTGACAGCAGGTACAGGCAAAAAGTTGCCTTCCTAGGAAGACACCATGCAAGTACTTCCAAGGAGTTATTACATACTTTTTGAACACCTGAACCCTTGCAATTCCCTCTAGGTGGCACATTTCTGCACATGTTTTTCTTACATTGCATTTAACTCATTTGAGATATCAAAGTCAGTACAATAGAGCTGTATGTTAAGTTAGAATACAGAAGAAATTCATAAGGGAGATGCAACTATCCAAGCAGATTTAAGGGAAGAGAGGCAGAAGCCAGGGTAGTGGGGAAGGACTGGGGAGTAGAAATCATCAGAAGGTATTTTGGAGAACTTCTCTTGCCATCTGTCTTCTTAAGAGATCCTTTGTTATAATGGTTACCCACATAATATAAAGATAACATGGTAGCATAGTCCATCCATGAACTTCAGTACTGGAGGATACACAGATGCAGAAGAGATAAACAGAGACAGAATGGTCTTGGCAGAGTTAACCACTAAGCTCCTTGCTAGGTGTGCACTGGGAGGCATGGGTCTTGCAAGCTGAACAGCCACAGCTGCAATAACTGAAGGACTATCCTCGAGGCAGGGGGGCTGAAGCTTTAGAAAGCCAGCCTGGCAAACTGATAAGACGAGACAGAGAGACCGCAGCAGGGTGTAGGAGCTGCAGGCTTGCTCCTTCCCAGTCGAAGGCTTCCATCTGCTTGGGTCAAGCAAGGTTTGCTCCTAGAAAGGAGAAGCCCAAGATTCAGGATCACAGGGATCTGGGTTTTAACAACAAAGGTGGCCTGGCTGTTCTTTGTCTGCTGACAATCAGTTTTGTTTTAGAAGACTCGAGTTGTATTGCTGCATACACTTTCTGATAACAAGAGGGAAACCTCCTGCAGGGCACTAGATAAGGCTAACCCTGCAGAAGGAGCTGCAATGTAAGACCCATCTGCTGAAGCCTATGGAGCAGCTTGAACCTGGCAGGGTTGCAGGGTCTTTCACTGAGCAAACTATAAGGAAAAAAATACACTTCAGTAGCACACATGGTGTAACCTGCTTGATGATCTGTGACAAAAGTAGAAGACTAACATGTCCCAAGCTTTGTGCTGGTGTGGCTTCCCATTAATATACACTCCTGAACTTTTCAAGGGATCAGATTCTTCTTATAGATGCAAGCCTTTTTCCCCCAATACAGTTGGATGAAAGGGTTTTCGCCTTGAGAATAAAAAAAGCTCAGAAGGGGTGAAAAATTCTGTTCTATCACCGTTACTGTTAAGTTAAATCCTGAAGCTTGCCCTCAGCGTCTGTAACAGTCAGAAGTGAAGGCAACAAATGCTAGAAGAGACAGTCCAAGACCTAGAGCTGAGACCTCACAGCATTCGTGACTTGCAGTTTGCACAGTGCTCTGTGGTGCTGCTTTCACTTCTGCCACACTTAGGGGTTAAACTTCTGTTTATGATTAAGCAGCCCAACCTCTCCCCCTCACACACATACTTACTACGAGACCAACTGAGCATTAGTCTATCTGTACAACGTCTGCAGGTCAAATGGGCTCCTAATCCAGATAATCCACCCAGTGTGATTGGTTACAGTTCTGCAGAAATCCCTTAATTTTCATTCTCCTGCCACTGCTGACAGTCAGCGTTTTGTTGACAAATTAGCAGCAAGGTAATGGATGCAGGTGGATTAGAATACCTTGTTCTGCATACGGAACATCATTGGCAAAAATAAATACACATTAACAAACAGGGAAATATACCCTTATTAAAACAGGCCGTTGTTTCTTAAAAAAATGATATCTTAGAGCTGCAGCACAGAAAGGTGAAAGCATGACGCAGAAGAGGAATACTTTGGTGTGAAACGCAGAAGCTTACTCTGGTTTTCAGGCATCTAACCCATCCTTGCCTCACAGACCAGCCTCACACCTTCCCCTCGCAGCCTCCGCAGGACGTACACCGACCTGCTGCCCGGCCAAGGCAGTTGACCTAAGTGCCCGCAAGTCACCCCTGGGCATTGCAGAACTTACCCAGGCCTACCCACAACCTGACTGGACTGCTTCCCTTTCCTGAGATGACAGCTTGCCATGAAAACAAAAATCTCTGAAAAGGAGGCAATGCCTTAAAGGCTACTTCCAAATGGCAGAGATAGAGAGTGCTACATTTGCAACAGAAGCAAGACCTCACTTACCACCAGCAGCAAGGGAGATGATCACCAGTCTGTTGGCCAAAACAGGGGGGTGGAAGTGGGAAATCAAGTTGGGGAACAGAAAACCAGAAGACTTCCTTTGCTAGAGCTCTACAGTAATAAACCTGGAGCTATTTTAAAAACAAAATAAAATTAAGAAAACTCTAAAACTCATCGCACAAGACTCCAGTCAGCAGCTTATTGGGCTTTCACAGACTAAAGGTAGGGACAGGAGGAAGCAATAACAGACAGACCAGGTTTGCTCCCTCTCTTGAAGGCTGGCTGCCGCCTTCCTGGTGGCTGTGGCCATTCAGGCTGAGAAACTCCGTGCTGACACTTCTCTGTTGTCCGGCCCCAACAGTTTCTTAAACGGAGGCACAAACAAAAATAAATCTCCTCCTCACCCCGAATCCTGACACTTGGCTGGGTGGCGGAGGGAGACGGCTGTCAGGAGGAGCCGGGGTAAGCATGAGGAGCCTTCAATTAAGCAGCTTTACAAACTGAGCTGCAGCAAGCATGAGTAAGGAATAGTCAGGAAAACAAAACCAAAAAAAAAGAGAGAGATTACTTCAGGCTACCGGGCTCCTGTAACTCTTCCTTGACATTTTTCTAAGAGCTTTGCGAAGAATGAGCTTCTCTGAAAAGGAAGAATGCTTTTGTGAAGCGAAAAGAAAATTGTTTATGTTTAAAGCTATGGGCAATATACTTTAAGATCTAGTCAGCACAGCTTTATTATGCTCTTTGGGTTGGGGCAGTTATACTGCATTTCCAACAGGCTGAAAGGCATCTGCCACAATAGGGTATTTTGGGGCCAGAGTCCCTGCGCTTGACAGAGGGAAGGAAAGTGCTTCATGCAAAAGGTGAGAGGGAAGGAAAAAGCAGGGGACAGAAAACATGAAAGAAGAAAGATATGAAGGGGGAAAAAAGTGAAAGAAACATGAGGAGAATGGGAGAAGAGCACCTAATTCAAAGAAAATGGGAATGAAATTGCACTGTCTTACAGAGGAGGACAGGAGCTCAAATTTCACCCAAGACATCCTGCAAGTGGAATGGGCAAATACTGGTGTTATAAAAAGGAGGCAGAGGTGGAGACTCACAGGAGACCAGTCAATTTGTGAAGAAGGTTAAGCGCATTCAGGTCTTCCTCACATAAAAAAAAAAACAAAAATACCTGCACTGGTTTAAACACACAGATGTATTTGCTCGTTACCGGTTTAGTTATGTTGATGGAATCTCTTGGAGACTACAAACCTTACGCAGATAAACTTAGCTTACTCCAGTTTTAGTTTGAGTGCTGCGCTCAAAGAAACCAAAAGTTCTTAGAGAATGAGAGCAGAAAGGAAATGAGACAAGTAAACTATTTTATCCCACATATTCATAAGGAGGCAAAAGAAACCTTATTCAGAAGGACTCATAAAAGACTATTCTCATTTCAATGAAGCAGTATCTAGAGTTGCAGTAGTAAATAATAACACACTTGAGAAAAATTCTTGGAGGGAAGAAAAGACCTTCCCACGCTTTTGGAAATGCAGCAAGGCAGGATAAGGAGGAGGACAACAGATCCATTTCTAATTACTAAGAGTTGGGGGGGGGTGCCAATGCACGCACCATCCTAGAAATGTAATATCTCGTATCAGTTTGCTTCTTTAAGGCATCATCTTACACTGTTCCCTGGTCAATACTAAGCCATATGACCAAGCAGACTGGACTTCAACCCACGGACTAATAAGTTTTGTATTTCACACGCGATATTTCAAAACCCAATGTCCCACACACGCATTCAGTCCCCTCAAACCTTTTGAGTTTCCTCCCCTTGGTCCCACATTCTTTGTATGTGACTTCAGAAGATAAGTTAACACTTTCAGCCCCTGTGTCCTTTTAAAATTCACCTCCTGTTCAGCTAGTGACAGTTTTGAATTCAGTGACAAATATGTTGGCTAGCAACTTGGCTACAGGAAAGAAAACCCCACAAAGAGGTGGAACAAAGGAGGAGAACAAAAGCCCCCCCTTCTCCCAATTTGTCTGCCCACATACCAGAGATCAAAAGAGCTCTGAGAAGCCTGTACATAATCTACATACTTTGTGACCTTATTACAATCAAATTCCCCCCAGGCACGGCCACTGTGTATATATGCACACACTGTAAATACACAAGCAGGTCTGTGGACGTTTGCCAAGTCATTTGCTCCGTGCATTGAGTTTGCTTACTTTTAACAATGCTGAGGCCAAAGAAGTGAGGCTCTTTAATCTTCACTAAATCACAAACTTGCTGAAAGAGCTCCTGTCCAGTGGCTTTGACCTGAAAGAAACAACCAATCCAACATTACAGATGGCTCACACACCTGGATGGAGCAATTTGCCTTCTTTACATTGGCCAATATATTTTTGGGTACCACACCAAAAAAAACCCCCACATAACAAGCTTTGTTTTCAGTTGTATTATTGCTATTATCACAGAACAATAATCAACATGTCATTCTTCCTCCCTCACAGTGCAAAGTGGCTCAGCTCAGTAAGACATGAATTAAAAGTTTCCTATCTATTGGCATCTTTGTGTAAGAATTTGGAGCACTGCTGAAATGCTAGTTTTGTGCAGTACCTACCATGCTATTTATAGGTGCTCTTACAGAAAGTGTGTTTGTAATCACAGAAGTGAAAAATACTACTCTCTTGCAGACTTTTTTTTTTTTTGAGAGAGGTTAAGAGAAAAAACAAAGAAGAAAACTTTCATTCAGGAGAACTAAGAACAGAAGTACACAAACAAACCCAAGATTGTATAGTTTGAACGGAAACAGCTCATGGGTTAGAGATGAGGTTGCTCTGTGCGCCACACAGAAAAGCTGTCCCCTGCTGACTTCTGTCACACAGCAATTAACATCATCATCTTCTGAAGCTGTCGCCAATGGCCCATAAGCTCTTGCCCCTTTCCATGCCACACCAGACCTTCCAGTACCCTTGCCTCCCATAACACTGTGCATGCACTGAGGAAGCACTGGGAAAGCAGGCATGGATGTGTACTATGATTGGAAAATTCCCCCGCTAAATCTCCTCCCACCTATAGCCTCATTTCCCCCTGCCCCATTGCAACACCCCAGGAGCACAGACAGACAGACAACCACAGCCACAAACAAAACCCCCAAACCCCCCCACCCTCAGAGGTGTGGGGGCAGGAGCTCTGAGCAAGAGCAGATGGGGAGAGCAGAACAACAGCAACACAGACAACCTCAGCTCAGCCCAGGGTGCAGCCAGCTCAAAAATGGGCCAGAACCTCTGGATTTTATTACACCGCTGCTGGACGATGCAGATTAGCAGGAGCAGCCTTCCTGAGGGGGGACAGTGCAGCGCTACCTTCTCGGCAGCAAAGAGGAAGGGACAGAAGTCAACTACTGAGCTCTCCTACAAACTAATCACCGCCATCAAACTAATCGCCACCATAATTCTTCAAACCCTTTTAGTGCAGGCGTGCCACACTCCTCAAACAGGCCGTGTTCCCCTCCCTGCCCAGGATGTACCATGTCACTAGACAAGGACAATGGGAAACTGGAGGTCATTTAAGTACTCATTTTCTTCTACTTGACAAGGCATCACTAGCAGGCCACTCACTACTGATTTATCGAGAGCTTTGAAACCTGTGCTACACCAATACCCACATGCGTGTGCATATACACGCTTTGGGAGGGAAGGAGGTAGTTCACAGGTCTGATAAGACCCAAAACCACATCTCGGTTTTATTATGGGTCCCCATGTGAGACTGCACCCTGACAGTCTCAAACCTAAATGCAGTATTTGCTCAGCCACCAAGAACATGCAGCTGGAAGGGGAAGTTGGGCACAGATCTGCCCCCTTTCTCAAGCAAGCAAGCTCTGAGCATGTTCTTCTATCTGGGAAGGACTCACTAAGGAAGAGGTGACCCACCCCTAGCCAGAATGATTATGTGCATACAAGAGTCACTGGCAGCACAGGACTCTATGTAAAAGCTATACAATTGGATGAATTTTCTAAGTGACATGCTTTCACACCTAAGGGAAGAAAAACCTGCTTACGATACTTAGTCCTAGAGAACTGAGCACTTCAATGTTTTGTGACACTCAGCTCTAAAGCAGTGATTTAATCAGATTTCTTGCACAGCAGGTATGTGAGCTACCACCTTGTCCATTCTTCTTTCAGCACTTCCCTTCTCTATCAAGTTTTACTCCCAGCCTTCAAGGCTATGCAATACTGATTACACTTGCAATCACTGTTCCCTCCTCCTGCCTTGCCCTCTGCTCAAAGCAACCAACATTGCCTTTTGCATTTTTCATCCGTGCGCTTCTCTTTGGCCTTTCCTCCCTTTGCATACGGTTCCCATGCCAAGCTCCATCCCAGACACACCGTGAATCATTCCTTGACCTGATGCTCAGCTTTGCCCCATGTCAGACTCAGGGCTTCTTCACACATGAAATTTAGTCCAAAGTGAAGTTGAGTGCAAGTTTACAGAAGGTAACTGCTACTCCAGGGTCATTCTGTGTCCAAATATGCACACATATTGGTTACCTATCTCTATTTTTCTTGGTTGATATGCTTTAAAACATCAGCTCTCCTGCTCACAGAACAATTTCACACTTCAGACCTATGCTTGCCATTCACCAACACACAGGGCCTCACCAGACTTTCTCCCCTCCAAAAATTCCGGCTCACACTCCCACCTTTTCTGCAGCAGTAGGCAAGGAGCAACATCTGCTGTGGCTGCTTCTGATCCACCCAAACACAGGTAGGGCAGCTGCCTGCCCTGCTGCCCTCGTTGGCAGCCGGACCTTCACTAGCACAGGTCTCTCCTTTATTCAGCTGCTACCACCCCAGAAAAGTTTCAGAAACCTAGTCATAAGAACTAGTTGATATTGATCAAAACTATTAGGGAGATGAGCAACAATGCTGGCAGATAAACAAAACTGAACAAACTGGATACCACTCCAAGATCTTTGGTGCAACAGATACAGTTTTTAGTTGCACCATTTTCACTCACAGCCTGCTTAACCTCCCCAGTGCTCACACTCCATCTCCCCACTGGGGCTGCCTGCAGCAAGGCAGACTGCTTTGCTCTGTGCTCCAATGTCCATTCTCCCCAGCGGAGACCTCCCGCTTTGCCTCGCTGTCCTCGGGGCTGCTGGTGAGCTGCAGCACCCACTACTTCTCCCCACTGCTCTGCTTCTTCTCATGTTCACAGTTGGTCCTGGGAAGAGAGTTTTCCTCCTCACAATCCCCTCAACTTTGTCTATACATCCAGAAAGGTGGATACCAACATTAAGAGATACCCGATTATGGGGGAAGAGACTTTAAAATGGCTCCTGCTCCTCTCTTCAATAGTGCTGTCTGTGAAGGGCATAAGACAAATCCATTTTAAAGAGTGGGCTTCAACCTACATGTGACCACATAAAAGACATATAGGTAAACTCTTATCTGGAAGGGTGGAATTTGTATGGGAAGGGGGAGAAAGGAATTACCTGCATAAACACGGTGCTTATCACGGGAAGGATCTATAATTTATTCTGCTGGAAGGATAACCACTCCTACCTACCTCACTGAGCTGCAAGCTTGTTTAGTATTTGCATTCCACACTGAAGAGGTTAAAAGGCTTTGGAAATCTTAAGAAGGCGCCATTAATATTCTAATAAATGCACAAAGTATCATCTGTGGTTGTGCTAATTAAATTTGGGTTCTACCAACATCACTAGAAAATTGCCTTGATGTTCCTTTAAAAAAACCAAAAATATCTCTTCAGCTGTGAAATCTTAATTTTTGTTGTTGTTTTGAAAGGGGTGTTGTGGTAAAGACAGAAGCCAAATGAAAAGCTGGTTTTGGTGACTTGCCCAGCTGTAACAGGTCATGTTTCACTCTCTATGCAATTAGGACACAACTGCGCGTTGAGGTCTCATGTTTTGTCCCAGGCAGCTATTCTCTTTCACGTGCAGGCATCTTCACGTACATATTTTCCCAACTTCCCAGCCACCAAAGCAAGGGGCAGAAGTGAGGAGGGAAAATGTCTTTAAAAGGGCTACTGAGGGGTGCTGTGGCAGGGATCCCTCTGCAGGACAAGGTGACGATGCGCAAGGTGCCCTGACTCTTTGGAGGTACAGCAGGCAGAAATGGGAAGGGGACACAGCACCTTCCCTCTGTCCCTGCCAGTGCTCAATGCAAAAGACCATTTCTTATTCTTATTAAATACCATGGTGGTATTTAAAAGACATGTCGATGTGGCACTTAGGAACATGGTTTAGTGGTGGACTTGGCAGTGTTAGGCTTACGGTTGGACTCAATGATCTTAAGGGTCTCTTCCAACCTAAATGATTCTACGATTTTATGATAAACTGCAGGTATGGAGGATTTACCGTATGGTCTAAGCGCTGCTTATACTTAATGCAGTGGAGAGTGACCCAGCGGTGGAGGAACAGCCGTATGCCCAGCTCGGGCACAGGCGCAGCGAGGAGCGGTGACAGCACCAGCCCTGCCAGCACGCCGCCCTGCACCTTCCCTGCAGCGGGGCGGGCTCTACTATCGCAGATCTTGAGCATCCCTCATAGAAGCTTTAAGAAGGTGAGATTTAGACTCAGTTGCAACAGACCATTACCCCAGTCCGTGCACCTGTCACCAAGAACTCAATTAAATCATCGTTTTGTGGCTTGCACTTAAGCCAGGATATTGCAAAAGCCTTCTGGGGTGGTAGATGGGCTGGGTTTGAACCGGTAGCCTAGAGGCAGAGTGCCCCACGTTTTGCTGTTAAAGCCTTGTTTCTTTGTGGCTGTTTCAGTTAACGATGCCGCACTTAAGTGCGGCAGGTAGGAAAATTCCTACATGGATTTTGAAGATTAGCCTGCATAGTTTCAAAAGCCACCGTTTCAAATCAAGTGCTTAAAATAACAGTTCACCTCAACTGTCTTCTCCCCCTCCCCATCCTGGGCGGGGTTGGGGGGAAACCCACCCAAAACAAAGCCAAACCTCGCCAGCCCACACATGAGAGCACACGCTCCCAAGAGAGCACTTCTGTTTGAGTCCAGCTTGTCACCTCAACCTCAAGTGCCTCGCTCAGCTCAGTTCCTCGCAAGTTCAAGGAGCGGCCAGTGTTGCACAAAGCGGCACCGCGCCATGGTGGACACCATGCCACGCGGGGCTGCCAGCTGACCTGGCCCTGCTGTCACTCGTGCACACACACTCAGGCATTTGAAGTGGCGATCAAAGGAACAAAGCGACTTACCTCTGGGTTGTTTTGTGTACAAGTACTCAAAGGAGGGGAAAAAAAACCCTCCATGGTTGTTTACTCTGCCTTAGAGGCTTTGAAGAGATCTGCAGACTATCAAATCCAGAAATAGCTAAAACGCCAGAGCAAAAGGTCATGTGTTGGGCATGCTTGCTAAGTCATCAACCCATTTCAGGTTCAATTTTTTAAAAAAATTGCTACATATTATCAGTAGCAAAAAAAACATGAAAACACTCAGAGAGAATAAAAAAGAAATAACAACAGAAAAAGAGCAGAGGGGACCCCCTATTGAAAAATACAAACATGACTTTTAAGGAACTCTGCAAATGAGTCGAAGCAGCCCAATTAGAAAATGGAACACCAATTACCCTAAGCTGGCTAATAGCCTTTCGGTCAGCAGACCGGCACCAGGCTTTTGGGAGAACAATGGGAGCTAACAAAACTGAAGGGCAGCAACAGCCAGCCACGACCGCAGACCTCCCGGCCCCCCTTCCCAGCCACTCACCCCGACGGCCAGGCTGAGCTGCTCCCGGGTGGGCAGGAAGACACAGACGTTTCGGCTCTCCAGCTGCATCCTGCCGGCCAGCAGTGCCCGGCTCATGGTGGGCAGCTCCACGGGGACCAGGGGTCTCCTCTCTGGGCAGATGTCAGGCTCCCTTCATCCCACGCACCTGCCGAGAAGGTGAGAGAGAGCATCAGTGCCACACCCCTGCCAGCACTGGGAGCAGCCTGTGGCACGTGTTTGATGGGATGCTTTCCTTGTCACTGTTTAAAAAAAAAAAAAAACAAAACAAACGCTGTCATCTGTTTTACAGTGCCACGGTCAATGTTTCCACTGGCATGGCAGCACAAAGTGTGCAGAGTCAACCTTTAAAGAGGCTGTGAGTCCCAGGAGAATGCCATAAAGCAGTCACGTCTCCGTGGAATAATAAACTAGACTCAAGGTTTCGAGACGCACGTAAGTGATAAGGCAGGTGACACCATGGGCTGCTTCCCGAAAACACCCACGAGGAAGGGGAGAGCACACTGTCCTTCAACCAGGGGCCTCACTCCTGCCCAAAGTGGAGGTTTCAATGAGCCGTCAGCAGGCACGTGTCAGCACAGTGGATTTCTGAGCTGTCTTCCCCCCTCTCTTTGCTCTGAGCCCCTGGGAAACTGCTGAACCCAAATCCTCTGCCCCTCAACTCCAAGGAAGAGGCAGAAACACATAAACTCACAAGGCTGAGCTGCTGTTTGGTACTTTTTGCGTGACAAGCACTGCCAGTCTCCTCCCGAGGGCTGAGCCCAAGCTGCACGAGCATCTTAGAGTTGAAGTTATGGTAACAACAGAAATAAGAGACAGAAATTCAATTTATGCACAAAAACACAGTAGCCAACATCATCTTCACGTCATCGCTACGCTAGACACAGTTTGCTCAGCAAATTGTGACATTTTATTTACAGCCCTCTGCTCTGACGCTCTCCAGGGCAAGGAAGCATCCCATGGCACTTGATGAATCCGGGAGGATGGGGAGAGGCTCCTCAAGGGTAGGTTAGGGATGAACACCACCAGAGATCTGAACTGGTGCGATACCAACTGGTTACAGGGTCCGCTCCACCCTCGCACAAGATTTGATGCAAGCCAGCAAACCCTGGCTGCCCATAGTCACCCCCGCACGACTCCCTTTGGCCAGCAACACCCAAACACCCATCACTGGGACAGCAACAGGGGTGCTGCTGGCTGAAACCTGCCCACAAAGACCCGCACCCCGGGGATGGGCACGTTCCCCAGCAAAGGCAGCCAAATACACAGCCCGCCCACGGGGACAGGCTGCGAAGGGACGCACGGGCTTTGCCTTCACCCTCCAAAATGGATTCAAGCAACCAAACAAGCAGCAAGAAAGCAGGTCATGTTACGCAAACACACAACATATATACATATATGTACTTGTGCATGTGTGCATTACATGTAAGTTTTACAAGCATTTTGTATTTACAATCATGTTTGTCCTGCTTCAGGGGAAAAATATGACAGAATTAAACTCTTGCGTGGGAGATGGGAAAAGCAAACCATCACAGTAAAACAAAGTACAGGACAGAAAAAAGAACTTGGATTTACCCCTCTCCCTTCAATTCCACACTCCAGTGTTATAGTTGGGGTTTTTTTTAAATCAAATACGAGAAAAAGATCTCTAAGTGTCCTTTTGCAAGTACAAAAGCTGATCCACGCACCTCCTTCCCTGAGCCAGCATATAAAATGCTTCTTATTCTTAATAAAGCATTTTTTGATACAAGTTCTTTATGTAGAGCATCTCTTATGATACACACGTACAAAAAATTGCATTTATTGTATTAATGAAGGGAGGTGGTTATTAAAGGCTAGTATTATTACTACTTTTTTTTTTTCAAAATCAGAATTTCATTAAACAAGAACTAGGAGTTTTAAAAAGAAGATTGCTCTAAATTATAAGCAAGCAGGAAAGACACGTTTCACTTCCTGGGACAGGTGAAAGTTTCTATTAAATGAAATATTACGAGAAAAAAAATCTGATTTATCCTCTCTTATTGATATAATTATACTGATGAGCTCTCTTAGGCTCCAGGCTACACACTACTAACACCTGTATATAAATTACAGATGCCTACGGAATGACTTGAGGGCAACAGGTCACCATTATTATTGCCAGCTGATGTCATATGCACCATAAACTTTATCAACAGCATAAAGACCTTGGAGTATGAGCTCATGCTTTACAACATAAGGAGGTTTGTCTAAATTGTCAAACCGCTGCACTGGCCAGCGCACATTCCCACTCGCAAGGGGAGATCACGTTCAGTGAAGATGTTCACGTGGCTCATAACACAAGTGAAAATAGGACAAAGAAGCGACCACAAAAACACATCCACACAATTTTCTGTAGATAACTGAAGACATTGAATCCCACTTCCCCATAGCCTCTATAAAACAAAGCTTCTGGAAAGCTTTTCCTCTGGTCTCACACCTGCTTTGTCCATTTGAATTTTTAAGAGAACAACTGTGAACCCCAAGAGAAAGAAAGTAAGGAAGGACAGGGAGAAGGTGTTTTTCATTTTACATTTTAAAACAAATGAGCTTGTCGATCCCACCACAGCAGGTAAGAGGTTAAAGAAGCAATGTCCTTAATCTGAAGGGGGAGGTCAAACAAGCCCAGCTCAGCCTTCTCTTCTTTAGAGGTATGTTAGGATGTGATAAAACATAATGAATCATTAACTCGCTAGCATTGCATGTTTACACCTTTTTAAGAAAAAAAAAAAGGAAAAAAAAAAAGTTGTGAGCCAAGTAACTGCCCAATGAAAACAAGCGGCCAGAAGGAATGCTCTTACTCAAACGTACACAATTTCAGACTGCCCATATGCCATTCTTTTGTTTACCACAGATTCCAACCTCTTAACCTCAATTAAACCCTAAAAGCTCCAGCAAACGCACTGCAGATGAATTAATAAAGGCTGAAGTCAATCATCAGGCTCTGGGACACCCTACAGGTTGTTTGGTTGGGGGTTTTGTTTTGTTTTTTCATTTTTTTTTTTAAACTACATCACTTCATGTTTTATCTCCCAGAGAAGTGCATTTTGAGATGTAATTGCTCGGTCAAAGGCCTGGCGGTCTATCAATGAAACAGTCAAAGGCACTATTTATTTGTATTCTTCTGGTATCAGTCAGGAGGCTTATTAGTGCCCAGAGTGATGGCACAGCTTATGTAGCACTGTTTATTTTACCTAAACACACACGCAGTGGAGCTTTGGAAAACACGCCTGTCATTAATTTCAAGACTCCTCTGATTAAACAGCTCACACATGGCCAAAGAAACTCGTTAAGAAAAAACCCCTAATCTTCTCCTCCTGTTTCTGTTGCCTCTTGAGCTGCCTCCCAGCACCGGAGCAGAACCTCAGCATTTGCTCAGTAAAAGCGGGAATGGCCAAGGTTTGCTCCAGCAAGAGGGATAAGAGCCGCAGACCCTTCCGAGGGAGGAGGAGGATGCAGAGGAATTCCAGAGACTGCTGGCTTCAGATATCAGCGTGACAACTAGCTAAACCACCTCACACAGACCATATACACAATGGCACAAGGATGACTTACCACCAGTGAATTTGGGGCCATGCCACGGCCAGCCTGTCTGGAAGCAGGTCTCATCCAAACAGCGTGTGGGTTTGAGTAGCCTTACAAGCACTGCTGTATTTTGCACATCGGTCTATGGAACCGCTGTGAATTGGGTCCTAAGGCTGATTTCAGCCTCTAGGTACTGCCACAACCACATCTCAAGGGGATGAAGCAAATAGATGAATGAACAATCACCCACCAACTCAAAGCAGCAAAGCAGAACAAAGTCCTCCTCTATTGAGGGGGGGAGAAAAAAAAAAAAAGAAAAAAACAAAAACCCCAACCCATAGGTAATTCTGCGCTTCTCTCAAAAACACCTGGAAACTTGCTTTGTAAGCTTTATTACAGTGAAAGATCTTGGAAAAGCTGGTTTTGCTACAGCTGACAGAAAATGAGCATTGAGAATCTTCCTGATGGAACCTTATCAGAGTGGCCCTATGGAGTCCCATCAGAAACTGTCCAGAAATGTTAAGACTCTTATTAATGTCTTAGGCTCCTACAACTAGACTCTTAGGCTGCAGTTTCACAATCAGCTTAAGCAGCTTTAATCAAGGCAGCCCTGCAGCAAGACAGACAGACAACTGCCTGGAAACAAGCCTGCCTTCGGCAGCAACCCACACTTGGGCTGCCTCGTACTGGTGAGAGATGGCCTTAAAACTGAGAACCCCCCTCACCTACCAGGTATTTTGTCCCCTCAGAGGCATACTGTAGAGCACCAGTACTGTCTGCAAAACAGAGTAATAAGGAGCCTGAGCAAGTAAAAGATGCAATGATGGCATATATTAGCCTTTCCCAGCAACTTTTAAGACCCCACCCACCTCCTTTGACTACCCCCTGAGATAATGAAAATTTCTCTGGAAAGATGCATCAGTGTGTGGGGGGGAAAGTTGCTTGTCAGGGTCAAAAACAAAACTGAAGGTAGACTGTTTTATGTCGTGGCTGCAGCAGGTGTGAAAAATGACACCTGCAACCAACAGCCAGGACAACTAGGTCATGTCCTGCAGTAACTTCCCAGGAGTACAATGACTTGTCAAATGTACCTGCCTCAGCATCACTCCGGGACTGGCACGGCACATCCAAGGGCAAGGATGCCATAAGGAGGCAAGGTACTGAATTTGGTGTCCACATGATGCTTCTGAGGGAGAATACACACCTGCCTTCAAGCACTGAACACCACTTATTAGGAAGGCCTATGCCAAGCCATTGAATGAGGAACACTAAGATACCTCCCAGTCGCTTGGGTGCCCTGAAGGACTGGATCCCAGAATGCATGCAGCTTGGCCATGGGACAGGTGCCACACCAGCAGCAAAGACAACTGGCTTTCAGTCCACAGATGTGGGAGATGCAACTGCAGCAGGCCTTCTACATCTGCTAGCAACACTTGTTAGATCTGAATGCGGTCCACTCACAGGCATGGGATGTGAACTTGGCTCCCACTTATCATTTTGGATTTTCAAAAGGTACAATGGGAGATGCCTCTAGAAACTCCAGGGCTGTGTAGCCCTAGCACCTAGCCCTTGGTCATCACCCTGCACACTTTTTGGGACAGACAGGGAAATCACCAAGCACTGGTCTTAAATGCCAACCAACATCCTTCTTCTTTCCTTCCTGTACTAGCTGCACTCCCTGGTGACACCAAGCTTTAACAATAAAGAAGAAAATGCTTTTTTGTTAGTCTTCATTGCTGGATTAGACACAGCTCCTAGGTAGGCATGACTGCCCACACTCCACCTTCATGCTGTGAAATTCTGCCTCAAGTCAAGGAGCATGAGTGAGTGTGGCCAGTGTGCTCAGGAAGAAGGGCTCTCCGAAAATTCCCAGAGACACCCATTCCAAACCTGGGACCACGCTGCTATGCTACTCTGTAGGCTACCCTAGTCTTTATGCTCAAAGACAGGGGACAACTCTCTGACCCAGGGATGATGCAGCATTCTCTGGTAGCCAAGTGAAAGCAACACACATTTCTGGGCACACATCAGACCTCACTGCTGCAAACCAGTTCTCAAGGAGAGGAAAAAGGCTTAGGTGAGGACAGAGCACCAAAGGAGGTGCTCCTACAGCGCGTGGGAGTGCAGTGGCAGGACCACGCAAAGTGGCTGTCACGTTTCCATCTGTCTCTCCCATGGGATGAAAAAAGCTCCTCAGCAGTTTGCTCCCTATGAGGACAGCCCAGAATGAATCATCTGGGCTTAATCTTTCCCTGAAACCAAAACTGAATTCAGGAGCCTTTTGAGAGAAACAGGCAATGAGTATTAAAGGCTGCAGGCAAAAAGGGACGAATTACGATCTCACTGGGACCAGGTTTTTCCACCACTTCCAAGTGATGGAAAGTGCTTTTGAGTTTTTGTACACAAAAACATGCAGCCTTTTAAAATATGTTATTTTATCAGAAGCATATGCAAAACTTAGCAACGTACATGCTTTAAACCATACCCAAACAGCTATTCTTTTCCAGCATGCCATTTTCCTGGGGGGACAAACATTCTCCTGACAACATGGGAAGAGCAATGGATCAACTCGTCCTGCCTTTTCTTTGATAGGTAAAATTAGTAGCATGTATCTTACCACGTCCGACTACCAACATGAAGTTTCTCGTTACAATGAATTTGTTTACTTATGCATAATCTATTAATGGCCTTGTTTATTGATTACCAATCGCTTATAGGGCTTCCTCATATTCATAAATCAAGCACATTAATTAAAATTTATGAGTAAGTAGCAACTGAAGGTATTGACTGGCCTAGGTAAATACAGAACCAGCAAAATATGGCACAAGGTGTGAGCCAGCCTCAGTGTCCATCACACCGCACATAAAGCGGCTGCAAAGGAAGCCTGCTCACAAGTGCAAAGCTCCATTTTCTCAGATGGATTACCAAGACAGCATCACATGAGATCTTGCAAAGATTAACGGAACTGAACTGCTTCGCATCTCTTTCGAGATGGACCCTTACAGGAAGCTTATTCACGAGCATACATATGCAGAGCCAGAAGCACAGTAAAAGAAGCCACCAGTCTGGCATCTCAACTTGAAGGACAGCAATAGAAGATACTTCGGTTTGGTGCTCCAGCGCTCGCCCTGCACGCTTCTGCCAAGCGGTGCAATCTTTACTAAAGACTGTTCATCGTTTCTACCTGTGGGAAACAGGAGGGGCAAAGTACAGAGGGGGAGAGCTGCAGAAAGGTCTTTAAAATAAGGGAAAGCGAGGCTTTCTTCCTGGCCAGTCAGGAAGCTTAGGAAGTGCAAGGAGAGAAGCAGCAAGACCTGGTCTCTCTAATAGCAACTCAAGAGAGAAGCATCGTTCTATACCATGCAAATTGCAAATGCACGAAGTCTCATGATCCAAAAGCCCATAAATTAATTCTCCAACTGGAAACATATTCCTTTTTTTTACGTCTACCAAGGCTAGAAACAGGACTTCTCCCAAGCAGATCTATTATACACTTGCCTTAAGCACAACAGCTGAGTGACACTCTTCTACAAGACTGTCTTTGCAGAAATTGTTCCACTGTGACGGTATTTTTATATTTGAGCTGGGCTGGACTGAATTGGAACAGATCACTAAGCCTTCTGAAATATTTTACAGAGCTGTCAAAAAAAGCGTGAACAAACTCTTCCTTCATTTTCTATTCTCACCAAGATCTTGTAAGTTCTAGAATTAAGCAGACTATGAAATCTTTACTTAAAAAAAACCAACAACACAACAACCACAAAACACAAAAACAAAAAAAAGCAAAGCATCATTATAACTTCACAGGCAATACCTGGAGTTGCAGGACAAGTAAGAACAGACATGCTTTCACCAGTATATCACGTAAAGAACTCTTCTGAGCAGGAATAGCTTTCCTATCAGTAATGCCCATGTGAAAAAAACAAACAAACAAAAAAAACCAACAACAAAACAAAAAACCACCAACATTGGCTTACTTCTTCAGAGGAAGGAGAAAGTCCACTGCTGATGTCCTGGCATTTGAATCACCGTCTAAATATTCAGACCAACTAGCCAGCTTCTGCATCAGTTTGCCGCTAACTCTTTACCCCTAAAGTGTACAGATAGTCTTGAACATATTCAAAGCAGAGAGGAATATTGATTTATGTAAAGTGGACAGACTTCCAGAAAAAATAGATAAAACTCCACCTGGAACACAGCTTGCCTCTATTACAAGTGTGAAAACACCAATTTGCCAATACCTTGATAAAATTAACACAAACAGCAGGGTCTCCACAATTAGATGCAGTTCAGAGACCGCACATGGTACTGCCAGACACCAACTTCAGCAAAGCGATGGGGAAAATGGGAAAACATGGCCCAAAAAAGAACAAAAGAAAACCCCAAACCCACAGCTTTAGTGTGTGCTGCATTTTTGAGGTCATGCCAGATTTTGCAAAAAGAAGAAGTGGGGGGGGGGGGAGGGCCGGGAAGAGAGAAAGCAAGCATAAGAAATGCTTTAACAAGAAGCAAATTATTTCCTCCTGCTATTCGCTGAGGAGCAGCTCCTCCTCATCAGAGGACTTCTTTTGGGCTGAGACCACCATTTGTCCATGCTCTGTTACTAACCACACACTACAAATTAAGATACCACTGCTAAAAACCACCAAGATAATCAAGGAGAGCGGAGTAGCACAAGATTTTCTGCACGGAAAGAAGTGTAACCCTGGAGCACAGTAAGCACGTGAGTCATTTACATTGTCTTGCACTGGACGAACAGTAGGACCACGACTTAACTACAAAAGCTAACTGATACAGAGTTAACCACTGCATTCACGTACTTTTTATCTGTGGTGTTGGGAACAGAAAAGACTGCTGTAGCTTTAAAGCACTATCAGCTTTGGGTTTTTTGGAAAAAAAAAAAAAAAAAAAAAAAACCAAACCAAAAAAAACCCAAACCACCAAACAAACACAACCAAAACCAAAACGACCTGGCCCTTATCCTCTATCAAAAAAGACTTAAATCGGAAAAACACGTGTAAATACAAAATTTTTTTGTTTGTTTTCGGATTTTTTGTTTCAGGAAAAAAAGCTGACAGAACTTTATTTGTCACTGGTGTTTATACCAGTTTATCACATTCATATAAAAATCTAGTTAACAACAAAAATCCCTAAGGAAAAACACCTATCCAAAGAGCACAGACAGCATTTTTTTGGTAAACCACTGAAAAGAATCACTACAATTCATGTTCTTCAATATCATTTTGTAGACTTATTTTTGCTTATGCTTGTCTTACCCCTTTTTGTCATCTGTGTGTTGTCCCCCTACCACCCCTTTCAGCTGATATCTGCAAGAAAACATTTTTTTTCCCTTCTGAATTCCATTTTCTTCTGATTTGTCATTCCTCATCTGAATCCAAAACAATGGCTACTACACAGACTCTCAACATCACCAGTGCTGAAAACAGGACACTTTGATTAAGAATGCACAACAATTAAATGGGAGGAATAAACAACAGAGCAAGGCTAAGGCATTCTGTTGTCATTACAAGTTTTCCAGGAACAAAATTAAAAATAAATAAATAAATAAAGATAAAAGCTAAACAAATGAATGGGAAACCAATGTTCAAAAAGTTGTTTCAGGTTTTTTTCTTTTTTCTTTTTCTTTTTTTTTTTTTAAAAACATTACTCCAGAGATCATGAGTGCTAGAAATCCATCCTCATTATTTGCTCTGGGAAAGTGTCCTATGCTTTTGAGGTATTTATTGTGAGGGCCTGGGCATCACGGCAGTTCTGTGAAGAAGGGACAAGGTTCAGACAGCACGTCACAGTTTGCTGGTGTGGTGGAAAAAAACAGATGTGCATTTTAAATGCCTCTTGGGAGTTAACCTGAGAGCTTGTCACTGCCGAGCAGCAGGAGAAACATCTCTTGGTGGAGAGGATGACGATTTCCCAGCGCAGGCAGCAGAGGAAACCCAGAGCCTTTCCCTGTAAATCGGTACTGAGAAAGAATTCAAGAGGTGGAGAAACAACGAAGTATGGAGACTTTCTCCTTTCTGACACCCATCCCTTCTCCCGTGCACATATACCTGCTGGGACACTCATCTCCTTCCCTGTCCTGTCCGGTGCCAGTAGATGAAAGGCTGTCACCGCCGTCAGACCACCCAGACCAGCCCCGCAGGATGTCTCCATCCGGCCCCTCACACCCGAGGCTGCCTCCATGGAGGTGGTGGCAGGCACTGGAGAAGGTCCAGGTGCTCAACTACCTGTCCCACACAGCTCACCCTGCCCGAAGGTGCTACAGAGAGCAGGGACCTGTGCCCCGCTTGTCCCAAAGCCATCCTGCACTGCCCGGCCACAGCCATGTCCCTCTCCCTCAGCACCTGCAAGACAGGTGGCAGCCAATCAAGTGGGAAGCGTCCCAGACGAGCCCTTTGAGACACGGCTGCCCTGGGCCGTGAGGACTCCCTCTGGTCGCATGGTTGGTGGTGTTGCTGAGCCAGGGAACGTGCCTTAGCATCACCTCATCTTCTAGCACCAGCGAGACCCACCGGTGGCAGAGGACAAGGGACAACGGTGAGGGACGAGGGAGTTGCCGCGACTCCAAAACTCTTCCCGTGCCCCGTTCCCCCCCGTTCCCAGCCGGTACCTGCCCACCCTGGCCGCCCCCGGCGGCCACAGCCCCGCGCGCGCAGAAACCCTCACGGCCTCAGCCCTGCGCCCACCGCCCCTTCGACGGCAAAACTCGGAATAAAACTCGGAATCGAACTCGAAATTCGGACCCCTCGTTACCGACGGAGCTGTGACCCCGCTTCGGCAGCCGCTGCCGCACGGTCGGAGCCACGGGGGGCACAGGCAGGAAGAAACCCCCGCAGCTCCGCGGGCACCTTTCCCCACCGCCCTCGCCTCCACAGCTCACAGGGCTGGTTCCCTCGCCCCGACCGGGCGCTCGGCAGGTCCCTCCGTTCCGCGCCCCGCCGACAGTCCCGTCGCCCCTGCGGGGACCGCTCCCCACAGCCGGCCGGCACCGGCGGGGGCAGGTGCCACTACCGCCCCGCTCTTGAGACCCGGCACCCGCCCTTTGTCCCCCCCGGCAGCTCACCCACAGAGCCCCGGGGGGACGCGGGAGCTCCCCGCGCCGGTGACCCGGCGGAGCAGCCCAAGCGCTGCCCGAGCACTTACCGCGGGGTGGCCCCGGTGCCGGCCTCTCCGGGGCGGCATCCAGCACCGGCCACGACGAGGAGCGGCGTCCCGGGCGGGGCGGGCAGCGGGCGCACGCCGGTGCCCCGGAGGAGGAGCGGCGACGGGGGGCGGGCCCGGGCGGGGCAGGACCCTCCTCCCGCCGCCAGGCCCGCCCCGCCCTTGCCCGGGCCCGCACGCCGTCAGCCGCTGGCTTCCCCCGCCCCTCCGCACATCGGATTGGCGGAGCCGGGCAGGGAGTGGGCGGGGCGGGGCGGTGGCGCGGCCTCTGGTTAGCCAGGGCGGCCGTCAATCCGCCGGGCGGCCCTGGCAGAGGATGCGTGGGTCCGTTGATACTTGCGGGGCGTCCCGGCCGGTAACGGCCGCTGAGGGGAGCGAGGGGGCGGTGTGTGGTAGGGATGAGCCCGCCGGTGATGAGTGGGTGGCGGAGCTTTTGTCTCCGTTCGGGGGTGGTTTTATTCCGGGCAGGAAACTTTGTGCTCCGCACTGACAGCAATAAAGTCTACGCAGGTGAAATGTTAATTATGAGCGATGGCAGTGAGGCACGAGAGTTCGGTCTGGGTCGCTCTGCAGCCGTGAGCAGGCTGGCGGGGCGGGAAATGGTAAAAAGCGTAAAAAGAAGAACCCAAAGAGTCACGGTTGGGTTTGGAAACACCCCATGGGGGCTGGGAGCTGCGTGTGCAGGAGGCAGCATGCTTGGGAAGGAGGTGTTAGGTGTTGGGTGCATGTTATAAACCTTCTTGCCTCCCTCTTTTATATAACAATTAGCTTTTTAATGTAATACATTTCTGAAAGAAGCCCGGCATCGTCTCAACTTCCGCAGTGTTGCTCCCTTTCCCTCACAAGTAGGCCGCTGCTTCATTTCCCCACATCTCCCGTTGGTTTTGAGGGTGCAGCCCACGCGGGGACTGGGATGGCAGCAAGCTGTAGGGGAAGGCATTCCTACGGTGTTGTGCTACTCTGGAGGTGAAGAGTTGAAATTAGCCCAGGAGGGAGCACAAGAACAAGCCTAACTCGCTGGTGTGACCTGACCTCCTGGTAGGGTGAGAGACGCAGGGCATCAGGTCAGCTGTCCTCGCTGCCAGGTTTTTCTCCTGTGTTTTATGTTGGACGTAAAACTGGATAAAATCTCAGTCTTGCCAGCGTGGATGACAACCTCTGCCTCTTCCCAGCTGGATTGTAATAGTGAGGCTGCTCTGTGAGCACGTGGGGCATTGCCAGCCCTTTCTCTTCCCGCAATGGTCTTCTGGGAGAAAATATTGGCATCTTACTCATTCCCTGAGCAAATGTGTTGGCACCTCATTTCAGGAATGGTACCAGGGCTGTGGGTCCTGGATGGACAGAGGTGACACCCCCACAATGGCCAAGGTTAAGTCCTTCATGGCTTGTCCTTTCATTAAGCCTAGGCTGATTTATACAGTTACCCTCTCAGCATGCCAGCTGTTTCTAATGCTGTTCTGAGGTGCCTAACGTGTTGTTTCATGGTCAGCTGAGCTGGCATGACAGCTCCCCTTGGCCCATAGAAAGATGCCTCACTGTCCTCCTTTTTTTTCCTTCCCGTCTTAAGTCTTCTGTCTCTTTCACTCCTTTTGCTCATGGCTGTAGCAGCTTCCTTATGCCACTGCTGGAGCACTTCAGACTGCTGCTGGAGCACTTCAGACTGATAAACTGTTCAAACTTACAGAAAATTCCAGCTTTTTGTGCTGGAAGAGTAGTCTGTCATGGTGAATTAGATTGTCTCATGGAGTGGTCCTGCCGGTCTTGGAGTCAGCATCTTTTAATATCACCTACATCTCTTCTCTTGGATTGCAGGATTCAGTGCAAGGTCAGTGAATCTGGTGCCCAAGTACAGGCTCTATTATTGAACTTTTTCTTATTTAACCTGCCCCATACCACACATGAAGCTTGCAGCAGAGCCACCAAAGCATTCCAACCACGGTAGGACTTTCTGTCATGCCCTGACAGCTAGTGGAGAACTTGAAATGTTAGCAAACAGCTCTGAGCAGTTGCTGCATGCTTCTGTTTTTTGATAATTTGAAAAAGAAAATGTTGCAGTTGCTTACAAACTCATAGCTTGGCTTTCTGTGACAGGGTCCTTTAGCTATCACAGGAGCAAAGGACTGCATGAGCAAGTCTAGCTATCACAGGAGCAAAAGCTGGTGAGACAGGAGTGTGCTTCATGGCACACCATGTTAACCTGCCGTCCTGGTCCTCCCCACCAGAGTCCATAGTGCCTTCACTTTAGGGCTGTATTTCTTCCCACAGAACCTGAGTAGGAGGGTGAGAAAAGCATGGGTCGTGTGTGGCCAAGCCTCCCAGTTTAGCCACGGTTAGCATGGAATATAGTACAGTATGTCAGGAATGGTTACCTTAATTAGAAGTATAGTAATTATCCTGCATAGCTAGTCTCCTGGGATTGGCAGACCTTGTGTATCACCCTAGAGAAAACAAGCTGCATTTTGAGAAACATCAGAACTGCAGGAAAATGGAGATAGCATTAGCCTGTTTGTTTTTGAAGGAGACTTCAAAGTGTTGGAGACTGAAGATATCTGCGTTCCAAGGAAATACAGCTGCACGTTTTCAAAGCATCAACTCCAGCTCTCCTTCTTGCAGTGCAGATAAGCAATTTCATCCAGCTTGCTCTGTAAAGTGGAAGCTGGAGAGGGGGATTTGTGGAAGGGTTCTTATAAACCAGTGCCTTGATTCAGAAAATTCAGAAAATAGAACGCCTTTTATAAGCCTATGTCACATGCAGAGTTGTGCCAAAGTCAGAGGGACCCCATGGAAAAAAGTTTGCATAAGCAGATGACTTTGCTCATGGTCTTGTCTGCATTGCATGTAGACAAAAAGATTTCCCCCTGCAGAAGGGAAAGCTAGGGTTTGCCTTCACAGTCTTGGAAAAGTATCCCTTTCCTTTTCTTAAAATAATTTTAGCAATGCATACAGCAGATAATTTTGTTGCTACTATGTGTTATCTAGTTCACAAGCAGCTTCTAAAGCTTGGAGAGAAATGGGTTGTTTGTAGAGTCTAGAAACAAAAGGAGTTTTCACTAATGATCTCGGGGAGCTGAAGCTGGCTTCAAGCTGTTCAAGTCATGAGAGGATGACTCAGAAGTCAGAAATTTGAGGCATTCTTATGTCTAGCGTTTAATCAACAGGCAAAGCGTTGGGAGGTAAGCAGAGGAAATCAATGGCAAATCAAAGAAGAATAGGTCAGCTATTCATTAGAGAAAGGATGGATCTCGGGGATATTAACAGAAAGGAGGGCATGAAATGAATCCTAAAAAAAGTTTGAACTAGCAGCGGCTGCAGTGAGCTGACGGCCAGGGAGGCTTAAAAAAAATTACTTGACTGTCGTGCATGAAAAGTTATTTGCAGAACTCGGCGTTCTCTGTTTAAATCAGTCAGATTTAACCAGCTACACATGTTATGGAGCCCCTCCAATCATAATGCAGCTCTTGCAGGAGTAATAATTATTTGTGTAAATTTGTCATTATGTATACAGTCATCATAGCTATTACACATGAAATGATAATAATCTGCTTTCTGTTAGCATACATGCTGAAGCAAAATCTTGTTTTGTGAGGTTTTCAGTGCACGTTAGAGCTTGATTTTGCTGGCTCTTGCCTTATTCCTAGAAAATCAATAGCTTCAGTGGGATTATTCATCATACTAGGACTTTCATGATTAGCATGTTGGAAAATCAGCTTTAATTTTGAGCTCTGGGACAGGGAATTATTTTTTTTTTACCTGTAAAATATCAAATTTATCTATAATAGCATGCAAACAATAAAAAATACTTACAAAGTTGCAGGGTGGCTTATATGCTAATAACAGTATTGGTTACATTATTAGCAATAATTAGTCATTATTATACCAAAAGCCGCGTACAAGGTATAAATATAATCAGTGAGGTTTGAGACACCAGTTTACATTAAATAAAAATAAAATGCTGGTTGGGATGATCATCGACCACATTATGCTGCAAGTGAGGCCAAGGTACAGAGCTGGAGCCATAAACTGCTTGCGGGCAATTGAGGTATGGCTCCTGTGCCAGGGAAGTGCCATGTGACTGCGGGGACATAGGAGGCATTGCATTATACCCTACTGTGTCTGCAGCCTTAGACGCACTCTGTATTCTGTCTTTCATCCCAGAGGATCCTGATGTGCTTCCTCAGTAAGTGTTTTCATTTGCCATTGAAGCAGGGACACCTTCAGGTAGTAAGGGAACAGCTGCTTAACATTGCTCCATCAACAGCCTTTGGAAACCATGTGGGGGATCTGGGTAGGGAGAATGGATTCATAAATCAAATTTGGCCCTAGAGCACAGAGGCTGTAACTCTGACCCTTGGCAGAGTCTCTGTGGGACTGCATTTACTAAAATGGTCATAAGCTTCATTTTACTTCTAAAGCGAAACAGAGAAATGGAGTCTTTCAGTAACATTAAATCATTTAGCGTCATTATAGGCTCATGATTTTATTCTAACTCTGACCAAATTCCCAGGGTGCTTGGTTGCACGATTTCCTAACCCAAGCTCTAATCAAGCCCAAACCTGTATTCATTACACAGCCTCCTGAGCTCACAGCTAATGGTGGCGTGCCTGCTGGCCATGAGGAGTTTAAATCGCGTTCTCTCTGATAGGACCCATTCGACACACATTTGCCTGTATAGGCGCTCTGTAGCTAAATACACACCAAGTGTGTAAGCTGCTGGTATGAGTTCCTTTCTGGGGTCTCAGTAATGCCACTTGCGTGCACTTCATCAAATAAACCGTAATAGATCTATAACAGCTCTTCCCCGATGGGGTTTGTCAGTGTTTAATACTGTAATGACACAGGAGTTGTCTACTTATTTAACCACACGCTGCGGTTTGAACTGTGAAGTTTTGGTTGCTTTCAGACGGCTTTGAAACTGTGCCAGAGCTGTTAAATCCCTGCCCTGCGTTTCTCAGTGCTCATCATGTCTGTGCTAGGCTTCGATCACCACGCTAAAATTATTACGTCCTCTGCATGGCAAATACATACGCACATTGTCTTAATAAAAAAATCTGTCTGTTCCCTGCAAGTTTTCCTCTCTCAGCCCCTAAGGACAGCAACAATCCTGCCCAAGCCATACATCCCAAAGGAGTAATGTCCTCTGCTGTCTCTGAAGATGTGTTTCACAAGGGCTTTGCTTTTGCTTTTATTTTCTCTCAAGTATGTATGTATTTTTTGCTCTGATTAGAATTACTTTCTGTAATATTCTTTTCCTATTTTTTTCCTTTTTCTCTCTAGTTTACTTAAATATTTTTAATCCAAAAGGAAAAATAACATCAGTAGATGATGGGGAAGGGCAGGGCTTGGTTACAGAAACTAATTGACTTTTGAAATGTTTGGAACAGTATTCCCTGGTTAAACTTTCTTTGATATGAAATGCAAATTTTATTTTCCATCTGAATTTCTGTGGTTTACCCTTTTCAAATTTTGATCTGCATTTCTGTGTTTTTCCCTAGATCAAATAATGGAAGTGTCAAGCGAATCAAAAGAGGCAGTAGAACCAGGTAAGATTCTTCCACAAAATCACTGAGTCTTTTTTCGTGCCAAAAGCGTGCCCCATTTTTAAAAAATGTTGTTTGTGCTCCCTTCTGATTCACCCCTTGGCAAACTGGGATGCGGAAGAAATGTGATGGTGGCGGCTGGGGTTCCTGCCTGCAGCCTTCTGCCTGGGGAGCGCCTTGCGCCTTCACACAAAAGAGAGCTGGTGTTTCTGGTGGGGGAATGGGGAGGGGGCCTGGAGTGCACGGGGAGGGAAACGTGCCTGAGAGCAGCTCCACAAGCTCCAACATCCTACGTGCGGGAAACAATTGGTTGAACAGAGGCCACCGCTTGCAAATGCCCTGGCTCTTTCTCTACCTCCTGCTGCCAGGCAGCATTGCAGATTTCCCCACCTCGGGAAATCTCGCACCTAGATGAGAAAACTCTGGAAAAAGTGGGGAGAAACCCAACAATGACGATACAATACTTCAAGTTTAAGGGAAGAGAATAAATAGCCTTATGTGCTGTGTCATCCTACTTCTTAAGTGAGAAATAGAGGATGAAAGGGGGAAAAAAAAAGGCCGCATTTAGTCTGAACAATTCCATGAAGTAATGGCACTAAGATGATTTGAATTACCCACAGGATGAATTTAGCCTGACGTGTAAAATCTATTTCTACCATTATCACTGCTAACCTAAGCCTATTCACAGATAATTACAGTCAAGTGCTTACCCTGCTCTTGCTCATCTGTTTTTCCCTCCTGCCCATTTAGTAAATGCATGAGTTATGTATTAACACTGGTATGCTGTGTCAAAGCAGCAAGAGCTTTGAAATTAGGCAGCAGGAATGGAATATAATACGGCAGCAAAGAACCAGTGAAATCTGTAAACAAAGGGTTGTAAAAATGGTAATTGGAAGTCAGGTATGTTCTAGTAAATGAAGATCTTAGAGTGAAATAATTTGAATTTACAACAATGTCAGTGCAAATGGAGGTCAAATGTAGTAACTTTGGCTAAAGCCTGTTTCTAATTTTTGCACTGCTTGGGGCAAAACAGTTCCAAACATGAAGAAAAGGCATTGCCTGTACCTGACTTAAAAAGCTATTGAAATTCACAATAAATTATCTTCTGCTGTACTGCGTGCATCTCCTGCACAGATAAATTCCATAAATACTCTTCTTCTCTCCAGCATGTTTTAGATAAAATTCCTAAGGTGTGTAGGTCCCGTCTGCTTCCTTCCTTGTCACATTACCCAGGCACCGAGCAAGGGGTTCGGGTGAATCCCCAGCTCCTGTGCAAAGCTGAGAGAGATCAATGGGAAGAGTGCTATGATACCTGCTCATACAGGAGGTGACATTGGGAACAGTGCCTGAAATACGAGGTTTTTTCCACCCAGAGAGCAAGTTTTGAAGTAAACGAATAAAATGGGCAACAAGGCTTCCCCTCATTGCTGGCAAATGCTTTCTGAGCAGTTGGGTGGGTGCCCTGGGGTGGAGTTAGGCTTCACTCTCCCCACTGAAAATGGGGGTCAGGGCTAAAGACGCTCCACAAGCTGCACACAGCCCCCCTCTTACTGACAGGTAGGGCTGTGCCCCTACCCATCAAGAGTAGCACTGCTCCGGTCAGAGCTATTCGTGGTTTTGCCTTGGCTCTGGATGGGATGGTGGGTCTTTTAGTGCCCGAACAAAACAATTTACTCAGAATTAAGTGTTGCAACCTGTCATTCTCCAGGAAGAAAAAATGTCTTGTTCCTGAAAAAAAAATCAAAGCTAATTTGAAAGCTTATATCAAGAAATATAATCACATTTCACCAAACGACAATAGTTTTAGAGGCTGCCTGGAGGTGTTAAAATGTCTGCTGTAACTCTCCTTGTTAAAGTATTTCTGAATTGAAAGCTATTTCATCACATTATAAACATTTTATCAAGTTATAAAAAAAACCAAAGTACCTTATAAGTATAAAGTCTTGAGCACTGAAACCCCCTTGTAAATAAAGAATGTGGCTGTGAAATACAATCCTTAGTAGGATTGGTTTCTGTCCATTAGAAAGGACATTACTTCAAGACAGGCAAAGACAAAGTAAAAGCTGGAGATGAAGGGTGGGAAGCGGAGAAAAGCCTGAAGTAATAAAAAATGTACACACAGGGGTTACTAATCTGCAATGACTGCAAGCACGTCTCATTGCCTTCAGTTCTGAATAAATCATGCTATCTATACCAAGGTTATCTCCTTTTGTCATCATACATCAAGTAAAGATGAGAAACACAAGTCAGCTTGGTTCACTTAAAGTTGCTTCCAAAATGTATTTAAAAACTTTAAAAGGTAAGAAGTGTTCTCTAATTCTTTGTATATAACAATTAAGTCTCATAAAAACTGTTTCTGCTATTGATTATTTTTAATCTTCTAGTTCAAAGTTGAGGGTTGAATTTTGGTTGTTTTTTTTTTCTGCAGGGAGATGTCCACAACCTCTTGGAAATGATCCCATAAAGACCTGAGTCCTACTATTTAAAAATAGCTGGTTCTGTTCCTTCCATTAAAATGACAGAGGAAATACTCGTCTCATAGCAGTGAAAGCAATTTTTAGTTATCCCCTGCCATCTCCAGCGCTAAAGCTGAGCTCTAGCAGAGGGAAGCTCTGCTAGCATGGAAGAGAGTTCCTTGGTGGGTGGTTGTCTCATTCTCAGGGGGGTTGTCTCATTCTCAGGGGATGGAGTGGGCTTTGGACAATGCCCCAGACATAGCGCTTGGTCAGGTGGATACGAGCAAGTAAAGCTGCTGGAAGAGGTTGTTTCAGCAAAGGTCAAAGGATGTTCAACCTGGCATCTTGGTCTGCATCTCTCCTTTTTCAGGCCACTGAGAAGTAAGGCACATAGCACATGATAATGGCCGGCCCATAATTTCTTCAAGTTGTTTGGGTTGCTTTTAGATGACAAATACTTTTTTCCATTGGTTTTTGTGTTGAGTTATAAGAAATGTAGAAATAGGTATTAATTTCCAATTACCACGCATATGCCAGTTGTGTGCATCTGTGCTCATTAGGCTTTTGATTTACTGTATTGTGACTCTACAGGGGTAAAAATGAGTAGGGTAAGTACTTATAAGTAAATAGAGGTACCTTTGTCACTCCCTCAATAATATGTCAGGTGTAGAAAGCCAGTCCAGAGTCCCTGCACTAATAGGTATAAAGTACTTTCAGACACCTACAGCATTTTTACCATTATCTGGATAGTTAGCTCTTCCCACTGCAAGCTCACCTCTTTGAAACAGAAAATAGTATTTCCAAAATACTATACAAATGAGGTCTTGATCACCTCATTTTATTCAAGCATAAATACTTATGTGCATGCATCCGGACATGTCCTACATCTCCAAGGAGAAGGGGAGCATCACTGACACGGACATACTGGGGATGCCCATGGTGAAGGTTGCTCTTCTGTGTTGCCCGTACATGACCTGAAAGCAGGGATGTCATGACCTGCTGAGGAGCCAAACAGATACCATGGCTCACTGCTGACCGTCTCACTGCCATGGGGTCTAAGCATTGCTCCTGGGTGGCAAGGGGGCAAATTCCTGCTATCTGTGTTTAAGACACCTAATTTATGTTATGGCTTCAAGTTACAGATAAGCTGGTCCAGCCAAAAGGAATGCTCTGCTCCTCTTCCTCTCTCTGCTGTACGCTTTTGCTGCTTCTCTGTCAGGGACAGGGGCAGGGAGAAGAGGGAGAAAAGGAGGGGAAAGGGAAAAAAAAACCCTCATGTGTTGAGATAAAGACAGTTTAATAGAACAATAATAATAACAATAATAATAATAATAAGGTAAAAGAATATACAAGACATAAG
Organism: Chroicocephalus ridibundus; assembly: GCF_963924245.1. Lineage (NCBI taxonomy): Eukaryota > Metazoa > Chordata > Aves > Charadriiformes > Laridae > Chroicocephalus > Chroicocephalus ridibundus. The sequence continues at coordinate 51,046,034 of NC_086286.1, read as the reverse complement.
TCACTCTCACTGCCTGGTGAATTGATTGCCCAGCCCAACCTGAGCAGTGATCATGGATTCCTGTCCCCCAGCCAGCCCCCATTTAGGTACCGATCATGAGGTCTATGGTATGGAATATTCCATTGGCCATTCCCTTGTTCTGTCTGTGCTCCTTCTGAATTCTATGGTAAGCTAAAAAAAGTCCTTGACTAATATAAACATCACTTAGCAACAACTAAACCAATATGCATTATTGACATTCCTTTCATACCGAATCTGAAAACAGAGCAACCACTAGAATGGAATTAACTCCGTCTCAGCTGAAACCCGGACAGGGCTGTAGATAGCACTCGCAGATGGTTGCAAGGACTAAGGTTAGATCTCACTGTTGAGCCTGAATACATTGATTTACAGAATTCCCCCTGCATGGGGCACAAGTCTTCATGAGGACAGGTAGATCCCTGACTGAAATTGTCAGTAACTGGTTGTTGATGTTAATTTACCAAAGGTAAATACTGCACCATCACTGTAGGCACTCAAGCAAAGTGCAACCTCTTCTTTTTTGGGACATAAGCTAAATGGCATCATCCATCCTGTATTGACCTACCCTTAATCTTACATGAGGATAAACTGATGAATGAAGCCAAATATGATGAGATAGTGAACAAAAAACAATGTCAAGATTTATTTGCGTTTAGTCAGTAGCCCAGGAATGAGAGCTGTGGTGGTTGCGGTGATGAGCCGGAGGAATGCTGCTGGTATTGAGAGCTCTTTGCTGTGTCACACATTCCTGTATTTTGCAGTCACATTAGGATCTGGAGGATTTAGCCTCAGGAAAGATCAGAGTTTATTTCAGGTGGTAAGCTCTGTTTTCTGGTCTTTTGGTCAGCGGTGGGAAACATTCATAGCGCTTGAAGAAAAGATCAGCGGGCTAGATAAGAATTTGTTATCTTCCAGATGGCAGGTTATGAAAGCAGCAAAGAGGGCTGCGTCTGTCAGGTGTAGGCTAGGAATGACGAAGAAATTTAACTCCGTTCCAAAAATGTTAACCATATTGTTCACGCTCAGCAGTAAGGGGGCCTGTGGCTGCTGTGAGATTAACCTTGTGACCCCGACAAGAGTTTAGACCAGCCTGTCAAAAGCATTATGCTTGAAGGCAGTAATTGTTGTTTATTAGAGGAACAGTTGCTTTGCCTGGTTTCTGCTGCCCACCTATGGACTGCATTTTGGCTGCAGCACCACCTTTAGGAAATGGTGTGTAGTTTAATCATTAACAACAGCGGATTCCTAAAGGCTGTGCACAGCCTCTTCAGGGGGGTGTCATTCACCCTTAAAAAGTAGCCCGATGTAAAAATTTACTTAACTGGTATAACAATGATTTTCCGTAGGGCTGTTGTGGGGATGGTAATAGTCTGTAAATTATTTCAGAGTATGTAAATATTTTTATTAAAGGAATTTGGGAAAGTTTGAGCTTATATTTTCAAGCAGATTTAAGAGCTAAGTTCTCAGAATGACTGTGCTTCTATTTATGGCCAGCAATTTCGGATTGGGCTGTTGATCCATCCTGTGAAAGACACTGGTCTGAAGAGTTGCAGCATTGAAATCGTTGCAGCCTCGGTGGTCTGGAGAAGTGCTATTAGGGGGCAGTAACCGTTCATACAGCTGTAAAACGTGAGCGAGCTTTTGGGCCCAGAAGCTCTTGAATAGATTTGCAGAGAGTCATCAGCTGCTCCCGAGCGCTCAGCTTCCACAGCTCCCTGGAGCTGCTCTGCCAAGTCTCCCAACAAAAGTCACAATTGTAATCGTTTCCCAGAGTTGTGGGTTTTTCACATTCTCTGTTGACAACTTCTCTGTAAGATAAAGTGCGAAGCAATTTCGTATCTCATTCAGTTGGCTGATTCACTACAGTATCGCTCTGTAGCAACTCAAATCTGCTCTCATGACCCTATCACAGCATGTATTTGTAATATTTATGCACTGAACCCTTGTGAACGAGAAAAAAACTAATATAGGCAACAGGATATATGCATTGTGGTCATAAAAAACCAATAACAAAATAGATGACAAGCATTTTTTTAAACAAGAAACACTCCTTTAATAATATTATTTCATACGGAAACCCCCACAGAAACCTTGCAGCCACAGCAGACTGCTTACACAGTTTCCTGCAAATATCTGGATCGCTATTGCATCCACTTGTCTAACTTTTAGTCTTTCTGTCCCCACATGCTGTGTGGATGCTGGTAGTGACATTTGGGAACATCGCGATCGAACACACCTCATGCTTCTTTTTTTTTGTAATGTAAAGGAGAAAGACAACAGATGTCGTTTCTACTTCTCAGGAGCGCTGTGGCTGTTCATACTAGTAAAGCAGTCTGGAAGTACAAACTCCTACTGTTGCTGGCTACTTATGCCCTAGGAGAAGCTAGACCAGTAGTATTCTTCTAAGTTCTCCATGCCGGCCACTTCGAGGTGCTTGATTTATCCCTGTGTTTATTTCGATGGGGATGCTGTCACCTGCTTTTTGCAATCAATGGATGCTGCCAGCGGGATCATAATAGGGCACGTTGAGCTGCAATCTCCCTTGGGACTGGCGAGGATCTCTCTCCTAGCCTTTCAGGACAAAAAGCTGCAGCAAAGCCATTCATCCCAGGGCACAGGCATTACACCGCAGGGGGAGGTGCGGAGTTTTTAATGCATGAAGTCACTGCCATTCACAGTGAACTAATGAAAACACTGTCTTTAGCTATGTTTAAAATCCCTTGGATGCCTGTGTGTGTGCGTGCGTGCTGAGGGACAGATGAATGATACTGTGAGGTCTTTGATACCTTTTTCAATGAGGCTAATTGTCTCTGCATAATTTTTGGACAAGGCCGCAATAATGATGTTTGGTTGCTGTGGGGGATTAGCATGTTTAGCAATAGGAGAAGGAGAAAAAGAGAGAGATGGCATCCAGTACCTAGGTGATGGGCCAGGCGCGGTGACATGCATCTGAATGAGACATGCCTATTTAACCCTAGAATCATTTTTCTAGCTAATCATGGAATGTGCATGACATTTGTTATTACTGACATTATAATGCATCCATTCACCCTACTAGGACTGCTAAGCTGTTCCCACTGAAAGTAATGGGAGCTTTGTGTAACCTGAAGGGAAGCAGGATTGGGTCTCACCAGAGCAGGTCAGGAAGTTTCTCTACTCAACTTTGGTTTTAGGCAGCTGGATAACTGAAGCAGAAACTCTCCAGCTGCAGTTTTGGTAGGGACACATGGGCAGACTTAAGGTTATATGCTTTATATTCATCTCTATTTCCACATTATAAGGTTGTTTTAAGAGTATCTTTGAATTTCTTGGCTTTCAAGCATGTATTTCTTGTTTTATTTCATTTTGCTTTGTCTTTCACGGAATCACGGAATCACGGAATCTTCAGAGTTGGAAGGGACCTCTAGAGATCATCTAGTCCAACTCCCCTGCTAGAGCAGGATTGCCTAAAGCACATCCCTCAGGACTGCATCCAGGCGGGTCTTGAAAATCTCCAGAGAAGGGGACTCCACAACCTCCCTGGGCAGCCTGTTCCAGTGCTCTGTCACCCTCACCATAAAGAAGTTTTTCCGTGTATTTGAACGGAACTTCCTATGTTCTAGCTTGTGCCCATTGCCCCTTGTCCTGTCACTGGGAACCATTGAAAAGAGCCTGGCTCCGTCCTCCTTAAACCCACCCTTTAGATACTTGTAAACATTAATCAGGTCCCTCCTCAACCTTCTCTTCTCCAGGCTAAAGAGTCCCAGCTCTTTCAGCCTTTCCTCATAAGGGAGATGCTCCAGTCCCATAATCATCTTGGTTGCCCTTCGCTGGACTCGCTCCAGTAGTTCCCTGTCCCTCTTGAACTGGGGAGCCCAAAACTGGACACAGTACTCCAGTTGTGGCCTCACCAGTGCAGAGTAGAGGGGAAGAATGACCTCCCTCGACCTACTGGCCACAGTCTTCCCTATGCAGCCCAAGATGCCATTGGCCTTCTTGGCGACAAGGGCACACTGCTGGCTCTGTCTTTATTACAGAGAACACTGTAATTCAGTTTTCGTTCCCATCAGAAGCACTGTGTGATCATGAAAAACCTTCCCACATGGCGGGTGAGGTAGGAGGCTGGGGGAGGAACCTTGGCCCTGGCCCTCCTGCAATCAAGAGGCATTATTCCGTCTGCATCCTTCGGCTTCTTGTCCCGATGAGTTTTGTCACCGACAGTGATGTATGACCAAAACACTATCCTTTTTGCGTACCGATTTTGCACAGGGTAAAAATATCTTCGCTGCACATTACTTGCCTGCCTCTCAGAAGGGCTACAGGAAACATCTGAGATCATTTCACAAGGACCCAGTGCCAAAAGATGGAAAGAATCATGCCCCAAACCATTAGACACTTAACTCACCAATGCCTATATGCATCTTCCAGCACTCTATGTACTGCCCCATGTGTATCTTTGAAAAACTAGGCCATGTCTGTATTAAAGCACTCTGCAGTCTGCAAATAGGTATGGAACTGGGATGCCTTTGGTGCCCAGGCAGGAGTTTTCTCAGTCCTAGTTGGAGTTACATATTGGTTTGCTGTTGCACAACCGAAGTGCACTGTAAAGATTGTTTTGAACACAGTGCATTTTCCACTTGCCTTTTTTTCAGTATCCTTTGAAATACACCCCCCAATTTCTTGTTGAGAACAGAAACTAGGCTCATAGAACAGGCACATTTCCGTAGTTTCCCAATCAATCTGGCGTGTGAGTGGTCTGATGCTGAGATTTTCGTTTGACTCAAGGTGTCATTAAGGAATTGATTAGTCCCTGGAATGCCCTGATGTGTTCTATTTCTGCACTTAATGTAACCAAATATAGACAGCCATGTAATAAATGGATTTTAAATGTAACAATAACATTGCTCTTTCTTTTTGAAGCTGGTGGCAAACCTCCAATTCCCCTCTTAGTATTCATTACCTGTAGAACCCAGCAAAGCTTCAGGGACAAGAATAATGTATTTTTAATATTTACACAGCATTTGGTCTGCATCAAGTCATGGCTCCCTGGAGCCTAAGCCGCTAATCAATATGAAGCCATATCTCTTGACAATACAGTGCTGTAGAATTAGTTGAATTATTGGAGATGGTGGGTAAGAATCCAGCTGTGTCCATATCCAGGATATGGGTCTGAGAGGACAATTCTTACTGTGCGGCACTCTCTTCAGTCCCATACTAAACCATCAAGAAAAAAAAACATTCCCAAAAAAGCCTCCTGACTGTATTTCAGCAGTCCATGTGGGGACGTGTCCTGGTTTGAGTGACATGGGACTAATTTATCTTCTGGTGCCTGGGAAAACTGCTCTTTTAGAAGACTCTAGTGTCTGAATTTCTGAAAATATTTACTTTATAGCCAGCCAGGTATGTGATTTTCAAGCTCTTGCTGTTTGCCAGTTAGCCAGGTGCAGGGATGAGGAAAAGCGAGACCCACGCATTTGACCCAGGTTGGCCAACAGGATTATTTCCTACCATGAATGTCACATTCAACATAAATTAGAAAGTTTGCTGAGGAGTTTCTTTCTGAGGGGAACTCCTTGCCCCGGTGCCGGAGCCCTGAGCCCTTCCTTTCCTCCCAAAGCTGTAGAGCTCGCAGTGTCCGACGTTTGCTGCCCACAGCTGGGAGTGCACAGCTTCCTGCTGATAGAGTGGGCTGAGTATAATCCTGTATATTTTATATTGATATCGGGATCTATATCGGTTCTTTAGTGTCGTTAGTGTTAATTATGTAGTCCTATTCTATTAAATCTCTTTATATTTCAGCCCTCGGGTTTCCTTGTTTTTTCCCTGATTCCCCTTCCTGGGTGGGGAGGGGTCATCGGGTGATAGAATAGTTGTCTAAACAACAATAAATTGGTTTCTCAAACCATAACAGGATGCAAGGGTGAGCGAGTTAGGCTGACATACTGGTAGCCAGGCTTCTCCCTGGGCTATGGCCACGGTCGTAGTAATGTCAGGGTGGGAGAGCAGGTGAAATACGGCAGCAAGGGCGCAGGCCTGAGCGAGGCAGCCTTAGCGGGAGTCAGGCAGCCCGCCCTTTGAAGTCAGGGAAGAGTTTCCAAGTGCCATTTGTGCCCCGGGCTTAGTTTGCATACATGGCATTACATCACCCAACAAAGCATCCTTCAGCCCCAGCCCGCACAATGGCAGGGGCTGGCTGCGCTCAATGGGGGGCTAACAGTTGCCCTGGGAACGCCGCATTCCAGCATCAGCTGCTAATGTGCAAAGCATGCTGCTGGGGGCTGGCCCAAGCGAGCATGGGAACATTCTTGCATACTTTATGAGACAGAAACAAACCGACTTTCAACAGAACAACAGCCAGGCGTAATCCTCCCCCCCGTCACTCCCCCAGCCCCTCGCCCCACCGCCTTTGCCCACCCCTCTGAAACCAAAACGCTAAGGACCTTTGTGTGAGGGCTGGGAGGTTTGTACTCCAGGGTATTTTGCCAATAAAATGAATCCAAGGTATGTTCTGATCCAAGAATGAATTTTCCACGTCTTGGGAGATGAATGGCCTTAGTGTTGAATGTCTTAAGTGCAATTTCATACAGTTTTTTAGTCCGGTGCATCTTGGCTGAGCCCTCCCGTGGAAGGTTAACACCTGGGACAAGCGGAGCACCGGCTGACCTGACATCATGAAACAATCGTCTGTCTTTCTCAAGCCTTCTTTCTCTCTTTTTCTGCACTGGCAGCTTACCGCTCGGAATAATAGCACCACCACATTACTCTGTTGCCCCCAGAGCCCCTATTCACGCTGAAGCAGCCTGCTTATTTACCATAAGGTAGTAGTTCTGGTTACCACCACAAGTATTCTGTGTGAAAAAAGCACCACCAAGGAAGGCAAAATGGCACGGTTTAGTAAGCATGAGTGCATCAGTACGTGCGTGCATAAGGTTCTCACCTCGGCCCCTCTTATGGCCAGAGCTGGCTTCAGCATGGCAAAACTGGTTCATCTTTGATTAAGAAGAAGCTAAATGGTAACTTGATCAAGTAAGTAATCCAAGGTACTGCCTACAAGTCTCTGTAGCACGCTGATGTAGCAGTAGGGTCAGTGGTGTGGAGATCCTGTTGGCGGGATGCATTAGCGAGTCCCGTATTAGTACTGTTTGTGGTCCTCTAATCACACAAGGTGTCCACATGCAGCAGAGTTCTTGGTGCAACCTGCTCTAGTTGAACCTGCTCCGGCACAGGGGTTGGACTAGATGACCTCCAGAGGTCCCTTCCAACCCCTACCATTCTGTGATTCTGTGAGTTACTTGTGTTTCTTCTACACACAGAAAAACATGCAGCATCACCTGTGTAAGGCAAGCTGCAGTTGCACTTGGCAGCTCTCATCCTTTCGCAGGTGCTTTTGGCAAGGAGTAGAGTACTGAAGTACTCCAGACACTCACCGCATTTGTTTCATAAAGCATCTTTTGGAGAAATTGATGGGCAGGGTTTGTGTAGATGGTTTGCAATTGTTGACCATTGGGGCTGCAGGTCCTGCCTGCCAGTGACAGTGGTTCTCAGATGCTGCAACTCAGTGCTCCTTGATGCGACTACTGGAAATGAATTTGCTGATAGGCCTTTGCCTGCTGGTAATCTAGTAAATAGTGTTTGTTCCAAAACCAGGACTGTAAGAGATAGCTACTGCTGCAGCAGCACATGGCAAACTCTTTAAAGGAACATCACTTTCAAATCTCTCTGTCTCATCTGTGCTGTGCTGGTGCTAATAGCTGCATGCTGTACATGAGGCTCTTTCAACTAAAGATTTGAGAGAAGGTTTGCTTTTGTCTCCCCGGTGTGTTTACTTTCTAAACATGATGTTATGCATTGTCAGTTCAGCTATTTCCCCCCCTGCAGTCTTCTTCCTGGGGATTCTTTATATCTTGCTTTCACACAGCATCTGAGGAGAGAAATTACTGTGCCATATGCCTGTGAAACTGTTACAGTTAGTAAGCGGGCTGGATAGTAGATACAGCACTTTCTGATACTTTAAACTTTTTTTTTTTAATTCCTGTGGCATGAGGGTGCAGCATTTTTGATCTACTGAGAGCCCTAGAGCTGGATTTACAACATCATCAAACTATGGGCTGGATTCTTCTCGGAACAGCCTGGGACACATCTGTCGTAAGTCCCTTTCATCTCTAGTTCAGTGCTTTCAAACCATGTTGGTCATGACTGAATACTGCTATTGCTTCTCGCCTTCTGACACTTCTCGTCATCCAGTTGCCCCTCAAGTTGAGCGGTTGCACACGTCTTTGCAGGCTGCCTTCCCCATGAAGGAAGGATTCCTGAGCTGTGAGAGATCAAGCCTGGCCATTTGCAGCGGTACGCAGATGTCCTACAACAAGTTTGGAAGCAGTCCAGCAATGTTTCCACTGTACTGAACTTCAGTTAACAGTTTCAGATGTCTCTGCATCATGTTCCCCGTCATGTCTGATTCTGTTCCCACGAGTGAAAACAGACCCAAAGTCTGTCTTGTGGCGTTCACAGCACTCCCCAAGGGAACAGGCCAAGTAGCATGCAAGGTGAGCCTGTCGTCCAGGACCCTCTGCCCCCAAGCACCTGCAGCCTCAAGGATTTATTCTGTTCAAAGTGCAGGCAGAGAGCAAAGACTCCATCTGCCAGCCCCTCTCTCTGCCTCCTTAAGATATCTCCACACCACCACCTAAGCCACAATCAGGAAAAACATGGTGTCTTTCAAAGAATCAGCACATGTTTGCATTAAGCAAAAAGAATGCCTGGAGACATCTGACTGAGTATTACCATCAGGCAAAATCTGCTCCTAAGGCAAACAAGAGGGAAACATACTGAGGAACACATTTACTTCCCCAAATGCTTTTCTGGTGAGCACCCTTTCCCAGTGACTGTGAAAGCACACTGGGATTTTCAGCTGAAGGTCCTTCAGTTCACCATGGATTTTTTGACTGTCGGTTGCTGCAAGAACAGTTACTACTATTCAGAGCTGACGGAACTCTGCAGCCCACCCCAGGGCTGGAGCTGAATGCTGCGACGGCTGATGCGTTTGTGAGGTCCAGCTTTGGCTGCAGTGCTGCAGGGAACAGTGACAGACAGCTCAGAGAAAGCCCACCAAAATTTAGAACCAAAATTTAGAAGCTGCTTTGCTTAGCCGTGTGAACGCACTGCTCCAGTTCCAGCATTTCTCTGCATGGAGGGATTGGGCTGGGCCATCGCTGAGCTGTTTGCTTTATGGGAAAGTTATTACTAAGGGACTCCACAGTGGGCTGAAGGGCTTAGTAAAGGAGGCAATCCCACCAGTTCTGGGAGAAACACCACTCCACTCCATCAGTAAGGGTAAACGTACCATTGCTGTGAATGTTGCACAAGCACATCCTCTCTTGGCAAATGAAAGTCCATCTTTATCACGCTCTCTGGAATTTCGTAGTATTTAAATCTCCAGTTCATGTAGCAGGGTCTCTGATATTCCTGCGCTGCTGCTAAGTAAATCCAAAACATATTTTGTTTGGCTTTCCCATGCCTCAGTAGTCCCCGAAAGGTGTTTTTATTATTTTAAGTATTAGGCATGTACATGGGAAAGAATTTTGTTAGTTCAGCTCGACCACTCCCTAAGAGTTTTCTTGGCTCTCTCAGCGTCTCCTTACCCTCAGGCTGCTCGTATCTTTCAGCACATCTCACTACTGGACTCAGCAGCTCTCCTCTTTCTTCCCTGCCTCTCTGTGCAGATCCCAGCAGGGCTGGGCACCCACCATGTGAATTTTTTCCCCCTGGTTTCTGTATACTGGGTGGTAGGTGAGCCACAATGCAAGGGGCAGGCAGATGAATTCGAATGGGAAATAAAGAGCATGTCTGAACCTTCAAGCACCTTCAGGGTAAACCTATCAAATACGTTTGAAGCAGAAGGGCCAAAATGTTGTTCAGTAGTTTCTTAAGCTCTGCATGGGTCTAATCTACTGAAATTGGTTGTGAATAATGCAAGAAGAGATGCTGTAGGCAAACAGAATATTGCAAACCAATTCCTTCCTATTCGTATTACTTGAACGATGCGCCTCAGTTCAGCAGAAAGCATCATGCTGAGATTTCTCCGAGGCTCCATTAGCTTGTCAGTCACCAAGCAGGAAGCCACAAGCTCCCCTCAGTCTCGCTGTTCTTTGTGGGAGATGGCCGGGTTCACAACATGGGCTCAAAGATCAGGCAACCCTCTTTTGTTGAGCATGTCCAGGTGCTCTTTGCTCAGCAGGCTCCTGCTGTGACTTTATCTTTTGTTAGCTGGAAGCCTGGGCCCTCACAAGGCTGAGCTGATCAGGTCAGGCAAAACAAAGAATAAACGTGGGTGAAGTGAAGAAGAGCAAGAAAGGGTAGAAGAGCTGGTGGGTCTGTTGAAACCCCGGTCCTCTGGTGTCACCAGGGCAGCGTCTGCAAGGTTGTTTGCAAAGGGTGAAAAGGGAGAAAGAAAGAAAATGCCAAGTGATGTGGTGTTACTGGCAAAACCACCTTCAGCTCGGAGAATTTTTACTTACTTTAGTTTATTGCCAATTAACACCAGCATGTAATCACTGATTTGGATATTGAGAAAAAGAAATCATGAACAATTAAACAAATACTTGGGTAATCAGCTTTCTTTGCTCTTCTCCAGGCACAAACAGCTTTCTTACTCTTCTCCAGGCACAACTTCAGTTAAATACCTCCACCCTTCCTAGTCTCACCTCCCTGTGTTTTTGCTGTGCGTTACGCTAAGTAACCCCAGAGGTTTGGGCCATGTATGTAATGGTTTTGGTCTGCTGCTCTTCCATGCTTCTTACTGGGATTCCTTTGGTCATCTGAGATTCTTTCTGGTTTTCCTTGCTTCTTTGTGCTTCTTACTGGTTTATCTGATGGTCACAGTCCCTCAGGGTTGTCGCTGCCCCAGCGCTGGTCATCCACAGTTCCACAGGGATGTCCCTGCCCAGTGTGGGTCGCTCATGGGCCACAGGGTGTCCTCTTTTGACATGGAGCTCCTCCTTCCAAGAGTGCATCTCCAGCTCCACATGCCCACAGCTGTCTTTTCCCCCATCTGTCTCCTGAAGAGTGTCCCCTGCGTGTCTTATTCTTGCAATGGCTGCTGGTCTTCCTGAAATATGTCTGAGCCAGGGTGCTGTGGCATCCTCTGCCTGGCTGCAGCTCTGGTGCATGATGGCCACCCACACTGGTTTCAGAGGTGGCTGGACACAACTGTGGCTGGCACTTGGCAGCTCATGGCTTCTCTCCACATAAGTCCCCACCATAGCCCCCACTGCTGAAATCCAGCCCTGGATGCCCCACGCGTGGTGAAACATATCTCAAGTGAGACTGAGAGATAAGAAAACTATTTTTTTCAGGGAGTGGGCAGACAGTTGAAAAGGGATGCAGCATGCAAGGAGTGAAGGTACAGCTGAAATTTATCTCTCCTTGTACAGATAAACCTTTACTCCTCCTCGTATAATACAGGAGTATTCAGTGAAATGGAAAAGCAGCACTTTGAAAAGGTGACCCCAAAACTCCTGTTGTAAAGTAAAAGGCTTATCTGGTATTAGGGAATAATAAAGAGCAAGAAGGAGACCTCTTCCTCCCAGTGATGGCCCATCTTCTCCTGCCAATTTTTATTTTCCATGCATTTACTATGCTGATGTGAACACCAGGAATCCTGATGCAAATGATCCTACTTCCATATCCCATTTATGTTTGCCTCCTGTTAGGGATGAAAAGGCAAAGAACACCTTGGCCCTGCTGCAGGAATCCCAGGCATCCCTGCCCCAGTCTCCACCTTCTTTTGTGGAGAGATCGCTAAGGGTGCTCATGGCCCTGAGGGGAAGGGCAGGGAGGATCCATCACAGGCTTGACTGGACTTCTAGTCCCTCACCTGAGTGAACAGGCATGACCTGTCCTCATAGAAAATGTCCTACATGAATGGTAGGAGAGGCCAAGGTCCCCAGTGGAGTTGTAATGTGCTGAGTTTGCTCAGGTATGACAGAGGTCGTTGTGAGAAGTTATAGACCAGCAATACCTCCTGTGGTTGAGAAGTAAATGAAGGGTCAAGGCATATGTGAGCAGCTATAAGAACAAACAAAAAAGCAAATTAAAATGCTTTGAGTTCTGTCACACAGAGAGAAATAGGACTGCAGGTGTGAAAAGGAGGAGAGGGGAGAGTGAGTTTTGTTGCTGTGGCTGAAGCCTGATTTTACAGTGCAGAATTGCTCTCTAAGACTGCAGGACCTTAGGGAAAGTAGGCACAGGATCAGTACCCTCCTGGAATGGGAACGTTTAACCAGATTCCTCAAAATAGCTCTAGAAAGCAGTCCTGCTCTTACACATCTTCATCCATGCATGAAAGGTCTCCATAATCAAAGGCAGATTATTGACAATGAAATGGTTACAGCAATCCCATCCAATATGGTACAGCGTTGTTGCAATAAGACTTCCAGTAATCTCTGCCTCGCTCTCACTACTTCACCACTCCCATGTCAGCTTCTGATAGATAGTCCATGCTAGCCTAAAAGCCTTTCCTACATCACAGAAATGCTTTTCCTTCTTTTTTTTTTTTATGAATAATGTAAGAAGTTGTCTATGTATGCCATAAAAAAAATGGAATAAGAGAGAGATGTTACCTAGGCTGTAAATCATCCTAGGGATCCTGATGTAATCACCTACCTTTCAGACTCCCCTTCCAGGGTTTGTGATATAATCAGAGGGCCTGGACTTGCTCAGTTCCTGCCTGGTACAACCTAGCTATGCCTGGTTGTGATTTGGCTGATAGAACACCAGTTTGCCACAGTGCAAACCATAGACCCAAGCTGCCATTGCATTCTGTGATGGAAACAGAGAACACAAAGCCCCAGAGAGTCTGTCAGAGCCCTGGGATGGGCTTTCAATGAGCTTTGCTCTCTGCAGGCACCTCCAATGCAAAGATGAGAAATGCCCGAGGAGGCTGGGTGCTTAGATTGGGCTGGAAATTACATTGCAAACTGAGCCTTTAGCAAATGTACCCATGAAAGCCAAGGCTGCTCTTTCTTCATTCTCGGGTCAGGAAGGAGAGCATCAAACAAATTTGTCTTTGTAATTTCTCTTTTTTTATACCTCATAGATTTAGTCTCTTCCTCTTTATAGGATTCTTCTCTGCTTCTTCACTCAGGTAGCAAAATGTGTGATCAAGGGATAAGATTTACCTAGCTTTTGCTCTCTAAAAGTTAAGCACTTAGTCTGTGCTATTTGTCTGTCTTACTTCTTAATCAATGAAGACAAAAGCCTCCTCCAGAGGGCAACTGATCCGATGCTAAAGTAGATGTCTAACATATCTGGGAAGAACTGTCCTTTTGAGATGCCTTTAACTCTATCACCGTTGACTGTAGATGAAGCTCGGATAACTTGATTAACACCCACATTTTAGATGGCTAAGGAACTGTTGATGCCTGAAGAAAGGCAGACGCTGCTTTTCATACTCTGAGGAAGCAACAAGGCCATCCATCAGCCTTTTTATACATGCCACCTTCATGGGCTTTTGTGAGGATGGAAGGAATGTCCCAGCGGAGACGAAGGGCATTCCCAGAGCCTGGCCACTACTGCAGGCAGTGCTGAGCATCTCCAGGCTGAGTCCATGACTGGGTCTCAGTTATGAAACGGAAAGGGCTGGTACAACAGTATGGGTATCCCATTGCATGCCACACCAGAAGACTAAATGCATGTGAAAAATGAGGTGCAAGATGGTGACAGGCAGCTTGCAGCTGGCCCTGCTCCACACACAGTTTGGCTGGGGATGCTGCTATTCTGCAGTCCAGGAACAAAATATGTGAAGGATAAGATGTGTGGAGCAATTGTTACTGGCCTGAAGCTGAAGGGTCCTTAGGGATGTGGTAGCACTTTAAACCAAGTATTTCACCTTATGTAAAGCATTTCTTTCATGCCTTATGCTTAGTATTTATCAAAACTTTATCAGTTTATGAAGTTCAAAAAGCCAGTGTGACTCAGTTCTTTTTTAAAGATTTTTGACTAAAGTTTAGATTTTGAAGAGGTGGAGGAAAATATTTATTTTTATAGTCACAGACCTCAAAGACAGCTAGGTGGGTTTTTCTTGCTGCTTCATTATGATTCATACTTTATCAGTGGAGCTGAAGAGAGTCCCAACTGTTCCTGGCTGTGCTGGAGAGAATATCTGTTGCGCAAAGCCCAGAGTGTGGTCTGCATGTTATTTATATATTCACATACTTAAGTAGAGTTGTAGGTAAGCTCTAATGAATTAAAAAAATACCTGTGGTTTGACCACTGGGAACACAGTGAATGTCCATACACAACGCTCCCCTCCCTACCCCTCTTTGCATTCAACATACAAGTCAGCCTCTGCTTGCCTCACGCCAAGAGATAAATATTAAGCTACGGATCCTGTTCAACGGAGGAGTTTCAAGGCTTTCTGTTCCCCTGTCTTTTGTTTGTTCTTCAAAGCCTAAGATGAAAGCCTCCAGCAGAAGTTGCCTGCTGTGCTCGGCCCCGGTACCGGTTTGGTGAGCTCAGGACTACGTGCGGTCGGGAGCAGAGCTGTTGGCACTGACATCCCACCCCCCCGCAGAAAATGTCTGTGTCCCAAACGAACCCAGTGCAAGAGCCTTTGGCATGGCTGTGGGATGACCCTTGTCTGAAACCCTGCCTCTCTTAGCCTGTGGAAAAATCTCGCTGATGGCAGCGGGGCCAGAAGGAGCCCAGTGAAGCCCAGTGAAGACCCGAGGGCCACAGCTGTTCTTGCAAATTAAAGATGCCCAGGGCTGTCTTCTTGACAGAGCTGGAGCTGGAGCTGACTAGCACAGTCTGGAGACACCCAAACAGCTCATCTCCTTGCAGCCAGAACAGGGTGCTATCAGAAGCTGGGCTGGAAGGGTGCTCATGGGCCTCGGCCGGGCACCACCAAGGGCTCACCCTGCAGGCAGCCGCTGGGTGAGCTGAGCTGCAGCACCGAGCCCTGCACCAGTGTCGGTGTAGCCTGGCTGAACAGATGAAATTTAAAATAATAAAAAAAAGACATGTAATATAAACACCCCAGCAACTTTCAGATTTTCTTTGGAGGTGATCAGATGATAGACTGGATGAGTAACTTGGGATACTGAAGCTTTGGTTGCCTTTGCCCAGAATTGGGCTCCTTTGTTACCTGTGATGCTTCAAAACAGCCTACACAGCCTGGTGAAGCACACCACTTTTGAGCCTCTGAGTATTTAAATGGTAAATCCTTGGCGCCTCACTGACTTTATGTATTTGTTAAGATGACGGTTATTTGGACGGGGGTTATCTGAGCTGCTTGTCATCTCGGAGGTGTGAAAGCCTGTCACTCCCGTTATTCACATTGTGATAGTTTTTCAGATACCAGGCAGTATAAAAATAATGAGGCTGGAGTCAGAACAGTTTCTGAGCAAGTTAGGTTCTGGGGCTGGTGCACAACGTGCTGTGAATCCAGTTCTGAGACGGTGTAGATGCTCAGTCAGGAGCAGGAGGAGGATGAGAGCAGAGTCTGAGTGTGCTTGTCACCAAAGGGGGTGCCAAACTTGGCTTTGAGCTTTAACTGTGCTGTTATACCTGGAGATGGGGATGGGCTGGGGCCCATGGCCAGGCAGGGCTGAGGGGAGCTGGAGACCAGCCCTGCTGCGGCATTGCTAGGGCAGGGACTGACGGCCCTGTGGGGCTGACATGGGGTCCTGGGCCATGGGCCATGGGCCGGGAGCCCCAGGGGGGATGAAATGAGGTCTGACTGGGACAGGCAGAGCTGGCAGTGCCCCAGCTCTACATCCCTGAAACCAGCACCCCCTCAGTCCTTCTTGCCAGAGATGGTGAAGATAACACTGAAAAGCCACTGCAATGATCACTGTGGGTGCTCCAGGTTACACCTTACAGCAGCCCCTCAGCATATACAGTTCCCCCACCTGTGTACGCTGTACAGGGTGTCTCTGCCCCGCTGTAAATTCTGTCCTTGGTTACACACGGCCTCTTCCCAGGTGCAGCTGCAGGACCACAACTGAAATAAAAGTAACTTTAAAATATTGTATTTAAAGATATTAGGGAAGTCACAGAATTTAGAAGCCAGGGATAGGCCTCCCTCTTTAATCTTTGGCTGACGAGGAGACTGTGCTATTAAATCCCTCTGGGAGTCTTACAGGTGTAAGACGTGGTCACCCACAGACTTCAGCTCAGCCGAAGCAGCTCAGAAAGAAGTGCAAAGGAAGCTCAGACCTGAATTTTCTCATAATTATAGTCTTCCCCCTTTTTTTTTTTCCTTTTTTCACAGCACAGGTGAAGATGCAAATATTTTTCTAGTGTCTTCACTGAAGGCTTTTCTCTTCAGCTCCTCTCCACAGCTCTCTGTGACTTGTGCCTGGCAGAGGGCTGACGCATTTCATGCTGAACAGTGCTCTCTGGGGCTGCAGGGGAAAAGGAGGAGAGAAAAAAGTAGCGTCTGCGGAATGAGGAGAGGTTGCTGACAGCTGGCGAAATCCACGTGAGCGAGGACTGGGCTTTGTAAACCCATAAGCCAGCAAGCTGCTCTGATGTGAGTGTGTGGCTCCGTGCATGTGCCTGTGCACGCTGTCAAGGACGAGGATGTACAGATGCAGGAGCTCGCCCTGTCTTTGGTGCCATCCTGGTTTCTCACACAGGCCTCCCCTGTCTCCACTCCCACAGATGCCTACCCAGGACAGGCACAATTGCTCCTTCTGCCTACGAAGGCTCACAGGAAGAAGCAGGGCAGCTGCTTCCCACCTTCCCCTGGTGCTCATCCCCAGGCTTGACCTGGGGGGGGTGGCTAACAGCACCATGCCAGGGGCAACCCCACACTCTGGAGGCACTGCACTGGGGTGACAGCAGTCCTGGTAAACCCACTTATGAGAGCAGTACTTTAAAGCTCTAGTACATGTGCAGTTTTGTGCGGAACTCTGTGGTTAAGACTGGGGAGAGAAGGCGCAGATTTGGTGGTGTAGCCATGCCTGCATAGGAGCTCTTGGCTATCACAGCTGTGTCTGTCAGGGAACACCACTCTCCACACCCTTGACAGATGTAGCTTTGCCAAGCAGAAGCCTGTGCTGCAGACCCAGCCTCTCTCTGTCCTTTATGTTTGAAATGTGTTTTGAGAACCACGGGTATTTTTCACAGAAGATAAGAAAGCAGAGGAGGAGGCTGAAACAATGGCCAGTTGTTTTCCACTTAGGACAGTACTATTCAGTGGGTTTATCTTATTCGTATTTTTAATCACATCACCTCTCAAATGTATCTGCACTACCCACAATATCTCAGGAAAAAAGAGAAGAGGAGAACTCGGGAAAAGGAAGGTTTGGAGTCACTTAACCCATTCAACTATGGGCTCGGACAGCCCAGCTCCTGCGCCAGCAACCCTGTTCTCCCCAAGAAACTTCCCAGCTGTGAATGAGCAGCAGGCAGACGAGCCGTGCTGCAGTGCTGGGCTGGGCAGAGAGCGCCCTGCAGCTGCGCTCCAGCTTTGGCAAGGGACAGTGCACAACTGGTGCCTGCGAGGATGAGCGTTGGAACAAACGTACCTCTCACTGGCACCGTGAACGTTGTTCCGTGTTTAAATAACTGGCAGACAGCAAAAGGAGATAGAAATCCCAATTACTGTGCGTTGCCTGTGTTGTGCTGTGTACCTGATATCCATTTCAACTATTGGAGGTGGAGGGAAGGAAGAAGAAGATAATAAGGAATAAAGAAGTGTAATAAAACTCCAAACAGGCACATTACTGAAAGAAAATAGGGGAAACATAGCAATCTTGGGTACAATACATTTTGTCTTTAAATACTTTGAGCAGCTTTCTCACAACGATGGATCCCTTGGAGAGACTTAACCTAGAATAGCTAGTTGGGGAGCTAAAGTCCTCATTTGAAATCAGTTCTCAAAACCAGAGCTAAAGCCCTGTCTGCATTAGAATTCAAACTTAACCTGGCTAGGCAATAACATATGTCTCCAGGGTAACTTTGTAGCCATATATTTCCAACAGTACTATAAACAACAGAAAGTTAGACCAGAGGAGCCCCTGATGGTGTTAGCGTGCTGGCACAGATAGAATTACAGGCAATCCAAGGCTAACACTTGTCAGCCTTTCAGAGCAAAACATACATATATACTTTTAAAGACAAAAAAAAAGGAAAAAAGGAAACATTTAATAGACATAGTCCCTTGCTTCTCTGAGATGAATTCTGATACAGAATACATTCTCTAGCCTACACACGCACACCCGTAATGTTAAAGTCATGTCTGTGTCTGATTAGAAGTTGTGACCTTTCCTATTCCAGTAGCAAACAAATTAAAACAATGGAGAAGATTAGACAGGAGATCCAGCACACCGCTGTGCCAGGAGAAACAATCTCACATAGAGCCAATAGTTCCCTCTGTGAGATGTGGGCTGACCTCAGGAGCCCAAATTCATCACTCCCATCAGCACTAGCAATGGCACCTGATGAAGCTGTTCCTAGCTCCAGCTGGCTGCTCCCACTTTTCCCAGGGAGTATCCCGCCATCCAGGGCAGTGGCAGGACAGATGCTGTGCCAGCTCCTCAGCTGGCATTGCTCTGTCTACTTTAATAATGATTGACTGAATAATATGTTAAATTAATGTTTTGAGAGGTGAATGGGGCAGTTCACCAGAGGACAGGCTACCTGTTCTGCCAGCTCTGCTTCTGTGAGAACATTGATCTCTGAGACTGGGACAGGCACCGGCAGCTTGTATTGTCACATCTGACAGAGGCTCTCGAATAAGAGTACTGGCATCAAGCCACTATGCACAACATCATTGGTCTTTACGTGTGATCACAGCAGTGGGACAGGGAAACAACTTCAGGTGGTTACATCTTGAACTATAGCAGTTCAGCAACTGACAACGACTGCAGATCAGAGCTGTAAGTTCCACTACAGGCGATGCATATTTTGTCATAGGCTTCCACTGAGATATGAGCCAAACTCAAGAGGCTTGACTTTTGAATGTTTCAAAAGACTTTCCTTCCCAAAATAACCTAAAAAAGTAAAATCATACATGCTGAGTAGCTATTTTTTTTCAGGAATGACATAAAGCTTTCTATGAGAGAACTGTATCAGGTGTCAACAGGTGCTGGCTTGCACAAGGATTTTGGTTGATTCACAGTTCAAAGGCATAGAGTTCTCTTTTAAAACTATAGAATAAGTTTGTAAAATTTCTATTTGGGTCTCAGGAGGAGCTATCGCCACAATGTGGGATGTCATAAGATCATGGTACTGGTTACTTTTCCGCCACTCCTCACACCTGCGTAGGCATTGCCGTCTGAAGAACTGTTCTATCCCTGGCACCTGTGAGGAAATTCTCCCCATCAAATGTAATGGGTTCAGAGTTTAATAAACTACAGCAGCACATGCTCTGAGGCACAGAACACCAGTTGAAATGATGCCTGTATTCATGTTTCTAATTTGTGAGCCTGATAATCATGAACACTGTAGGAAGACTGGTTTATTCCATCCACAAGAATCTCTGTTCAATTTTTGTACAACCTGTCTGCATGGCACATACATTTGCTGCTACTGTGTGAGCACATTACGAAATTGACACGGCTGGCTTGGTAAAACAAACACAGCAGCTCTTTTCTATATCTTAGTGTAGTTATATTTTACTAATATTTTTTATGTCTTAACAGAGACATCTCTGATTACAAAGTAGAGTTGATGAGGAACGTTAAAACGTTACTTCCCACCCCCGTGACACAGCCTGCTGAATGAAGCTGAATGCCTAAAATTAGGTGTGTTGAAAGAGAAATTCTGAAAATTTTGTGGGAGACAGAGAGCCTTGTTATTGGCTTCGGGAAATCAAATGCAAATGCTCTGCATTTTTTTGCAATGGCAAAATCTATACGGTATGCCTTCCAGCGCCATGTGGCTACAGCCCAAAGGGTGCCCATAGGGTGAAAGTAGCCTGGTGTGAAAGTAGCTCATGCAGACTTAAAACCAACAGATTTGTTTAAAGATTACAACTTTGCACGCAGAATGGTGTGGGGCTTTTTTCCCCAAGGAGAGCTGGAACTCAAAAGTTCGGAGCAATAATGCGCAAGGGCGGCTTGGTTCAAGTGTGTTTGATCTGTTTTTTGCCCTTCCTTAGGCAAGATGAGTTAATTCAATAACAAACTTCATTATCATTGCAAGTTGGCGGCCAAATGCGCTAGAGGTATACTTATTTGTTAAATAAATACAGGGAGTATGCTTCACTGATTCACCACACCCACACGGAGCCCTGAATAATTACAGGCTCGTTGCCAGACAAGCTAGAGTTGTTGGTTGTTTTTTTTGGTTGTTTTTTTTTTTTTTTTGCAGACAGAGGTCTTATTCATAAGTCATAAATAACTGGCTTTGGTGGAGGAGATAAGTTCTCACAGAAATGCTAAATTATTGTTCTGAGTGGGCTTCTGCAACCAGAAGGGGGTTGTATTTAGTTATTGCTAATAGTCATTCACTGCTAAACCTCAAAAGGTAAGTTTTCTACCAGACACAAACCAGACTGAGGAAGCAGAGCATTATGTAGAGTAGAGATACTCTCTCCAACCATCACCGCATGTTAAGAAAATATGGCGTCAGTCATTTTAAAATGCCTATTATGGCTGTCAAACTTATACACACTTCAGTGTGTCTAGCTCCTGTCTAAGAAACACTCAGAACTATGTGTTGGAGAGCACATTTTGCCATCTAGGAGTGTATCAGTCCAAAATGGTGGAGTTCTGGCTCAGGGTGTCTTCATGTTCTGGTGGCTCTCATTAGCCAGTGATCTGTCTTGCTTTCTTGCCTGATTTTGTGGGGCCCTGGAAGGGAAGTGTGATTACAATGCTTTGCTTCTGACTGCGTCCATTCCTTAGAAAAGTCAAAGTGGATGAGCACAAGTCATTGTTCTTTAGACCTAATCACTTCCTGGCATAGAGGGAGAATAGTATGGGGAGTCAAATCTCCACACCTTTCTAGCTGGCATCTTTCACCACATTTACACAAAAACTAAGAAAGGGAAGGATTAATTGTTCTAAATATCCTTTCCTGGTTAATGTCTTTAGTTGCATCTTAAGCTGTTCATACCAGCTGGTCAGCAGGAAGAGCCTCAACTACCAGCAGAGCACCAAACATCATATGGCTATGCTGCTATGGAAATTTAAACACAGCTAGTGGCCAACAAAATGGTTAAAGAGTATTGTATACATCTACTGGACCCCTTCAGCTTGCTTACCTCCTAATTCTAACAAATATGCAGGAATGAGGCCTTGTGTCAAGAATGGGAGATGGAACGTGTTGTACATTGCTGGAGAGGACACATGGTAGGCATCCAATGCTGACCAGGTACCCTCTGCTGTGGGACTGCAGCAATATCTA
Organism: Chroicocephalus ridibundus; assembly: GCF_963924245.1. Taxonomy (NCBI): domain Eukaryota; kingdom Metazoa; phylum Chordata; class Aves; order Charadriiformes; family Laridae; genus Chroicocephalus; species Chroicocephalus ridibundus. The sequence continues at coordinate 51,024,674 of NC_086286.1, read as the reverse complement.
CCCTGTTCTGCCATCTTATGCTCCCTTTTTACCTTTCATTGATCTTGTTTAGAAGAATTCAGCCAAACAATGAAAGTCTTGGCAATGTCATGTGGTCTATGCAGGTCTGCCCACATATCGGTAATGCTGGTGGGAATAACTAAGGCTAACAGGCCTTGACTATAAAAGCAGCTAATTAACAGAGTGGGGCAGAATATTTCTCTCAGACTATTGTCCCCATGATAAATCATAGAATCATAGAATGGTTTGCGTTGGAAGGGACCTTAAAGATCATCTAGTTCCATCCCCCCTGCCATGGGCAGGGACACCTCCCACTAGACCAGGCTGTTCAAAGCCCCATCCAGCCTGGCCTTGAACACTTCCAGGGATGGGGCATCCACAGTCTGCCTGGGCAACCTATTCCAGTGCCTCACCTCTTACTACCTCACAGTAAAGAATTTCTTCCTAATATCTAACCTGAATCTCCCCTCTTTCAGTTTAAAACTGTTACCCCTCATCCTATTGCTCCACTCCCTGATAGAAGAGTCCCTCCCCATCTTTCCTGTAGGCCCCTTTCAGGTACTGGAAGGCTGCTGTAAGGTCTCCCTGGAGCCTTCTGTTCTCCAGGCTGAACAACCCCAGCTCTCTCAGCCTGTCCTCATAGGAGAGGTGCTCCAGCCCTCTGATCATCTTTGTGGCCCTCCACTGGACCCATTCCAACGGGTTCATGTCCTTTTTGTGCTGAGGACTCCAGAGCTGGATGCAGTACTCCAGGTGGGGTCTCACCAGAGCAGAGTAGAGGGGTAGAATCACCTCCCTCGACCTGCTGGCCATACTTCTTTTGAGGGGTCATTTACTATCTCTTAATCTTTTTTGCTCTTCCATACCATTTTTGCTTGTTCTCCTGTTCATCTTTTTTCCCATTCTGATAAAAAAAGCACATAAAATACGTCACAACATTTCAGAATATTAATACATTTTCTGTGCAAATTGTCATTTTTTCCTACAACTCTGCTAAGGATAGATGCACCGTGCAGTGAGTCTGAGTCTCATAAACATTCACTTCTGCCTCTGTGTCTGGATTTTCTTGTTTAAAAGCTCTCCAGGCTTTTCGATTGGGATTTTTTTGTCCTGTAGTTTCTTTATTCTGAGTCTGCTCTCTCTGACGTTTCATTATGGTAAGTAAGAAAAGGCTGTCACTACTGTACAACATCTATTGTTTCACGCACCCTTTATCTCTAGCTGATTAATATTTCTAAAAGTTGGGGCAAGGAAGAATGGTTGCAACAATGTGTGGGGAACAATGGCATCCTCTGTCTTACAGGGAGAGGCCAGATCACAGTCAAGAGACTTGGAGGTAAGCCACTCACTAGATTAGAGTTGCAAAGTCTACAGTAGGTTGAATAGGAGAGGTGGAGGGGAAGCTGTGAAGAAATCTTTTTCAAAACCTTTAATGCGTGGCATTTTTGTAGCTTTCCCTCTCCAGGAGCTGATATTGCTAATCCCTTTCTAAATGGTGTTTGAACACCGCTGTCCTCAGGGGTCCACCCGTCTCCCAGCTCCACCTCCTTATTCCCTACTCCTTTGTTTATGCATCCTGGTCTAAATCCTTATAGGATTGATAAGGAAAATAACTGCCTTGGCATTGCACACTGTGGCACCAGAATGCTTGCCGAAGTTGATTAACACTGGTCAAAGAATATTTTAGGTTGACTAATCACTTGCCAGGCTCTGGAATTTAGGGAGAGGAAGCTTGCATGAGAAAAAAATGTATTCCTTTTCACTCCCTTAAGTGAAACTGGTCCAGGAATCTTTTCAAAAGGAGACAGTGGAAAAGAGTGGAAAATACGGTGCTTGTCATAGCAATGTTGTTAACTATTCCCAGATTAGGGCAGGCCCTTCTTTTTGGAGGAGTGGTTGGGGAGGACTGATCATAACCCATGGTGGTATCCATCTGTTGGCGATTAGATATTTGCAGAGTGATATAATTATTCTGCTGCTGGAAGTGACCTTTTCCCAAGGGGACAGAGGTTCTTCATTGCACATGGGCTAACACAGCTTTGCCCAAGCTAGTGGAGCTGCCCCCAGCTGAAGATGTGGCTTAAAGGTTGCAGTCTCAAAATCTCCCCTGATTTTTTTCATGTTGCTTTTTATTTCCTAGTGGAAATTCAGTCCTCAGTAGGATCTAAACACTGTGTTGATATAAATCACCCTGAAATTTCAATGGGATGTGATCATCCTTCTTTTAATACATTTGAGAGATCATTAACCAAATAGGCATTGTTCACATTCAGCAGAGAATAATGACAAAAAAAATAAATGGATTACTAATTGTTTGCTTTATATCATCATTTTACTGCTCTTTACAAGTTTTGTTTACTAAGTGGAAACATCCTAAGTATGTTAATATCTAGAAGATACAACAGCATTATGGAAATCAGACAAGTCAGATAATAAATGTATTTGTTTTGTGATAATCAGTGGAAGCATATTGTGTAGGTGAGAAGAGTGCTCTTTAAGACAGGATATGGGCATCTCCAGAGATTTACTGAAGGAGTGGCCAGATGCTGGACGACACTTAGCTGTAAAAGCGGTGAAAGGCATACATTCATTATAGTTTCCTTTTATTTTATTAGCCTCACTCAACCAAGTGATAAGACGGCAAATAGCACAGTGTGCATTTATCTCACTGGCAAACAACATGGGGTAAAGTCAGTCAATAAAGCTAATTGTACCTGGACAATCCGGTTAAGAGCATCATCAGCCAGTTCTCAGGACTACTCCTGCTTCAGTCAACAGGCGCAACCACTAGATGTATCGCACTCAGACTTTTCCAAAGTTTGGGATTAGATCTGGCCCTTCAAACCAAAACTGCAGGCCTCTCTCAAACAAAGCAGGTTGGCTTTCGCAGTTTGCAGATGCGTGCTCTGCAGGGATAGGCACCCTCGTTTGAGCTAATGACAATAACAGCAGCGATGTCAATAATTACAGCACTAACACATTGAAATGTGAAATAACAGACCCCTAAGCAAACAGTTAATCTAGTCAGAGGGTTTATTTGCAATGGGGAGCCAGGTCCAGACATTGCTAACCGGTTTTGAAATAGTCCGCACTGGAGGTAAGCTGCCATTTTTGTCTCATTAAGGCCTGTGTTGATCATGGATAAGAAGGCTGTTGAGGGTTGTAGTTATTGATAACGAGTGTTTCGGAAGAGATGTGGCATCTCTCTGCTTCAGGAGATGTCAGGTCTTCAGCCAGAAGTTGGATGAGGAAGAGAAGGAAGCATGTCTGCCTACTGAGGTCTTCCACAGTCTCCTTTGGGATGTCCGCTCCTCGGTCCTCTCTGAGGTGCTTCAGAATGCTGGATCTGCAGCCTGATTTATTTCGTCAGTCCTTATGTACCTGTACTTTATTACCGGTAAACTGCTGAAGCTGTTTCCTTCAGGCTTGGCTTTGACCTCGTAATCTGTTTAAAGAGTTGAAGAGGAGGGATGACACAGAGAAGTCACTAAGCACTAAACTGGAGATGCTATCAACAGCACCAGATAATGTCATGTCCTGCTCCAGGAGGCGGCAAAGCTGCATAGTTTCAGACTCAGGCTGGTCCAGGGGTTGGCTGCTGCCACCTTTCACTCACAGGCACATCCCATCCCCTTTCCCTTCTGAGGTCTACCCAAGCGCTCAGGACCGATCCAGCTGTGTGAGTGTGTAACCAGGGCTGCTGCCCTGGCTGTCACAGCTCTCGTGGCTTGGGGGGGACACAGGAGCCAAACAGGGTCTGCTGGCGTGCAGCCAGGCAGCTGGCGCTGCCACTGGTTTTGCCTCGGAGGCCAGAGGAAATTTTAAATAAATATTCTGTTCGGCAGGGCAAATGCCGAGGCTGGGATTTGATGGAAATATTAATCCCAGAGGGAAGTGTGCATCATGTGGGGCTCTCACAATGTGAGCAAACTTCTGAAGATATCTCTTAATGACATTATTTATGTTTATTTTTCAGTGCTGTGGTAGCTCCCAGGAGCTATGAACCAAGTGCCTCTTAACCTTGGGACTCTATAAACACAGGCTAAAAGGGCGATCCTGCTCCGGAGAGCTTTCTCTCTTTGGCAAGCTGACATGTGAGCTGATACTGTTCTGCTTAAATTGAGCTAGTAAAATATACAGTGAGTGCCTGTTTTTCCGGCTGGGTGCTTACCTGTCTCTCTCTCTCTGTGCTTCACATTATTTAGCACTAATTTTCCCTGCTACACACAGCAAAAGTGATGAAAACAATTAAGACGAAACTTCTGCTTTGTTCAAAATTACATCCAAGCGGAATTTAATATTCCTTAGGGAAACAAAACACCACACAGTTTTGACGAAATCAGTTCCTTGTCTATATAAATTATGTCCAAACTATTTTTTATGGTGCCTGGAAGCACCATTGTCACTAATAAAGACAGCTCATGGAGAAAAGGCATTTCATTTCTCCCAGTTCTTTAAATGTGCAGAGCTGCTATAGCCTAGCTTGGCTTGTTAAAGTTAACCTGGAATTAGGGCTTCAGATGTGAGGCTCTAAATTAGTGGTTTGGCAGCTGTTCCACGAGTCTCTGAGCAGTGCTTGTGTCTCAGCTGATGCTTTTGAAAGCAGAGCTGGGGCCGAGTGTTAAAGACAGGAACTGTTTCAGCTCCCCGGCAAGTCAGACCCTCCTGGTGGTACCCTGAGAGGCTCCCAGCAGCAGGTCTGTGAGGACCACTGAAGTCCTGCCTTCCCTCCTGCCCATCAACCTCCATGCATCCCTGCCCTCCCCATGGCTGCCTCTCTGCCCCCTGGGTGGGTTAGCTTGGGAACCTGAACAGACTGAAAAATAACCCCACAAATAAAAGCACATAGTCTGCAGCTGGTTAAGATCCCTGAGCAGATGGCAACTGACAGCATGGCCTCAAAATGAAGGAACAGCAAAAGCAAGCCGGTGACAGAGAAAGGGATTACATCAGGGCAGATTTGTATCAGCTGCAGGTGCTATGGAAGAGAACCCTTAGAGACCCACAGCAGGGATGAGAAATATGGAGAAGAAAATACTGCACCCTGCACGAGTTGGAAATGCGTATCCTAATTTAACTACCGGTGGAATGGGAATTCACTAGGTAAGGTCAATACTAACTCAGTAATACTTGTGGTGCATTCAGCTCTTCATGAATCTCGTGGGCTGGTGGGAAATACAAGAACACCATAAAACACCATGAGTGGTATAGAAAAGAGAACAATTATTTACCTACTAATTACAGTAGGCACTAAGAGGCACTCACTGAAATGATCAGGTAGCAAATTAAAAGCAAATGAGGGGAAATACTTTTTCTCACCATGCAGAACTAAACTGGTTGGATGGGAGTGATGGAACTCAGATGTCCAGAGTCGCAGAGAATTGCTCCATAAATCAAGCTATACTGGTCAAGCCTGGAGGACACCCACTGGCAAAAGATGAGAATTATGAAATGCCGCTCACAAGTAAGTGGTCACAATTTATTGCATGTGCAGAGGAAAACATATGCTCTAGGGCAAAAATTATAGGAAAAATCTTTATAGATCATAGCATACTTTAGCTTGGAGAAGGTCTCAAGGTCATCTGGTCCAACCCCTGCCCAAAGCAGGGCCAACTGTGATGCTAAGTTACTTTGTTACATGATTAAGCAATTTCAATGTCCATGTGGTATTCAGAAAGAAGCTGGTCTAAGTGTGCATGGGCTACTTTTGTTCTCACTTTTCCTTACTTTTGAGTGCTTGACTTGTTAACAACGTTCTTGCAGTGCGCTTAGAGGAGTATTTCCTGGTGCTAGCCTTGCAGAGGCAGTTGGGTAGTTTGATGTGTAAGAGTTGCAACTTGTTCTAGCAATTATAAACCCCACCTGCAATTATTTTTAGGCATAAAAGGGTAAGCTAGCTTTAAAAAGCATGTCTTAAGAGCTGTATCAATCTAGCAAACTTGCAACACTGCCATGAAGAAATGTGTTGAGGCATGTGAGGCTTGGGCAGATTTAGTCTGCTGACAGGCTGAATCTTGAGTGGCACCATCTTAGTGAACCAATTAAATAACGGGCGCTAGTTTCCTAAGGCTATGACCCAAGGGAATTCTGCATTGTTCAGCTGAATGTTGGAATTACTGAGTCAAAGACTTCCCTGAATTATACTAGTTAAACAGTGACCTCAGCTTTGTTACCCCAGATTTTTCATTCAATAAACACAGGGCCTTATACTGCCAATGTACAGTAGAAGGCATTAACTTTCCATCCAGTCTTGGAAGAAAATATCTCCTGATTTCTCTGAAATAAAGTGGCTACAGTGTGTTTCAAGAATATGATGAGAAAAAAGTTTATTTTAATTGGGAGTAAAAAGGGAAAATGAGAGGAGAGGAAAGTCTTCATGAAGGAATGCTTCATGCAGGAAATTCATGAACAAGCAGGAAGGTAAAATAGGATGTAAACTTACAGCTCAGTCTCTGATCTAGGTTTGGATACACTGGGCAAGGGATGGGGGCGCATGTGAAAGGCTACACCCCACCTGCCAGTGGCATTGACCGGAATGATGGGTGACACCTTCACAGATACATGGCGGGTAGCCCATATTCAGCTGGCACTTCCGAAGCTCTTCTGCACTGCCTGTCTGTCTGCAAGGCAGTCTACTGCAGCAGGAGAGAAGGATAGCTTGGGGAAGGGTTGCCGTGAGCACAGGCTAGTAGTGCAGAACAAATAAATAGGATCAAACTAAAGGAACCAGGAGGCAGAAGAGAGATGGGTCAATGCAAATTGACTGTGGAAAAACAATGCTTGTACGTACAGTATATGAGCTGCGCAAAGCAGTGCAGTAATGAAGTGCAAACAGCAAAAGGAAACTTTACAGCTTCATACGGGCTTGGAAAACATCCAGAATATGAAGAACTTCAAGTCATCTGCTGATGGGGAAGAGCCACAAGCAAAGTAGACGGGTAACCAAAAGGGACAGCTGGACCTTGCCCAGCAGAGGGAAAGCAGCTGGAAGAAAAACCACCAAAACAAGAAGTGGGTTCAGTGGGCGTCTTGGGGTTGTGAGGCCCGTCTTTCTGCAGTGGGACTTCACTGAAAGACATGCCCTCAGGAAGAGTTACATATCAGGAAAATCCTGCCACAGTGAGTCAGAAAATGCTTGAGTAGTACGCAGAAAATAAGACTTGAAGAAAGTCCTCCAGAAGCTGGAGAACGAGGAATTTGGATGCAGCAGCATGATGCTTGTTTCTGAACATCTGGCCACAGGCTACAAGGATAAAATGTCAGGTAGGGCGTCATTAACCTGCTCAGGTTTCACTGCCTAGAAAGCTTTTATATTCATGACCACCATCCAGCAGGTGAAACAGCAGCACCCTCTTATTGAAGCTGGTGTTGGCCTCTAGGCCTGTGCCCTGCATGATTCCTGCTTGTGCCACATATGGGAAAAATGTTCCTAACCAGTCTAAATTCTTCACCTGAGGCTTTTGGTTTTTACCTCTGTGCCTCTGCTGGGGAAAAAAAAATCAGAACGCGTTTGTTATCATTTTGGGGTTCACTTATCGCATTGTGTGTTATCACAATGGGGTTCATTAGCTTTGCCACCAGCAGGAAAAGGACTGCCCTTGCGCTGGTGTGCCCCAGAGGAGGGCTTCACAGGCTGCCCGGTAATTTCAGATCACCCGCTCTGGCTGATCTTCCTATTTCGTGCGAAGTAGTTTTTTTTTTTCGGATGGCCGCAGTCTTGGGAGAGGTGGCCAGGGGCTGGCTCCCTGTCCGCAGAGCCACAGTGCCATCTCCTGGCCTGGGCTTTCTTCTCCGCTTCTCCACCGTCGGTTTCATGAACCGCGTCGGTGCTTTTCCTACTCCCTCCCATCATTAAAAGTGATGGGCAAAAATCCCCCCAAACTAATGCATCCTGGTAAATATCTGATTACAGGACTTGTCTGAAAGTTGTGCTGCATGTCCATAATGATACCATCAATTACTTTTTTTCTCGAAATGCTATTATTTTGTTTTTGCTAGCACACCTCCTTGGAGGAAATGTATTTTGGTTTCTCTGATAGAGTTCACAGAAGTACTATGTGAACTTGGTTTGTTGATTAAGAGAAGATGGAATGTGTGACAAATTTCTCCAAGATCCACCCTTTTTGATTGCTGAATTTCATTCAGCTGTGGCAGTTCCCTGTAAACCCTGGGGTTTGGACATAGCTGTTTTTCTACCTTCCAGGTCCAATGAGATCCTAGTAAGACAGAAGGAAGTTCCCCACCCATAAGTTAGGCGTTTCATAACCCTAATGATCCAGAGCACTTCATAAATTATGTTAGTGTGCTGGAGCTGGAATTTTACTTTTTCGAAAAAATATCCTACTTTCAGCAATTCCCCGTTTCCATCATTATTTACGATGTAGATGTCAGTCCATCTGGGAAAGAGCTCCAGGGCACTACTCGATTCTCTGCTTAGACACATTCATTCCAGCCTTGCTTGTCGCTGGCATGGACCTTGTGTGGTTACAGGTCTGGTCTCCTGCAACTGCAGGCAGCCGTGACCATGTAATTTCTTTTCTTTGCCCATGTGTTCAGAGAGGTCTGGAAAATCAGTGGTTAAGGTAAATGCCCCTGAGAAAGCAATATTTCAAAGCTGAGTAAACTGATGACCTGGGGAATTTATTTTCCCAGAGTTGTGAGTTTTGATTTATTTGCTTCTACTGAACATACTGAACCCCACTGACTGATTTTTGTCAAATCGTTTCAACAGTCTAGGATAGTTGTTGAAGAAAACACACACGCCTCCCATCCCCTCCCAGCTGGTTTCAGAAATCCATGATTTGAAGCCTAATCCTTCCTCAGGACTTGCTCTGCATTGTTTAGGTTTTACCACACCAGATGATATGAAGAGCTTCATTATTTAGGCTCATGGATTTCTATGCTATGAATTGCTGTAAACTGACACATCCTCTCCTCTCTTTCGATTAAAATGTATCCCAAGTGGAAGAGTACCGGTACTGGACACTGATTTCTCTCATCACTGGGTCTTTCTAGGAAGCACAAGCTCTGCAAGGAGGTTCTTTTGGGACTAGGGGAGTGATCGCTACCCTTTTGCATGGTTGGATTTGATGATCCTAAAGGTCTCTTCCAGCAAAAACGATCGTATGACTCTATGTGTGCAGCAATGCCTCCTGCAGGACGCTTTGAGCGCTGCCCTCAACTAAGCTGAGAATTCAAACACGGAATCTTTCATGTGTTTCTGGATAAAATCTTCTAGAAGTGAGGTGTTCCATATTGAATTAGCTTAGGCCAAAGCTCTGCTTGGAATATCTCAGATTTTGAACTAGGTTTGCAGATGCTTGAATTTCTGCAAGCCTCTTAAGGGGGCCTGAGCCAGCCTTTACATTTTTCTGACTGCAAGTTTTAGGAGATAGTATCTTTCTAATATCACTTTTATACATACTGTAATGGCCTTGCCGTAGACCCCTTTTACTGAAACAAACAAAAACCCACAACAGTCCAGTTCCTACACGGAGTTCATATTCTGAATGCTTCACAGAAATGTTGACGATGGCTGCTCCCTGCTCCTTCATCTGTTCACACAAAATCACTTTCTATGTCATTGCTGGTGTTTCTAGCAACTCTAACCAGAAGATGTGAAAAGTATTTGAACACAACGGCTATATCCATGTGTATAAAACATGTATATATATATGTACGCACACACACATGTGCACTTACCAGTGCACTTACCAGTCATCATGAGTGGACAAGTGGAATACGCTTTTGAGGACAGCTTTTCTGATGATCCAAGGCTTACTGTGTCAGCATTTTGAATCCATAAAACCCAGCCTCAGTGGAATTTCCACCCACTGCATTTTCCAACCCTGGGCTTGCTCCACATCTCAGAGCTTGACTAGTAAAAATGTTTTGATTAAAGTCCTAATTGCTAAAATAAACCCCAAATTCTTAGATGAGTAAAAGGCCAAGCCTTGATACAGTTTTCCCAAAATACAAGTAATACATCCTAGGTATTTTAGTGGCTGGGATTAATTATTATTATGTATTTTTCTGTGTGCAGGAACATGAGTGAGTTCTGGCCAATTTCACCTCTAAGCCAACCTTCTTCTCCCAGATTTGTAGCCAGAAGTATGTAGGGATCCTACATACTTCTGTATCCTTTATAGCTAGAATGCCGTGATTTTCCTCCTGGGTGAGGATTACAACTTTGTTGTAAAGTATATTTAGCAAAACAACACGTAACTGTATCTAAGCTCTGTCTCTGTGTGTGGTGAAGTGTGAGCGGGTGGGTGTGAAAGGGAAAGCTGCATCACTTTGGTTGTGTAAGTGTAGTTAGATAAATGTCAGTGATAGAAACTAGTCCTGCTTGGGTCAGAACACAGTCCTGCCTAACTAACTGGTGTATTCAGATTCCATAAAACTTGCAAATAGGAAACAAATTTGATATTATGACAGAAATTGGACATACCTCTTGCTGCTTCTGTTGGATAAATGGACCTAGTAATTGGTTAATGTGTTAGGCTGTCCCACACTGTGTTCTGCAAGGGGGAGGGCGTGCTTGGGCATCTGTTGTCATCTCCTTCCCATGGGTTGTGGGTGGTGGGATGGAGAACCTGGTCTTCTTGTAGCCAGAGTTTCCAAAAATTAGCATGTTGATGAGGAATTGTTGGTAAAGCCCCTGTTTAAAGACCAGACTTGGTGCTTTATTTGTTGGAGCATGTTATTCTTTGAGAACCTCCCCCTGGGTTCTGCTGGAGGTGGTTGTTGATAAGGGTGATTTAAAAAATGGATTGCTGATAATGAGCCACTTGAAATACTGCATAATACTCTTAATGTACTTTCTGCCACTCGAGGCATCAGTGTGTACAGGTCAAACATGACAAGTGGTGATGAAGGGTATGCATTTTATTGGTGTTCATATATAATGACTCATGTCGCTCAAGTGGTATTCTGTGCTTGTGAGTCATTTAGACCTCTGGAGCAATTATTTCTAAAGCCTTGACACTTCTTAGTGGTATTGCTAAACCTAGGATGATCCTGAACAACAGATTGGAGAAAGAAAAATAATGGTTTAGGGAAAAAGGGAAGAAATAGATCCAGAGAAATTAAAAGGAAGAAGGGATAAGGTGGGCAGGCTTTGGTGGAGGTGGAGGGAAATGGAAGATGCAATATTTGTACTGGGATAAAAAATAACATGGAGCTAGAAAGCTGTTAGCAAATGGTTGATGTTGTTGATTTAATCCCGTGTGACACATTCATCCATGTATTTATATAGCAGTGTGATACAGTCTTTTACTAAAACAAAAAAAACCACAAAAGTTTAAATGCTGTGGTTTTGGTAATGAACTGCTCTATCATATGACTCATTTAGGCAAACACATTAAAATTCTTTCAATGCCAATTTTATAATGTCAGTTAACTGGCTGCACTGCAGATCTCTAAACTGTGACTGCTTGGCTGAGCTGACCACTCAAAACCTATAAAGCTCAGAGTGGTGATCTGCACTAATCTGAGTCATGGCTTGAAGTTGCCATCAGTCATCCACATCACCCAGGCTTCTTCAGGTCATTTGCCTTAGACTCAGGCACATCATATGGCTTGCTCATTTGTATGCAGCGGGGCAGTTTTATTAAGGCTTCTGTAGGAAAAGGGAGCTTAAATCATCCTGCGTTCACAGGTCTTCCTTCTTTGCTCAGAGGGAAATTCAGTGCTTCCTATCAAGATTTAGCTTCGGCTCTGAGTCAATTCCTCAAGCATTTCCTAGGGAAACGTTGCCATCTGAAGCATGGACAGGAGTGTCGGCTGAGACTCCACAAACAGGAGATGGCTGACAGCGTGTGATTTTCCCTGCTCAAAGGACACACTGGGTAGAAGTTTAGAAGTTATGTTTTCGGTCTAGTTAAGTCTTTGCCAGACTTATCTTGTAGGACAGCAGCAGAAGATGCTGGAAAGATGTAAAGTCAGAAGAAGTTTGCCTCCCACACAGCCATCTACAATACTAATCTTTAATTTCTAAATACCTTCAGACAGAGCTGAGAACTTACTAATTCTTTGCCATAATGCTCAGTGCTGGGGTTAGACACTCATCCCAGTCTCATGGAAGTCAACACAATCTGCACAGGCTGAATGGAGGTCACAGCTGTTCGGTTGTGTATTAAGCCACTGATCTTATGCCATGTGCATACTGCATCACAGATGAAATGAAGACAGTAAGCGACTCTATCATACGGGCATGCCCATGGTGGGTAGGGAACACCAACAGAATGGAAAATAGATGTTCCAGTTTTCTCATTTGCAGACATTTCCAATCTGCCTTTTGGCACTCTCGGGGACTGAACTGGTTCAACGAGCAGGATTTCATCTCAGTTCAGAGAATCTAATAAAAGAAGCCATACCTGTCAAAGCCTTTTATTTCCAAAAGGCTGCTCTGAATCAATATGCTGGAGATAACAGCCTTGAACAAGACTACCTGGAGCAAGGGTTGTTTTGATAGCTATGAATTCAATAGTCAGGCTCATGAACTTCTCCCTCAGCAACACTTTGACTCAGAGCTGAAATATTCTTGGTGACTGGAATGATAGATCACAGAAATGGGGATGGAGTGAGTTACAAGGGATGGGAGGGAGCAGATGAAAGCCATGGGTCACAGCATGGAGTGCACAATGCCAGCAGGATTAAATTTCCCTAGACCTGTTGTAGCCACTTTCCTTGATCTTATGGGATCCTTTGGGGATCACAGAGCAGAGCACAGCTGTTATTTTTCATTGTGGCCAAGCAAACCCCAACAGCCTGTCCCTATCCAGAATGGGACACTGCATTGTTTTTTCAGCTGTTCTTCTCCTCCTTTCATGTGTGTTACAGACTGGGGAGAGCTGCTGAGAACACCGCTGAGTAAAAGAATGAAAAAGTCATCAGAAGAGAAGTGTGATTATTTTCTCAGCGTGGTAAGTGGAGGATGAAATTGACTTAAAATGGCATGTCTTGACTAGATCTTCCTTGTGAATTACTAGCCTTGTTACTCAGGAAACAGGACTAGTTCTAACTAAGAAAGGCTTCACTGTGAAGAGAACTACAGACGACATATGCATAAAAGGTTGTCAAGACCTCAGCAGCTGAGAAGACAGATAAAAGGTGGTGTCCCTGCCCATGGCAGAGGGCATGGAACCAGATGATCTTTAAGGTGCCTCTCAACCCAAATCATTCTATGATTCTATGAAAAGGCTGGATAACTTTTCTCTCCAAGGTTGCTGGTTCCAATCCAGATGTTGGCACAGCTGAATCTCCAAGTGTAGACCAGCATGTATTCCTGATGACATTTCATTTGCTTGAGCTAAGCCATATGGTTTCACTCCAGTCTCTGGATGACCTCCCAGACATGAAATAGAGGCTTTTCCTGTGGTAGCTGGGACAATCAGTGATTTTCAGCCATTGTACCATTCCCACAAATCTGCATAGCAGCTGAGATGGAAGTTGGCAGTACCATTTCTAAGTGCTTTGGAAAGGGATGTGCTTATTTATTTGAAACCTTCTACAAGTCCTAAAGAAGAAAAAAGGGAGGAAAGCTACAGAGGGAGCTGGTGCTTATAGCAAAGAGATCATTCTGCTGTAACATGGATTTGGGTAGAGTTGGTTCTTCAGACTGACCACAGGCAAAGGAAGGATGTGCTTGCGGCTGATGGCCCTCTCTCCTGCTGAACTATCTCCTGTGAGTTAATTCTGAGAGTTCTTGCCAACATCCTTGTTTTCACTGTAACATTTGCTCAGACAAGAAGGAAAAATGTGACAAACAGCATAAAACCTGTTCAAATTATACAAGAGCATTTCATGCTAGCAGGAGATCGAGCTAACTTTTCCTTTCTCTAAAAACCTTCTGGAAGATATCCAGCAGCCTTTTATTCCAGCAATTACATATCTGCACTTTCAGGCATTCGTATTCTAATGGTTCTTTAGCTTTTTTTCTTTTTTTTTTTTGGCTAAACTAATGATATTGCTGGATATATATTTAATTGACCCTTCGGGGCATTAAGCTAACTGTCTGAACATTTAGGAAAAGCAGCCAAGTCTGACATTGTGTTATAAAATGAGGGAGCTTGCCAGAGCCTGGACATAGAAGCCTTGTGCATGGGAGCTTGACCAAAGCACAGGCAGAAACCTGATAGCTGGAGAAATACCCTGTAGTTAATGGGCATGTAAGCCAAGGAACCACTGCGAGATTAAGTATCAGGTACTATTACACTCTGCTGCACTAGGACATCTTTTTGGTTCAAAGACCTATTTATACTAGAGCCCTTTACCAGGCCTGAGCCGAGTGTATAAATGCAGACCCTTTCTACGTATAAGGAGGTCTTTATTTTCTTGTAGTGAAACAGAGGTTCAGCTGTGACCTTTGCTGGCCCTGGCTCCCACCTCTTCCCGGGGCTCTCCTCACGCAACTAAGTGACTGTTTGAAGCTGGGGAGACCAGCAACAAGGGGAATTTGTATTTGGTTCCACTGAGGCTTAATGAGACCTTTATTATCGCTTGTCACTGCCTGTAGTGATGCTGGAGCTCAGAGACTTTTTTAAACAGATCAAGGCACTTTTTAAACTCTTACCCCAAGGCAAATTGGCCACTTTGTCTGATCACAGCCCCTGTGCTGATATAAAGGTCCATCTGTGAGATTGCACAGACAGCTCTTGTAAAAGCCCTACTGACCTTGGTACGTGCTTCAAATGTTATGTACTTAGTATCAGTCAATAGCTTCTCAGCTGCTAAGTTTTCTTAGGGCTCTGTGTGTGTGTCTCTCTTAATCACCATAAGGCCAATATGCATTCTTTGGAACAGCTAAGTAGCTTTTAGCAAGATATCGGAAAGGTGAGGTGGTAATAATAACTGCAGAGTGGCCTGCCTTGTTAGCCAAAGTGCTATTGAAAGGATTTCGGCATTTTACACCATGCAACTGCTGTGTTTGGAATAGGAGGGCTTAGAAACCTTGAGGTGCTAAGTCTGCAGTAAAACTGTACAAATAAGTGATTTGCAGTTTACTGGCTGGGCTACAAAAAAAAATATCCAAACCAGGAAAACAAACAGCTTAAATTCAGCGGACTTGAAAAAAAATTAAAAGCAGACAAACATTTTCGTACAACTTTCAAGATTATTTTTATCTTTATCAAGAAAGAAAGCACTTTAGATACATTCTGCAACAAAGCTGGTTTGAAATAAAAAGCAAAATAACAGTTTTGAAAAGTCAGTTTACAATTATAGCAGCAAGGACTATTGGGCATTTGTAGTTGCATAATAGTAACAGCATGTGCTTGTATATCACTTCTCACCTTCCAGTGGGTGGATTGGTATTGGCTGGAATTTTGTTTAATAACACTAAAAAATATTCTGGTACATTGCTTTGGGAGAAACAGTTTTCATTTTCCATTTTAAATTCTTTTTCACCCAGATGTGTTTAAAAATCCATAGTACACTGAGATTGCATGTTTTCGCAGAGCTGGCCATGTCACTTGCTTTTGTATACTCCACCAACCACCGTATTCTATAACTTGTAATGCTTAAGTAAGGTTTTAAACCACACTTTCAAGCCATAGCATCTAGGAGCCAATATTTTGAAAATAATTAAGCCTCAGAGTCATTCAGAAGCTTTGACTTTTTTTTCCAACATTTCTATTTACAGCAGGAAAAACAAAATTGTAAAATCATCTTCACACATCAACAACTGAAATAAAAGAATAAACACCCAAATTGCATGAAATACCAAAAACCACTCATGGAGGCACTGGGGATCAGCAAGTTAGTAGGAAATAGCTCTGAAACGTATCTGCTGTGTATTTTGATATCTTTTCTTGATGCTTGAATTCCTTTTTTGCTAATAATTTCCCGCATTTGTCAAATGCTTTGAGGTCTAGCTAAAAGCACATGAAGTAGAGCAATAATAACACCCTGTTATCATTACCAACAGTGTCACTGCAAGTGACACGTACTTTTGCTGTTTCAGAACCTAAACACCTTGTATGACCTGCCTTTGAGGATAAGTCCCTTCTTCCTCCTGGAAAGACTTTGCTGTGAGGACAGTTAAATACCAGCTGAAGCTTGTGCATTGCAGGCACATCACAAATTTTAACCTCCTGTGGGTGTTGGCCTCCAGCTACGCTTTGGTGTAAAGTGCATGAACTAATGCATATAAAAACAATGGGGCAGCTGCTTTCTCTTCTTGGCCTGATTTTTTTTTTTTAAATATCCCGTAGCATTTAAAAGTTGTAAATGAAAGTAAATGGCAGCCCAAGCTGCTGCTCGTTGTTGTGGATTTTTTCTCCTGAGAGGGCTCCCATTACGGTAGGACATCTGTCCAGCTGGAGAGTCCCGGTGCCCTTAACAGCCTGAAACATTTGGAGTTTGGACCTTTACAGATGGGCTAAATTAAAACTGGTTTGTGGAGCAAAAGCAGTTCCCGTGTTGTCCTGTGATCTCAGTGACCCTTGGCTGGGATCTTACATCGTCAGGAAGGGGCACCACCATCTCTGTCATTTGGTGGAATCATCTATTTGTTTTATACAAGAAGCCTAATTTCAAAAGCAAAACAGCACATAAAAAAGTGAGTAAATTAATACAAAACTTGCACACCTTTTTTTGATTTTTTTTTTAAATAAACCCTTTCTCCCATCTGTCTGTGGTCTAAGCGGTGTTGTGTATCTGTACCACAGGGTACAACAGCACAGCAGCTGTTGTCGTCAGGAAGCAATTACCCCTCTAGCTATGAGGGCAAGGTCCCTCCCAGCTCTCCTGGGGTGTTGAGTAGTGAAGGAGAAGAATGAATAGTTCCTTCTTTTTCCAAGCAGGCATCCAAATAGGCCTAATGAATGCTGGGTTATATGTAAAATATAATTAATTAAATAAATTTTTATATATAAATCATAGATATATAATTAGCCAAAATTTTGGCTGCTGTGCTTAGTGGACATAGGGTTACTTATGTGGGGCTATAGCGGGCTAGGTCTTCAAAGGTGCATAAGTGCCGGAAGATGTGGGATTTGTATGAGCTTGTAAGTAGATTTGGTTCCCAACTTCTGTTGCCTGCTTTTTTGACAATCTTGACAGGCATCCCTTGCTGCTTTCAACCATCTAAATATCTTTAGAAAACCTTCTCTCTGATGTCTGGGAAAGGCTGAGGGTACACGGAGGTCCAGCAGTGTACTGTAGCCTCCACCTTTTTCTCCAACAGGGGAGCCAGCTCTGCAGGGTGGGCAGGCTGCTGTCAGGGGGGGCCGCGTTTTGTGGACTCTCCTCACCACGCAGGCTGAGCACTCCCTCTAACTTACCTGGTATCAGCCCCTTCACGAGACAAATCTGGCATGAGAAATCAGAATTGATGAGAATACCAACTTACAAGTTTCATCCTCACAGCCTCCTGCTAAAGGACTGATGGGCTGGCCTTTCTCACGGGGTGTTGCTCCCCTGCTGGCAGGGTGTTTGCAGTTTTCCCTGGGGAATAGCTGGCTTTTCAGTGTGAGTGAGAACAACAGAATTAGGCCTTACGTCTTTCCTCAGTCCTATTTCAAGCTAAACTTCAGTGGAGTTAATAGCCCTCTGCCTAATGAGGGCAGTAAGGACTTCAGGGCTTTGTCTATAATTAGGTTTGCTGTAGATCAGGGGCTGTCAGAGCAGATCATTTTGTTTCCCTGCAGTGGCTGACAGAAGAGGATGGTCCAGGCTGCTGTAGCCTATATGGTATGGGGGAAGCTGCTTGGCCAGGGCTGGTGCTCTGTTCTCGAGAGGAGAGGTGGCAGAAAAAAACCCTTATTTCCCTCTGTATTTGCATGATTTTCCTGTCAATGTCGCTTTTATTTTTCCAAGTATAGGGGTGTCTCGTTGAGTAGCAGGCAGGGAATATTTGAAATTCTCTCAAGTTATCGGAAACCCAGAGGAGTTAGGCTGGGTAATGGGGGCAGGGAAAAGACATTTGCTTCCCAGTGAGGAATGACATGATGGTTCATCCTGACGATGGCTGAGTCCTCAGATGCAGTGGGACCTGCTGCTCCAGGGGAAGATATCTTCTCAAGACAGGGTGCTGCTGTTGAAGTGTAACACCTCCCTCCTGCTCCGGGGCTCTGCACCCGGGATGGTCGTCTGTGCCAGCACATGGGTGCTGCAGTGGGGCAGGCACTGGTGGTCCTCTGCCATGGCAGGGGAGAGCTACCCTGCAGGGTGGCAGCAAGGAAAAGAGACTAACTCAGGGTCTTGCACTCCCAGCTGGCTTGACAGATATGGATCTGGGCTTTTCCCATGAAAAGGTATTGAGATCTCTGCAGCTTGGGGGTGGTGTTGGGTTGCCTTCTCATCAGGTTTGCTGGTCACAGTGGATAGCTGAGGATGGTAACATGTGAGAGTGACAAGTCCATTTCCCCTTTGCAGTGCAGCTCCTGGCAAGGGAATCTCTATAGTCCTGGCTGAAACAGGATTTTGTTTAACAATCAAAAAGCCTCAGCAGTAGGTTTATGGGTATTTTCAACAGTAACTAATGAGCACATAGGTGGCCAAGGTGAACTCTGATGCCCCAGCTAAAAATCTGAGTAACAGCTGAAATAGCCATTAAGTTATTCTTTTATTTCCGTTCATAGTGACACAACAAATAGGTCTGGAATTCCTCCAGTGTATTTACAATTCAGAATCATTCATTGGATTGACTTTGCAAATCTTTGCACGTTCACAATAGCACAGTTGCACATCACAATTCATGCTGTGATAGTTAATAGATATAAGACTCTGGTCTTACTGAGTATGAAATCCTGGCATTAGTGAAATCAAGCAGGAGTTTTGACATTAATTTAATTGAGACTAGGATTGAATCCTGATGCAGTGCTACTGTAACCTTCTTTACACTCCCGTATTCATGGCAGAGATGAAGTTCAAATTTGTATGTTGACTGGGTAATAGAAGCAGCCAGATCTGTTTGAAAGAGAAGTCAAACATCTGCGCCGCTTTGGTTGATTAGTGAATTTTAAGAACTCACACATAAATCAGTAAATTAGAAGATTAAGCCTTCTTCCCTGCTAACAGATCACTGCAGGCATTTTCACTGAACTGCACATCGCCGACTAGGTTTGGCAGGTGATGAATGATTTTGCGCTTCATGAATATTTTTCAATGGCTGATTGACAGCTGACAGGCACTTTTTCTTTAGACAACAGTAAGTCAATTTTCCCCATCATTGTATTTATGGAAGCATTGCTCTCCTCATTTCTAAATGTGACACGGATTTTCACGGCCTGGACCCTCCCCAGAAGCACAGTCACACAACTACTTGTGAGACTTTGCAGGGCTGGGGCAACTTGCACGGCAGCCTGGACTTGTGGCTACCAGGAATTAATGCAACACGAATAGCCAGCAACGAAAATGCAGGTAACTGTTGGCAGTTTTCACGTTTACGTGGACCAGTTCTGCTCTACCTCAAACCAGGACACGCTGTTATTGGGCTTTGCACCAGGAGATGGCAGAGTCGTGCTGTTCATGCAGACTTTGCCAGCAGTGGTTGCTGATCCCATGCCTTTCTAAGATGGGTTTTTAAAGCTCTCCTAGGGGCGACTGTATCTTATTTAGAAGATATCAAGCGTGCGACTGGCATTCGTGAAAAATATACTGTCTGTGCTCATCAGTTTTTAAAGTATTTAGTATTTAAAGAACTATCCTTCTTGACTTGAGACCGACCGGAGTTAAATCCTCCAGATTCAAACAACCACAAGCTTTAGGAAAATGCAGATGAAGGACAGAAATTTCAGTTTAGGCTTTCTTTTCTCTGGACGCTTCTGTTCCACTCATTGTTCCTCAGACACCTAGAAAACTGTACAATAGGTGATGCCAACCCAACTCCTCTAGCTGACCTTTTCTACCCCCTCCTCCCTCCCTGCGGGTTTTCTTTTATTAAGTATACTCTGAAAGTGAGTTTGGTGGGGTTTTTTAAGAAAAAAAATTATTGCTAATTTTCAGCAAAATTCACTCTGTCTCTCAAGCTCTGAAAGACAGAGAGATGGTGGTTCCATGCATGGCACAGAGAGGGAATCCTTATCTTGTTCTACCTGCTAAGCCCACCATCTCATTCAGCAGTCACAAAATCAAACAGGTAAAGAAAACGTCACTGCCTGTTGCCATTAAGAGAAAAGCCTACTTTATTTGGCTCAAGGAAAAAAAACCAAAGTAATTTGTGCTGGCCTCTTGGTAAATATAATAGCTTTCCACTGCTAAATTTTATAGCCCTACCCAAAATATTAGTTACGTAATGCAATGACTTTCCAACCACAGACTAAGTGTAGGGTTTGTGGTAGAGGATTTTTGGACTTGTTTTGGGCATTGGCTGAGGCCATGCAAGCCACCTGGAAAGCTGGATTTTTGCTATTCTGTTATGTATGTGTAAAGGGGATAGCCATAAAAATTGAATTGTATTTTGAAGTAAATCATTGTTGTGGTTTGGTCTGGACTAGTCATGGTAATAGCAGTGGCAGTGATTAATTGATGAAACAGGAAGGATGTGCCTGATCCATGACAGTCACTGGAACTGAGGTACTTTTTAGTCAGTATCAAATTGTTGCCTAAAGTCTGAGAGACCACAGTCTCTGTCACCTCTGTGGACAGTGTCCAGGCCAGCACTTGTGCCTGTAACACCCATCCATCTTTCAGTTCTAGCTCATTCCTGCCTGCCTCCAGTTGCGCAGTGTTTCAGCATGAGAAAACTGAGGTTCACCAGCTATCTCATCCCTCTGCCAGCCCACTCCTGCTGCCTTATGTGCTCCCACTGGCTGCCTGCGCTGTGCCAGACACCCCATGGGGAAAGCTCAGTGGCATCTGTGCTGGCCCGAAATATGCCTGGGCATTGCTTGGAGGGAGCCATAACCATGATGGAAACTAAGCTAACTCTTTCATGCTACAGAGGGCCAGGGCCAGTGCGTGGACCCGTGCTCGGGGAGTGCGGTGCAGCACGAGGTGGGGAAGCGCTGTGTGTCCTGGGCTTATGGCCTGGAAGGACACTGTGAGCCTGCAAGATCTGCTGGGTGATGTGTTGACGACTGGGGGAGATTTGGCTTGAGGCTGCTGTGCCCCCATCATGCTCATCCTGCTTGGAGGGGTGCAGCGTCAAACCAAGTCAGTCCCTCCCACGTGGAGAAGAGCCAGCAGGGCTTGTGTTAGATGCCAAACCCACCACGTAGGCATGGCAGCTGGCCACAGGGCTTGCAGTAGATCATGAGCTCAGGCAGATGTCATCTGAAGGGCTCTGGTTCTTCTCAGACTTGGGTTTTCAGCTAACAAACATGCTGTTCATGCGAGCAGTGGAACAGGGTGAATGGCAGAGCTGCATGGAGAGAGGAGCATCTTCAAACTTTTCCGCAGTTCCCTCCCCCTTCCCCTGGCTCTGCCGCTGGAGCGGCTTCCTCCCCTCTCCCTCCTCCTGGGTGCCAGAGGCCTTTAGCAGTGATGGCTGTCTCATACTTCGGCTGTAGAGGAGCTGCATGGACAGCATAACACTGTCAGGACAGGAACAACGAGTAGGCAGTGTTAAGTCTCCCCTTGTCAAGAGCCCTGGGTTGTTATTGCAGTACATGCTCTGACTCTGGCACGGTTCATCGGGCATAAGTTGGACTTTACTCCTGGGCAGCACACATGATTTACGGCTGTCACCTTTATATTATCCTCCTGCCAGAGCCTCCATACCCAGAGCTGCTCCAAGCCACGCTGTGTTATGGCAGCAGTGATTGTGTCAGATTGAACGGAGGGCATGGCTGAACTGCTCTGCAATATGACAGAGACCAGGGAAAGAGATTAGTATCAATGTCAAAAGCAAACGGGTTCCCTAGCTTGAAGGCTGTTTTGAAACAACCTGCCCAGCCAGGTTTCGTCTGGTACCACCAGAGGCATCACCCCTCTGCCATCTTTCTCAAGGGAGCCAATTCACAGCATGGGGAAAAAAATTATTTTCAAGCAAATTCTCCCATCTCAAAGATCCTCTCTGAAAGCTCTCGTGTAAAATAGTGCTTTGGTACCATGGGACTCAGAGACATCGGTCACAGTTATGACCATCTGGTTTCCAAGTTACTGTCTGAGATGTTTTGAAAAACATATAATTCACTGCTTTTTGGACCCAGACCACTTCAGGAAGAGGACAAGGTTGTTGTGCATTGCTTGAGCTACTCATGCTGACACACAAAGAAGGGGTCAGTACTCCACACCAGGCCTGGAAATCAGTTCATTAACATTGTCTCTGACTTTTTTTCTCAGCTGCCATTTCTTTTGTTCTGGTGTAGTTCCCTTTTTGTCAGCTTGTTCCCTTCTCATTCAGAGGACCAGCTGGTCTCCCTACTTCTGAAAAGGGCCTTGCAGTGTTCTCCAGTAATTGCTTAGCACACCCTTGCACACAGCTGGGGGAAGGCGTTGCTCCGGTCATTGGTAAGGCACGTTTGTGTTTCTTACAAACTGGGGGAAGTTTCGGAGATCCCGCAGCACGCAGAGGCAGCCCGCTTTTATTTGGTTGCCTGATCATTTTGTAAGCGCTTTCAGTCGGATGAATAGGAGGAGGAAGTCTTTGCATGTGGAGGTTTGAATGGGCAAAGGTAGCTAAACAGGGAACCGCCACTCCTCATTCATTGAGTGCATTTAGGAGCTGCCACTTCTGCAGTCCAGGGAAGTTCACAGACTGGGGTTTATCGGTGCAGGCTTACCTGCACACTGTACGGGATCGGGTATATGGCTCGTGGCGTGAGAAGGAGTGCTGAAGAAGTACCCTGTAGTACCCTGTATGCATCATAAAGTTATTTTTTCAAACAACTTCTGAGATCTTTAACTTTGTTTTCT
Source organism: Chroicocephalus ridibundus (assembly GCF_963924245.1). NCBI lineage: Eukaryota > Metazoa > Chordata > Aves > Charadriiformes > Laridae > Chroicocephalus > Chroicocephalus ridibundus. The sequence goes on along the minus strand of NC_086286.1, from coordinate 51,001,871 downwards.
CCTCTTAAAGCTTTATATTTTCATTTGTTTCCCTGAGATTTGGAAGGCTCGGACTGCACTGTCTCGTGTAACTGTATGAAACTTGGAGTGAATGTTCTCTGGAAAATACTTCATGAGCTGGTTATGCTCTCTATGGAGAATATAGATATGGGTCAGAAAGGCCAGGTCAGCTTGGAGAATGTCAGCACTGAGCAGCAGTGCACAGAGAAAAGCTGAGGGTTGTGAGTGCTACCCAGTGTCCCTTTGGTAAGGGACAAGCAGTGGTGGGGGTGCCAGTGGCATCAGGAGGAAAAGCATCCTGTCACAGGACTATAAGCCCAGGTTCAAGTGCTTCCTAAGTCTTACAGGACTTAAACTTGCATTTTCCACCTCACGGAAGAAAATCCTGGCAAACAGCTTTTGAGCAAATTGAGGTCCCCTTGCCCGCATTGTTGTTGGACATCTAAATACTTTAAAAAGACTAGACATAATTCCCTTCAAAACCACAAAGCTTTTTGCCAAGCCTTTTTCCTTTGAGTTTCTGGTGACTAACCTAAGCAGCTCCTTGGCGTGACAGCTGCTGTGAATTAAATTACGTGCCTGCATTGTCCATAAGCTTAAACCCAAAACTTGCCGCACGTTTTCCCTCATGCATCTCCCCCTAAGTATTTCTTTCCCCCAGCCATTTCCAGGCTATCTCCAGAGCTGCCACCAGCAGGGCATTCGTTCAGAGCCTACTCGAGCTTGGGGTCTAGGAGAGAACTGGGGAAGAAAGAAGTGAGCGTGTTCAACAAGCGATTTCATCCCTGTTGGGTTCAGGTTTTGCTTTCCTTTTGGAAGCTCTCCAGGACGTTTGAAGTCCCCTGTATGCAGGGATGAAGCCCTGGTCTGGGGCTGCTTGCTGAGGGATTACACTGGACCCGCAGATCCCGGGGAGCTCAGGGAGCTGGGACTCCGAACGCCAATGGGCTGTGGGGGGACCGGGGCTGCGAGCCTGGGGTGGGGCATGTTCCCAGGGAGCTATGTCGGTGTCCCCCAGAGGTGCTCCACCAAAGTGGGATTGTCTCCATGAAACCTCTGTGCTTCAGTGCCTTTGCTGGCATCCTGGTAAAGCAAAAAGATATCACTTTGGCCTACATCTGTAAGACAGGTCTGGGAAGCTGCTAAAATCCTTCTGGCTGCACAAGGGAATTTTAGCACTAATTTGGCAATATATCATTTCTAGAGGCTCCTCTCTCATAAACACCTGTCCTCCATGTCCTCCTTGGCTATTTTCCTCCATTCTCCACTGCAGCCAAAATGTCACTTACTTTTGAAGGATTAGGAGCTGCCACTTCCAAGCACTGTCTGGAAAAAATTACTTCAACGGTGAAAGATCCTCTAACACAGACGCTGGAAACATCACCTCCCAGCAACCTCAGAAACAACTCAAAATAGCAGAGGTGCCCACGGTTCAGCCTAAAGGCAGAATGTAACCTGTAATGTCCCAGAGCATGGTCCAGGGCTGCCTTCCTAACAGCTGGAGTCTGGGAATGCAGGTCTGGGGGTACTGCAGGGTTTCCATGGCAGGTGGTGGTGAGCGAGACTATCTGCTTGTTGGGAAGAGAGAAGATACTGTGCCTGCCTCTATTTAAAGGTAATAACTTTTGAAGTTATTTAGAGAATGGTTGCTGCCTTTGAGCACTCTCTGTATGTGGTAAGGAAGCGGGTAGCAGCACAGATAAGCTTGTACCAAGTTTCCCAGTTTTTCACTTGGAAATTCTCTTTTTCACCAGATAAACATCCCTTCAAAAACAGATCTTTACGTTTCTTGAAATGGACCCACTACTTGAGTAGTTGTTTCACTGTACTGCTATAAGGATTTCCGTTTTGGAAGCTATGCTGTTCATGAAAGCATTTGAATGTGTGGGATGAGATTTATCAGACCACCTTCGTGACACAGGAACACGGATCTGCAGTCCTGACTCAATTAACAGTTCTCTCCCATGTTTCACATTAAGCATGATGTGCTGAAGCCTCATCCCATCTGCATGATGACAGCAGAGAAATGCCCGTTGTGGCTAACCTCTGCAAGCTTCAAAAGGAGATACTGGGTCTACTTTCTGCCCAAGATAACTAAGCCATGAATCCCAAGATAAAAAAAACTGAAATCAATAGGTGTAAAGGACCAACGGTATCGAGGAGACTTTCTTGACAGAGAGTGCAGGATAGTTACTCTTCCCAGAAGAGCAGATGGAGACATCAGGAAATGACAGAAGAGTGGAAAGAAGAAACAAGAAAGTTAGAGTGGGAAAGGTGATCTGAAGTCCCACGCAAGTAAAGAAGAGAAAACACATGCTTTAATGCTTTCTTGGATCAGGTCCACAAAAGCCTTGCAAACATGCAGCTAGTGTAGCATAGTCAAGATCTGTTCTGCTTTAATTTTGGTATATCATGTTTAAATTAGTGTGCTAGCTTGCGTCAAGTACATGCTTTGTAATTAAATTTTGAAACGACATTTTATTTTCAGAGAAAGATATTTTAAAAATGAATTGGTTATACTTCAGAAACTCAACTTTGTCGACAAAGATGGTTTCTGTTAATGAAAGACTAAAGTGGATGCATTAAGAATGAAAGGAATATAAACCATATGCTGTTATGTTTGATGCGCTAAAAATGGTTCTTCTCTCTACTGGATTCCCCGGGGCTGTTTTCAGACTGGAGGTAATATACATACTTCATCTTGTGGTTTAGCACTAGATAACCCAATTAGGTGCAAGTTGGAAGAATTGAATATTCTTCGTCCACTTGGAGACCAACATGGTCGACTTGGAGACTTCCACTTTCTGCTGAAAAGCTGAAGGGACTAGTTCTGAATGTCTTATTCTTCACAAGTCAAATCATAAAACTAGAATAGTTGGTTTTCAAGGTTGAAACTTGGTGTGTTTTTCTGCTTTTCTGTATTTTCACTGAAATTTAAGTAACATATCAAGCCTAGAGCGCATCCTTTTTGAATAAAGAACATCTTATATTTTACACTGGAGGCTTTGGTATTCTTTTCAAGGCGGCTGCAAACCACTCTTTGGAAAGAGAATTTGTATCACTTTCAGCAGTTGCCTATTTACGAGAAGTTGAAGACATTCAACAAACTGCATGAGCATGTCTCTCATAAACAATTTTAATACCTTCATTTTAGGATCTTTGAATTTAACAACAAATGTTGGCCTTGGCTTCGAGAACCACCATCCTTTGAAAGCTAAATTGTCATATGCAAGGACTACATATGGTTACAATAAAAAGAAACATTCACAAAGATTATTGTAAGTAAAAGCATACCATTCAGAGGGATGTTATTCTTTTTCTGGTTGGGCTGCGGATATTTGTGAGAGTTTGGACAAGAGCTGTGTATTTGTGAATATGTTTATAAATCCCAAATAGCTCTTGTATCTTCGTAGGAAAAAATGTCTTTATACGGTTTGTATTCCAAGTGCGTTATATGTCCTTCAGCTCTAGAAAGGCTTTGAGCAATTGCACTGGGAAGATTGCTGTCTCCAGTATAATATCTTCTTGACTGACTCAGTTAAAATCGACATTGTGTTTCTTGTAAAGCTTGTAATAAATGCAATCCTGTTTCTGTTTGAGATAATGGGAGCATTGTCATCAACTTCAATGACAGTTTTTATGTACATTAATGGAACAAATGAATTCGTTTTGGCACAGATAACTAGCATGTCCCCTTCCTCCCAGTGAAGTACCTTATTTAGCTTCTCAGCACCCAGGCTGTCCTGCTGGGGTCTGCAGGCTCAGTCTTGCATGTCTCTAAAGAATGGTAGGACATTAAATGGGGCAATGAATAAGCTCATCCATATGGGAAAGCACACCTATATGAAAAGTTGGTAATGTCTGTTGCCCAGAACTGGGATAAAGAAAGCTCTGTTTACCCGCAGCTGTATCACTGCCTTTGGATGAATCCCTTCTACTTTGACAAGCACTGCTCAGGAGACAAAAAAGTTTGCACTGTCCCAGGCAGTCACAAATACCTTTGCTTATCCAGAACTATCATACTTTCATTTTCTAGCATGTCTGATGCGTCTGTAGAGAGATTATACTGTGTTGATCGCGACATCTTGAGTCTTGGATGCACTGAAATTTACTTTGAAATCCTTGCTGTTGTTTTTGTCTTCTAGCCTTCTGCAGCTGATGCACGTGATGATCTTTGGGATATGTGTTATTGTGTTGTATATTTCACTCTTCTGATTTGTAGAAGATCACTCTGGCTGTATCTGCAACAGGGACTCAACAGGCCCATCACGTGGACATGACCACTGGTTTCTGATGACTCCCCCAAGCAACTGCAGGCTTCTTTAGGGGGGTGTCTGTGTTGATTTGAGTGGGAAAGTGGGGCACAAGGACTGCAGGAGAAGACCTCTTGTAGGTTAGTCTTTTGTCTGCATTTTAAAGTGAGGTGTATAATGATGACTTCTGTTCTCATTGCTCTTTGTTGAAGATTTGATCTCCCTTTTCTGACTCAGTGTGAACTGCATCTTAGCTAGGTGTTTTTTGGCTTCTCTGCTAATCTTTCCAACATATTCCTTAGTGCTGCAGTTTAGTGTTGCCAGCTGAGGTTTCAGGATTTTGGCTCTACCCAGGATTCCTTTGTGAATCAGGGTGTTATACCTCCTTGTATCATCACCTCATCAATGTCTTTAATCTTCTGAAATTAATTTAAAATTAAAGCACACTGTACAAGTGGAGTGTGCCTTTTGTATTCCTTATGAAACAAAACAAAAGCCCAGTAACATCAAATAAGTAGAGCTTGTGCTGCTGCTGCTGTGGTGTCCACACATCCACTTTCTAAGCTGATTTGGCCTATACGAAGAAGCGGAACGACTGCAAACAGCTGTGCATGCTGTACTTACTACACCTACCAAAGCATGTGTGAAATTCCACAAAAAGTCCATCCTTCCATCCTTCCTTGCTTTCTTGCTTTCTCTCTCTCTTGGCAATGGCGTGTATTTAAGGAACATTACCCCAGAACTTGTGAGAGCAAAGTATGCTCTTCATAGAAGTGAGTGGAAAAGATATGAGCTTAATTCTCGAGTTTCCAAATATAGAAGAGGAAACCTTTTTGTCAACTAGAGATAGTGTTGTACTCCACCAATTACATGATGCCAAGAGCTGAACAAGGGAATTACCTGCCCCCATCCATGCATGTGTACAACACAAAGGCATTTCTCTTCTGAAGCCTGCAGTAAACCCAGCAGAGGGTGCATTTAGAGAGAAATGGGCCTTTGCATTTTCCCCCTCGCAACCACCTTCACAATGATGTTTTCTTACAAGACACAGTTCTGCTGAACAGACAAATACATTAAATAATATCCAATATGTTTCAAAATATCATATCCAATATGTTTCAAAATATATTATTTTTATTGAGAGCGCTGCTCTGTTTCACTCGTGAACCTCAAAGAAAACATCTATGTATCCAAAGACATTTTCAAAGTGGTTAACCTATCTAAGTAAAATCAGAAGGAAACAAATTGTCATAAGAAAGTGCCTTTGTTCAGCTGAGTAATTGAGTCAGATGGTATATGCTTGGCACTGCTGTTCCTAGCTTCCAAGATACACAGTGCAACAGTCATCCCTCCAACTGCCAGCACCTTATAGATTGAGAAGTACTTGAGTTTTCACTCATTTTCTAGTTGTTCTGAATGTGGAATAGCAACTAGAAACAAAGGGAGCATTTAGTGATTTGGCATGCCTCCAAACTGCACTAGCAAGTGACCATACCTTTCCAATGTAAACTAGTCTTCAGGTGCCAGCAGTCAAGGTGGTGTTTATACACAATTTTCTGAATAATGAAGCTACTATTATTGACATTTATTATCACCCAGCACCAATGCAAGGTAGTTGTATAATTGAGGAAAAGTATCAAGCAGCCTAACCCTTGAAATTATCTATTTCTATTTCAGAGCAGCCGATCCTAATCTAATTAAATAATAAATGAGGTATCTCAAACAGTAAATCTGATTAAATTTTTTATTAAAGGGGATAATGCCTGTTCCCTTTTGGCAGCATCCCTTTCTCCTTTGGCAGCATCAGGCTCTGGGGTTAAATAAACATCTGAATCACATGGTGATGATTTAACTTTGATGTACTGATGCATAGATGACAATATAGTTCCTATTATAGAATTAGCATCTTTTAATGGAAGCTGCAGAATTACTTTTGCTTTCTTGGCTGAATTTTTCTGCTCTAAAAGTTAACTGCTTTCCTTGCTTCAGTAATTGTGTTGATTTGTGTTTGGGTGGTTTTAGCTGCATGGGCTTTTAACAGGAGATAAAAGATGATAAATGGTGGGTTTGAACTGAACAAATGAAACAACTCCTGGCACTGACTTTCGCCTGTACTCTGGTATACAGACTAACCAGCAGACTAACCTCTGTTACAGGAGGAGGTCACATATTTGTTTATAATTTCTAGCAGAAAATTCTAGTAGTGTTCCTAGGATGTCGTATTTGGGAGTGGTTAAAGAAAACAGGCTTATGTGTGGGAAGTAGAAAAAGTCATTCTACTTTTTCCAGATATAAGGAATTTTTATTTAAGACTTTTACTCACGGTATAGCAAAAGTTGTTTTATCTCCCACTATAGACCTAAACCAGAAACAAAATTTGGCCTTTAACTTGCTACCATTTGAAAGGCCACAATCTATAGTTACAGGTACATTTTGGGTCCCCCTGCCCTCTTTACAAGGAACTCCCATCAGTGGTGTCTTCCATGGCCCCTGCTGTAGCCCTGTTTGGGGCTCAGAGATGGTGTGATGCTTGACAATTGTATTATCCGCAATACAGCCCAGTCCTCCCACTACAACTGCGGCAGTACCACTGTTCTACCACCCCCAGATCATCAACGATGCTCTGGACAAGTGGAGCAAGTTGTTTGCTTAGTTGGTCATAGACGAAACTCTAAATATTCCTCTGACATATGCTTGTTTGAAGTACAGATTCTAAATTGTTTTTCCTTTGCATGAGTATGATTAGCTTAGGAAACAAGTGTTGGTCTAAAAGTGTATATATGAAAACACCGCTGTGCAGAAGTGACGAGGTGAAGAATATTTTTTTTTAAAAACAGAACTTAAAAAAAAGTTCTCAAGGGTCTTCTCAAGCCCAATGACTTTTCATTCTCATGCGCTTTGAATAGAAAAAAATGCACTCTCCAAATCATTCCCTCAGCCATTCCCTTTTTTTTCCCCCTCAGCTAAAAACATAGCTCATGATTTGAAATTTATTAATATGTATGTGTAAACATGGACTTGGAATTATAAACATTTATGTATTAACCGTTTGACTATATCACCTTTTATTGCCGGCGCCCTTTGAGGTTGGTCTTTGAAATTCAAAGGATCTGACAAATGTGGGCACTGTGGGTTCATTTTAGGAAAAACTGTCTCTGACATATGTGCGCTTGTACACTTTTTATTTTAACACAACGTAGGAAGATGAAAGCAAGAGTAACGGTAAATAAAACACCTTTTCTTCTTCAGCTGTAGACTCTTTTCTTCTTCAGCTGTAGACTATGCAGTTTCATAACAGTTGTTTCTAAATATTGCAGAAACTCTGTGGTGGCATGTTAAAAATCTCACTGAGAGGCAGACTCCTCACGTAACAAACAAAAAGCACCGGGTGCTGAAGCAGGGGAATTTGGTTCCTGTGCAGCATCCTTTTTTGTCCAATCAGAGGAAAATTCAGATAAGGAATCTCTGCAGAAAAGCATTAGGGGAGCAAAGTCATACTGCAGACCTTGACGTTCAGGGTCCAAAGCAACACATTCTCAATGTCCTTACTCAAGGGGCTATGTAAAAAGTCTTAATACTTTGAGCAAGTAATGCTACTCACCAACAGTTTTAAAATGAAAATCCCTTTCTGAAAACAAATGTATGTGTAAAAGGAAGCAGAATAGGCCTTGGAGGGAGTCATCTCTGAGGCTGACTAGTAAGTACAGCCACAAAGAGACTTTCTTCCTCCTTTCACAAACCAAAAATATTTTTACCTTTTTTTTTTGGATGGCAGCCTGCAAAGATTTTCTATAGGAAAATAGTTGATTTTTCTTTTCTTTACTCTAAATTTAACTTATGCTCAGACCTACATCTGGCCTATCTTGCTTATGTACAGACGCCCATATCTCTTCCCTCAGTACTTCCTTCACAGACCTCTTTCTTGCTCTGCTTACCCATCTCATAAGTAATATAGGAGGGTTTGGGACTTCTATTTGTTTGAGATATGATAAGTAATTGTTAAAAAATGCTTTTAGGTGACTTGACAGTGTTAAAACCTAGCAACATTTCATAAGCATTAAAAACAAACTTTTGGACAAATAGCGTAATTGTCCTCAATATAGTCCATGAATGAGCTACAAAACCAGCTTCTTGCCATGCACATCACAGGAATACGTCTTCATTTTCCTGCAAAATTTTCATCAAGTATGCATCATTTGCGATGCAGGCCATCACCACTGGGATATTCTAGAGAAACAGGGAATGCATGTTTCCCTTATGGTACTCTCCTCCTTCCCTTTCAGTGCAGGGAATATCCATCTTGAAGTTTCACTAGCCAAAGCTGTGGCCATCTGTCTGAAAGGGCGCATGCCTTTCTTCTTGCTGTTTCTGTCCTCACTCTTCCCACTCCTCTTTCCATATTTACTTACAAACACTTCCCTGACTTCTTTTTAGCTCTTCATATGGCTAGCACTTAAAGCCTGTCTCTGTTAATCCTCAGTATCTTTCTTTTTCAGTTTCCCCCTCCATTTCTTCTCTTCCTGGGACATTTTTCTCCATATCTCATGGCAATGGCATATCTGTCCCACTCTGTGAACTTGTGCTACTGATCAGTCCATGAGAGTGAGGAGGGGTGAAATTGGTTGGGAGGTCAGAGTTTGCTGATGCTGTTACCCCTGGTAGAATAGAAAGCCAAAGGAATTACGGTACATGATACAAACCTTAGAATATGAGTCAAATGAATCAGGCTCTAAATATAGATCGAGAAGTCAGTGACTGAATGGACACTAGAGACACCCTTTCGTATAGCATGGCACCATGCTTACACAAAAACCTCTCAGTGCATTACTGATCCCGAAGCATTAGTAGAAAGTTTTCTTATTAGTATCTGTTTTAGAACTGTATAGTAACCGACCTTTTTGTCTGACCCGACTGAACAAAAAAAAGAAGAAAAACAGTGTGTAACTACCTGAAACAAAACATGTTTAGTTCTCTTAGGGAATTGAAAAGGAAGCAAAAGGAAATTACCCTGGTAGTTCATTCCTAAATAATTCATTTTGTATAGTGTTTAGGCTTGGAGGTTAAAGGGTCGAAAGGAAAATACTTTTCCTATTCTATATAAAACATTACATCATTTTGCACTTTTGAAATGAGTAGGTCAAGATAAATTGTTCAGATTTTCCCCAGTCATTCTCAGGCCTTTTTTTTTTCTCTTTTGCTTACATTATGTATGGATATACCTAAAACAATATTTGTCAGAAAACACCATTATCTGCAAAAAAACTCCTCACCTAGCTCTTTCAGTAGAACATGACAGTGTCATATCCTTCCAACTTGCTCTGCTGTTAGAGCCTGACTCATGAACAATGCCATATCCTTCAGTGTGACTGTGTGCTTGAGAGGGGGCTACAGATTTAAATCAGGCAATTCAATGTTTCCAATTATAGGAAATGTATTTGGAAGGATGCCAAAATGCTAAATAGCTTGATAAAAAAGAAAGGTTCTTTGTTTCAATTATTTGTTATTGCACTACATGCTTCCCTTGCCACCACTTTATTAGAGACGAGAACTCTGCAGGAGATCCCGTTCTTTATTAATTTATTTTAAAGTTATTAACTGTATTTGCAACAGCAACACCAAAGCTTGAATTCAAGGGCAAACTCTGGATGAGGAAAGACAGTCCAGTGGGTTATGCCATTAGCTTGGGGCTGGAGAGGAATGGCTGTAATTCCCGCTCCTTACAAAACCTCCTTGTGCGATCAAATCACTTGGACCCAGATGATTAGAGGTGTTTCATTTTACTCCTGTGGAAAATAATGCAAGTCAGGAACCTCTAGTGATCTGATGCTTCATCTCACTCTGACAATTTCTGCTTTCAGAAGGGTTTGTGACGATAGCTATCTGAAAATTTTCTCAGCGATTATTTAAGAAATCCTGAAAGAAAAGTAACACATGAACTTCAGGCTTCACGAGCACACTTTGTTTCACTTTGTAGTATCTCCTGGGAATGGGTTTATCTTTGCACCCTGCTGGATATCAGACCTTTGGCCAGGTGTCAAGCAAACACTCTCCTCGTGCAGGCAGAGGGAATGGGCCATATTCTTTTCTGTAGCTCCTATGCCCTTCCTGATATGTGAATCGATAAGAATGGTAACTGGAAGCTGAAATCAGGATTTTTAGTCCATTCAATAAAATTCTAATTAAAAGAGAGGCCTTATGAGCTAATGCAGCAGAGGACTTTGCTACTCCCCTAAGGATTATGGAGTTTAAAGGGTCACAGCTTCTTGTGGCAACTAGTTGATGACATTAGGAGCTTAATGCTTGTTTGGATTTTGACAACAAAATGTAGGTGAGATAAGAAAAAGAACCCACAGCAAAATTTACAAACCAATTAGTCAGCATTATAACAAGTCACTTCACAAATGGAGACACAAATAGAAATGTTTATATTGTGGATTTATCTAGCCCTTCGAGCTATCTTGTTTCTGGTTTAAAATACTTGGGTTTACTCACTGAGATATTGTGCTTGCAACAGCATTGGGTTAAATACAATAGAACAACATGTTAAATTGTTTGTTTGTATAATGACTAGTGGGACGGGTCCTCACTTGGTGCAATTTGACAGGGATTATATGAGCTCGAGCTGTCGCTACATAATTAGTTGTCAACTAATTTGTTCTAAAGCAGGGTTACATGAAGAAAATTTTCACTCGTGATAGTTACCGACATGTGTATTTTACTGCTCGTGTTATCCCACTGCTGGCATTTACGTTTTTCCTTGGAGCACATGCTAATGAACTTTAGAAACCACAGCATCCTCATTACTCTGTGGCTCTGGGTGTTTACGTTGCTGCCTAGGACATCTGTGACACAGCCGTCTGTCTAACCTGCGCTGCTTTACTAAGTAACACATCAAATTCTTCCAGGGAAAAGTGTAGCCTATATCGACCATATAACAGTATTGCAAAGAACAGTGAGATGAAAGCTGATGGAGGTGGGTTAAGCAAGCCCAGCCATACCTGCACCGTGCCAACCTGTTGGACTATCCTGGAGGTTACAGGATTAGTTCAGACTTGGGATTTCTCCCTTGTCCTGCTCCAGAACTTACTCAGAAACTTCTCTGGACTGCTGTCCTTTATCCAAGTTTGGCCCTGGTGGAAGGCTGGGAGCTATCTCTGCATCATAGTGTAGGGTTAGCCCTTTTCAGAGATGCCAGCCAGGTAACTGGAGAGCTTGCGGCTGCTGAGGGTGCTCGTTACCTTTGAGGCCCAGGTTCATCCAGGTAAGACGCTCATGCCGAGGAGCCGAGACTGAGTTTCTCAAGGCAACTGGTGGTCTAGGTGCATTCCGTTTGCGTACCTGGGGTTAAATCTAATACAGAATTCCTTGGGGAGTGAGAAAAACAGAGAATTGTCTTTCAAAGGCCAGTTGCTACAAATACGGCAATATTGTTACAAATCCAGAAGCATTGGACCTAAATTTCAATTAAATATTCATCATTATAAAATATTACGCTGCTCACTTGTATTAACATGCAACAATTGCATTTCATTATTTTTACTAACCATCCAGTAGTTACAAAGACTCATTTATGACCACTTAACAGCCAGACTCTTAATATTTGTAGTGCAATTAGCCTGAAACAGTCTTGAATAATGGCCTGTTTACAACTGAAGTAATAAACCAAGAGCACCAGGGGACAGAAAGGCTAATTAAAGGGGACAATTGGAGAAACAATCCAGTGTTGGATGGCTGGAAACAAGCTGTTATAGTTCCTGTATGGGGTAGATTTATGCTAAAGGTGATTAAACCTTAAAAGTATTTGGTTTCTTTTTGCGTGTCTGTTTGGACTCACTGGACCTGATTCTCATTTACAGCCAGACTTCTTTACACTTCCAGTGGCAGTATAAAAAGTCTTTAGGAGGATATTTACTGCCAAAGTGGTCTAAAAAGGGTCTAGCATAAAAGGGCAGTAAAAATCAGACTGGACAAAGAAGTTAATAGGAACAGTTTTCCTACCCCTAAGTGCTCAATATTTTATAAATGCAGTGGGATCTTAGGGAATTAATATCATTACTGTATAATGAACACAGACTGACTGTATGCAGATATTTTGTGTAATTGCTGCTAACATCCAAATGCTCCCAAGGACTGACTGAGTTTTCAGTCGTGCTGGAGTGCTTGGCCACCACTCATAAACTGAATTGGGTAGCAGTGATTAGGGTGCTCTTGTCATGCTTCCAAAATCTGCTTTTTATTGGGAAAAATATTCACTGATTGTCTGCTGCACGCATTCATTAAGAATACAGTTTGGTAGTTTCTCTTAATGAGACTGAGGTAAAAATCAAGACACCTGAAGCATAAGACAACTTAAGATTTTGTCACCAAGTTTGGTGTTTCATGTTTTCAAGCTTTCCTCTGCAAGTTGGAAAGCCAAACTTACTTTTCTGATGAATTTTTAAACAAAACCTGATCTCCTCTTCTGATCATGCGACTCTAAGAGTTGTAGCTTTCTTTCCTCAATATACTGAGGTTTGCAGCAGAGATGCAAGGGTTGATAATGCTGGAAGTTTGAGGCTAGCAGTGTAGCTTTACTCATCAGCTATGCGAGTCCATTGTCCTTTTAGCTGAAATCAGTAGGAGTTTTGCTACTGTTGGCTTCAGTGGGGAAAAAATTGGACCTGAGTAATGCTATCATGTTCATTCCTAAGGAAGTAACAGAATAGAAAATAGCGTCTGGATTGTAATAACTTGATAATCAATGTTATATTCCTTGGTTGTCTTATACATGATGAATTTGTCCTGTATTTGACATATATAATGTTGCTTTAAAAGGTTTTAAGGGTGGTATAAGGGACTATATTTTTTCCTCAGATTAGTGATTATGTGTATGCATAGGGACGCAGGAGGACTCTGGAGATGCTGGTCTTCTGTGAAACAAGACTCCACTCTTGGCTGCTTGGACATAGTTGGCTTCTGTGCAAGGCCTGAGCTCCCACCTCCTGCTCAGTTCAAACTCACACATGCCAGTGCACGTTGCAGGATGCCATGGTCCCTGGCTCCTAACCCTGGGCTAGCAGCATTTTAAGTGACCTGTGTGCCATCTTTGCCATGCATACTGTAGGGAGCAGATTTAGCCAGTGTGAAAAAGGTCCTGCAGGGTTAATCACAACTGATGAAGGCATAAACATAATCTGTCCATGTGGGCTTGTACTTTGGATCATGTCTAACACTTTCCTTACAACATGGTCCTTAATGTAAAGTATCTCTTTTTTTTTTCTCGTTTTTATTAGTTACATGTGATGTAGAAGATGGGCTGCACCAGCTCCACCCTTGTGCAGGTCAGCCTCACACCGGGCTTAAAATCACATGTATCCATAGAATCATTTAGGTTGGAAAAGACCTTTAAGATCATCAAGTCCAACTGTTAACCTAGCACTGTCAAGTCCACCACTAAACCATGTCCCCAGGCACCACATCTACAAGTCTTTTAAATACCTCCCGGGATGGCGACTCAACCACTTCCCTGGGCAGTCTGTTCCAATGCTTGGCAACCCTTTCCATGAAGAAATTTTTCCTAATATCCAATCTAAACCTCCCCTGGTGCAACTTGAGGCCGTTTCCTCTTGTCCTGTCACCTCTTACTTGGGAGAAGAGACTGACCCCCACCTCGCTGTACAACCTCCTTTCAGGTAGTTGTAGAGAGTGATAAGGTCTCCCCTCAGCCTCCTTTTCTCCAGGCTGAACAACCCCAGTTCCCTCAGTCGCTCCTCATAAGACTTGTGCTCTAGACCCTTCACCAGCTTCGTTGCCCTTCTCTTGACTTGCTCCAGCACCTCAATGTCCTTCCTGTAGTGAGGGGCCCAAAACTGAACGCAGTAAATTCTGAAACTGAACACAGTATTCTTGCCAGCTCATTTCTGATGCAACTCCATTAAAGTGGGAACAGATAACGCACAGGGAAAATCTAACTGTAGAGCTTTCCAAGATTTCTTTCCATCCCTTTCAACTCAATAACCAGCTGGGGGAATAATGTGGCAAATGTTGCTTAGTCTGCTTTTCAGAAGGACATATCGGCAGCATCATTCAGGATGTTTTGAGAGGTTGGAGATATGCTGTCTGAAGAAAAGGTTTTTGAAAGTTAGGAAGCATCTAGTTGCCAAAAGACTGCAGTTCAGGTTAGCTGGGAGGCCCGTAGGGGAATGTGGATGGGTCTGCAGATGTGTAAAGGACACTAGGCCTTCAGCAAATGTTATTCAGCATACTGATTAGGGACTAGACACTGATAGTATAAAGTTGAGATGTATGGCAAAAAAGAAGAAAAAGAAAAAAACCAGATGTGCATTCTGAAGTAGCCTGATCAGCCAGGCTACTTGGAGCCTTGGCTGAACTAATGGGAGAGTATTATACAGGAAAGTCAGGTCAGAAGATTTACAGGTAATGATCTGACTGAAATTGGCTATAAATTCTCAATAATTTTTTTTCCATAATAAGTCAATGCTCTTTTAAGTAAGTTATATACAGGGAAAAGGTTTCTTAAAGGGCAGGAGAAGTCATATTATTTATCCATAATTTAACAGTAAGAACCATGTAACTTCTAAAAGTAAGTTTAAATGATGGAAAGTTAAACTGAGCAAGGGAAGCTAGGAAGTAGCCTGTCTTCTGAGGAAAGTGGAGTGCAGAATTTATACATTGCTTGGGATGGATCTCATTCCCAAAGTCTGTCTTGCCCAGGGCCCTAGGATCTGGGAATTGTCTTACAATATTTATTAGTCTCACGGTTCAGATTCCAGGCTTGTCAGCAGCGCAAGCACAGAAGAATTGTGGGTTTGAGTCAAACTCACTCACTGGTAAGAGCAGCTTGTTAAAAATGATTCCCATCATACATGCCTCTGTTTGCTTTCAATATCAAGGTGATAAAGAGGTTGGTTAAATAGGGCAGGATGTTATGGTAAATGCCTCTCTTTAGAGGCTGGTAAATTGCCTTTACGTAAGCAGCACTAAATGCCTTTTTTTTCTTAAATGAAACCCTGTAGAAGCTGTGCCTGAGGAAGGCTCATGAAAAACCACCAGAGGCACAACACTTTAAAACTCATTTAGGAATGGAGCAATCCATGAGAAGAGGTGTGAAATACTCACAGTACCAGGCTTAGATGGATAGTTGGCAGAACTTCACAGGCGATGGTGTCTTCTGGGCACTCGATCCTATAAATTAGGAGAGAATTTTATTGCAGGCTAGATTTATGAATGTAGTATTTATGTCAGAGAGTGAGAGGAGAGAAGAAAGATTTTTAAAACTTTGTTTAAAATATTTCTTGTAAAAAGTCTCATTAATTTTTATCTTTATAAGCCAGCTGGATAAATCGATAGAGAGCAAATTTAAGTATTTTAAGATTTTGGAAAGGACACTCGCATCTTCTTTTCTTTCTTCTTTTTGTGGTTGCATTCATTTCCCTGTTTCTGGAAGCCCCTGGGCTTGGGATGTTTAGAGACTCTTCTCTAAATATAGAGAAACATAAATGCCTGGGCTCATTTAGATGGACACAATTCTGTGCATGCCAGGCTTTGCTGGATGTTCACGTGTGGGAACAGTATTAAATCACAGTGTTTATAAAGAGGTATCAGATGTTCAGGAAATAGGTAATAGACCCCAGATATTTTCACCTTGAAATCACTGCTCAGAATCCGAATTTTGAGTGGCAAGAGAAAAGTGTTGGCATTTGTAACCCTCAATCTCCTGAAATACTGCAATGTTCATATCATGAGTCTCTTTCCCTCATGTCCCCCAAGGCTGGACTTCAACCACAGCGTCTCTGGATCTTGAAACATAAACCTTTGACAACTGATATATGCTGGTTTGCTTCCTCCACCCCCTTAAAGAAAATAAGAGACCCAGTTGCTAAACCGTGTGGCTATATGGTGTAGCTGCTCAGGAAGGATGAGGAGCAGCACTGTCTTCAGGCTCTGAGCCCACAGAAGAGCTGTTCAGCTGTTTTGGTCCTTTGGTGATGTTTGCTGAGGGGGTTTGAGTCTCAGGAGATTGTTATCCCTGTCAGTGTTTCTCTGCATGACAAGGACTCTGCTACAAGGAGTGGGAGTGAAGGAAGGAGGGTGGTGGCCCACACTCTCTGGAGGGAATTGTCCCCAAGCCTTGCTTCAGTGGAGACAGAGGCAGGTCCCTTATGACCCAGAGCTGATGGTTACTGGTTCTGTGCACAGGAAACCTTGTATGTGCTCCGTGGTGGTCATTACCTCTCCTTTGTACACCCTCCATGAACCATCAGCTGGGAAGTAGCCTCAGACCCATCATGGTTTTACGTTTCATTCCCTCCAGGCATCTAAGGCCAGCGCTGCTTTTTTTATATCCAGAAGAGGTAGTCTTTGCTTTATTTTCGAGGCTTCTAGGGAGACACAGAAGCCATATGCAGATGTGTGGGCTCTTCCTGGCCCCTGGAGTATGAATATTTACAGGTTGCAGGCTAACCATGTTGACAATTGCCAACAAGCAGTAGTTGTAGTTTCTTTAGGCTTCTTTAGGAAGTGTCTTAAAGGGTTGCCCATCAGCTCCCTTTCATATGCCAAAGGGCTGAAATTAAGGCTCTAGCATCTTCAAAGTCTATTGATTTTTCAAGATAAAATCCTTCCTGCAGGAGAGGGTGGGATGCGGAGGTCTGGATGGCCTCTCCTCACCCAGCGTTCAACCAACAGCAGTGCTGTTGCCTACTTGATGTCTCTCACTGCAGCAGAGCAGGAGTGCCATGTTATGCTTTCTCTGCTAGCAGCAGGAGCTGCCAGCACTGTTCACCAGGGAAAATCTCGCCCGTGAGGAGCAGTGTCTATGCAATTATGCAGTACGTCAACATGTATGCCCGTAAAGACATTTATGATTCATGTCAGTCCAGTGGATAGCAAGGTAGGTATAATTAGGCCAATAAGAAAAGATCCAGCTGGGGTGTGGAGGATTGTCTAATGCTACCAGTTCCAAGGGGTTGCAATGATGTACTAATCCAGGTCCAGACACGCTTTAATCGACTCTGTCTTTATTACATGGCAAACAAACTCTCACGCTACAGCAGAGAAAAAACATGAAAATAGGTAAGTCCTGTATCCTGCAGCTCCTGAGGGTAGAGATCTCTCTGTCCCATCTGGGGAGTGAGCAAAACTGCAGGTAAGGATCAAGGAGATGCATTCATGGATGCTCTCCTGTGTTCCTGTCACAATGCACATGGAGCCAACGGGAACTACACTCTCAGTGCCGAACCGACTGGCCAATGAGACCCAGTGGTTGAAGAAAAGGTCTCGGTTAAGAGTGAGAAGGAGCCACTGCTGAGGCTGAGCGCTGTGCTGGAGGCTTTCCATGTCTCTTCATCCTCCCTTCCCTCCTCCAAAGCTCATGTCTGTGGGAGACGTACAACAGCTCTGCTGTCATGTCAGACTGTGGTTTGTGATGATGTTCCCTGGTCACCCATTTTGGTTCTCACTCTGCCCCTTTCCAGTGGTGGTTCACCAGGCCTGTGTGTTTGGCTATGAAAGGGACAACTGCCAGAGACGAGCTTTGCCATCACAGTCAGGATGATTGCAGCCAGGGCAAGGCACTTGTCAAGGCAGACGATACCTCAGCCACAGCTTTCAATGCTGATATAGACAAGGTCTTGGGGGACAAGTGGAATCTAAGGAATGGCAGAGATTATCAGCAGTGGTGAATCAGCTCTTGCCAACCTCTTCCTACTAATGTCACTCATTAAGTTGAAGTATCCGTGGCTGAATTAAGTGGTGGAGTTGAAGACTAGGACCATGGAGCCTCTCTGGAGACTGAGCATAGCCCTGCCCAAGTGCTCCTTAGGGTCTGTGAAAGGGCCACCCACTGACGACAAACTGTAAGAAGATTTAGTGGGTAGGGAAGGTGATATGATAGAAGCGTATTTGTTGGTGAGATGCTTGCACTGGTGGGCAGGGAGGGAGATGTTAGTTGTAGTGGCTGCAAATGTGGAGGAAGGGGAAGGGAAAAAACCAGTCTGCTAGTTCCCGCTGTGGGTAGGTTGTTGCTGTATTTTTTCCCAATGATCATGAACTTCTCATATTTACTAATAATCTTCTTGCTGTGCCGTTCCCTCGCATTCGGGGAACCATCACTGTCAGTCGTCCCAGGCAAAGAAGTTCCTCATCAAATATTTTGAATGGGGAAGCAAGAGAGACAAGTTCAATAACATTGGTTAGTTTTAGGAAGGATCTCTTATCGCTTTGCACTTATCCCTGGCAATTACCGACAACACCTGGTAAGTCAGTATGCTCTTGTGAATACTGCCCTTGAAAGTGAGAGTATGATACAGATCATTCATAATGACTTTCTCAGTCATTCCACCTTCCTCTATAGGAAGAGATGGGGAGAAGCGGCAGCCTTACTGCAGCGCTTCTGTGTTTTAATCTGCTTTTCACACAGCCTGATGTGGCAAAATGGTAGGGCTGTCCTATAGCCCATTGTCAACCTTTATGCTGAGCCCTCTTCAGGTTAAAAAGCACAAAAATAACCAATCCCTCTTGGAAATTCTGGCTGCACTAAGAGCTTACAATCTGAACAAACAAACTGGAGATAAGGTGGGAGAACAGGGACATAACACTAAAGAAATGCCATTTATTATGATAAATGACTTAGCAGTGATTTAAGGTATTGAAGTATTATCATAGAAATAAACACTTGATGAAAGCAGAAGGAGAAGTGCCTGAGGTAATAAAGATTTATGGATTCCTGGTTGAACCACAAGGATTGAGACCGGGATGGGAGTGAAAAAAACCAAGCTTGTTGAAGTGAAGATCATTTTTGAAAGAAACTAAAGAGGAGCTAACCCCTGCCTAAGTGAAGGGAAACAGCAGCTGCTGGGGGTGGGAAGGCTCTTCTGCTTACAACCATTATTTTTCTAATCAGAACAAATTACTCCTCGGAAAAAGCCAACTGTTGCCCCATTTGATCTGTTGGTATCAGAATGGTGGTGATGGTGGTGGTGAGAGTGGTGACAAAAACCCCCAAAACTGAGAAACAGAACTGTAGTGTCAAGACGTCAGTGAAGGAGTGTTGGGAGCACCTGCACCCAGATGTGAGGGACTCACTGTTCATGAGAGAAAACTGTAGCTCAGACTGATGTCACTCAAGTACTTTATTTTTTTTCATACTGGTAGTGAGCCATAGATAGAGAAGAAAAAGAACAAAGAGGAAAAATATTAAGCACACAGTGGAAAATAGACAAGGATATGCCATCACAGTAATCAAAGTAGATACTCTTATACGGAAGAGCAAGGTCACAAGAGACAAAATAAAGTCCAGTAATACAAACAAATCAAGTACAAAAATGAGGACTTTTCTGGCTAACTGCCTAACTGACATGGTGAATTGCAAATATGCAAAACAAAATCAGTCTTTAAAAATAACTGAAAACACTTTTAAAGCTCTTACCTATCTGCATTAGATAAAGCGTGCTGCATACATATTCAGGATAAATTGATTTACTGAATAAGCTCTGTATATAATACCAGGTAATTCCTTTAGGGTGAAATTTTTCACTTTACTGTGTGACTACACAAATTTCAGGCAATATCCAAATTCTCTGTCATCCCTGAAATAAGATTAAAGAGGATGTCAACCATTCACAGACATGACCCTCATCCGTGCAGTATTATTTGAATGCGTACACATGGAGACTACTGAGGTAAGTAAACACAGTAACTATGTTAAGCACATTTGCTTGAGAGGAAGGTAATAAACTGTCATAGATGTATTTTTTAGTAAGGAAGATCTGGATGGAAATGGCTAATATATAGTGCGCACCTGTAGAGAGCTTAGTAAAGGGACCCTGTGATCATGGCTGGTTCCTCCAGGCATGACCTAAATGATGACATTAGTATTACATATAGGCAGATATATAACAGTTCATTGTCAGCACTAACTGTAAGGGTTGCACAAGCCTGGCTGCAGCTCCAGAAATCGCATGGAGAACCAGATTCTGCGGTGCCCTCTAGCTAAGACGGTGCTTAACTTCATATTGGAAAGTTGAGCTGCTTGTGGAACAGGAGTCAGATTGGGTGGATCATTATTTTTCTCTTTGTTTACCGCTCTGTTCCCAAAATATTATCTACCGTTTACCACAAAAAGGTCTTCATCATTTATCATAGAGATGGGGTTTCAGGGTCCTTCTCCCCAGTCACAAGCATACAGCATCTTTATGATAGTTATAGGAACAGCTTACCTGTTACCACTGATATTAGTTAGACTATAGCTTTGACTCACTGACACAATAAATAGGCAGAACCAGGTCGAAACAGGTCGTAATCAAGGATATGGGCAGGTGAATATAAGTTATTAGTGACAGAAGAACCCACTGCATTATTTCAGAGTCTGGGCATTTTGCTCAGGCCATGGCTGACCCAAACAAAGCAGGTAATACTTTGCTCCTAATACTGGTCTCCTGACCCACCAGATGCACTTTTCTTGTGAGGAAGACCCTAGAAGTCCGACGCTCTCCCTCAAACGCTTTCAGTGGGGGTACTACTATGCCTGTAGTGTTTCCTTCTTGACAGTGCAACATTTAGTATGCTACAGTCTCATGGCTGTTGTGTTGGACTCGTGCTGTGAACTTTGATTTCATAGTCCATTGTAAAATCTTATGGTTTTGGCAGATGTCATATTGGTGGCAGTACTAGACATTTTCACTATTATGTACCAACTTTTTTAGTGGAGACTGTTCTGACTGGGTCAAGTTTATTCTTTGCTTAATCCCACAGCCCCAAGCTTTCACAGAGAGTAAATGCCTTGGTGCTTTCTCCTTCCTGACATTCAGACCTAGGCATGACTGAACAGTAGAAATGCATTCTGACAGATGAGCCTAGGACAAGATACTTCAGCTCAGCTTTTTTCTTTCTCTTCCAGAGGCAGTCTGTAATGGATAACAACTGAAAGAGGACGTGGTAGGACTAGAGGACTTGAATTACTTCCTGGATCCATTAATCCTATGCCTTACCTTCCCATGGTGCTACAGCCGCTAACCACAGTGTTTCACTGGGAGTTCGAACGATGCCTAGACTATGGTAGGGGAGAGGAGAACAGGACGTGGGGTGTCAGATAAACCTGTCTCTGGATGTCCTTCACAGCTCCAGTCACCACCGTGGTGTCCCTGACAGGTTCGTGGGGCAAACTTGGGACTCTGTGTTGAGCCGTCCTACCCTGGGGTGGTGTGAGCACCAGTCCCAGTGCACAGCCCATGCACAAGGGAAGGTTCAAGTCAATTACCTGTTAGGGTAAATAAAATAACTAGATAATTCCTGACACAGGGTGGGAAGGGTCCAGGAATATTTTTGTTACCTTCTTTGGCCCAGTCTGGGAGAAACTCTGTTTCAGCACTCCTGAAGCGATCAGACAGGTTTTCTGCAGCTGTTTCTGCATAGTGAACATACTGATTTCCTTAAACAAACCCAGAAATGCTTCAGCCTTTAGGCCAATCTTTTTCAAACTTAGATGCCTACAGTTATTCTCCTCAGTCTGAACTGAGATACTTAAAAGAAGTCAGTTATTTCAGTCATATATGTGCTAATCAGAAGTGGAGACAAGCCCAGAATTGGAAGAATCCTCCAAGGAAGTGCAGTGGAAACAAGTCTGGACAATTGATTAATGCGGAAAAGCTGACATATAAAAATGAGAACCAGACTTTCATAACACCCACTGCTCAAGTTTTTATTTTTCAAGCTCCATAAACAGCAGAAGTTTCATCTAAAGGGAAATTTGAGTTGAAGTATGTACTAAATATCGGCTACATTTGTCTTCAACATGGTCATATATTCTATTCATGGTATATTCAGACATACATGATTTTTTTCATTACACTATTAGTTTATGACAGGTACATATTTTCTACATTGTGCCAGGATGTAACTTCATCACTTATGAATTCTTTAGCATTATTAAAACAATATAAAAAAACAGATGAGATCCCACCATAGTGGGGAAGAATCAGCAAGAACTGACTAGAGTATGAGGACAGAACTGAGCTCACAAACCTTATACTTCGTGTTTTACATGATTCACAAGGTAGTCAAACGTGATTATATTCCCTTTTATAGGTGAAAAGCTGAGGTTGCCTTTTGAAATAGGGCAATAATTGGCTTCCTGACAAATGTCCTTCCTGAGGTTTTCCCATTGTACCATGACCCTGACGTAAACAGAGACCCATATGTTGTTAACAAGATGGGGTCTGGCTCCCATCTGTCTGAAGCCATATTGACTGCGGGGGTAAATATGCTCATTTTCTTCACCTGTAGAATCAGGATCAAAATACTTGAAAGGCAAAGGATGCTATGAAGACCTGTTCATGTCTTCATCCCAGTTACAACATGTAAAATACTGTCATAAATGCAGAGGGTTAATTATGATTCTTACGCCTAAAATTGGTTTGCCAAGAACCAGCATTGGAGCTGGTAGTTGTTCACTTTCACCTATGGCTGTGAAAAATAGCTTGGAAAGAGCAGGAAAACTCCCTGAGAGTTGGTTGAGGTTTGTCTTTTAACCTGTGCATTCAAAAGGTCAGCTAAAAAATGAAACTTTGTTTCATGGATGTGCTGCAATGACCTGCTAATGATAATCAGGTGATTGGGGTTTTTAAAATCTGAATCAAAATGTCGCCATGAGCTTTGGGTAGGCATCCTCTAGACTGCTTGGCAGCAGCAAAAGAAAGGACCTGTCTCTGGTCCCATCCCCTGCTGCTCCCAGTTGGGCTCCCTGGCTGGACCCTGGATGTGGCCCATCTCCTCACCATGCCTGGGGCTGGCCAGGGGTCCTGTTACAAGCCCCAGCTCTGCCTCCATGCTCATTCCTCAGGGAATGGTCCCCATGGGTGAGGCCATGACCCGTACCAGGTCACTCCCATTCCTGGCTTGGCTGCTCTGCACTAACAGCTGCTGCTGCCTGACAGACATGAGAAAAAATGAGCAGCACAATGGCAGTTTATTGGCTCCACCGGTCACCAGTATGGTAGGTGTATTGTCTGCCTTGGTCTCCATCCCTGGCAGAGTAGATAATCCTTCAAGGAAAGTCATCTTCTCTTGGGTGTGCTGGGATCCTCCCAAAGAGTGGAGTGGATTAGAAGGGTGGATACTCAGAAACCCTAAAAATCAGGCCCTGGTTTTGGTGGCTACATGTGGATGATGCACTTGTAATACAACCTTTCTGGTCACTTTGAAAAAGGGCTGATCTGCCTTATTCGGCACCCAGATGGATTATTAGTTTTGATGTAATGTAGAAACACCCTGCTGGGAAAGTCCAGCCAAAAATAAAGTCATGCATGTGTGGCCTTCCTTTTGATTCCCAGCCTTCATTGTTGGGCTGACCTAATCATGCCCACTGGCTTCTTAAATTATCTTTGTGAATCTAAAGGACGCTGTACTTGTTTTGAGAGCATTTTTAATTGAGCTAAATTCTAATTACCTGATGTAAAATTCTCTCTGGTAGAAAGAGTGTATATATTCATTGGTATGTACATATCTGAAAGTATGCAAAATGAACCCACGAATTTGTCAACTACAAGAAGAATCATGTTGCTTATACTGTTGATTACATATAATTAGGATTTAAAAGATATGCAGATGGAAGGCAAACGAGCTAGGAACTCAGCTTGGATTGAAATTACTCACTGCTCTCAGTTGTTTTCATGACAAGCATCAATTGTCAAGAACTGCTTTATTTTGTTATTTAAATACTCACTCAGACCTGAGAATTATTTTAATTAGATTAGATTATGGCAACACATCTCCCTCAATGTGGTCTTGTCCATGCAGAACCAATTACTGCATCATTTCACCACAGTGAGTGAGACTAAGAGAAGGGTGTGGATGTGTGAAGAGAGGGGGAAAAGGGAAAGCAGATGTGGTTCAGAGATTTTTTCCATCTGATTTTCTAAATAATTTCCCACCACTCTAATTCTACTCCCGCTGGCGTCAGTTGGAGCTCTGCCATAGACTGCAGTGGGAGTAGGGCTAGGCCAGTGCATAACCCTTTTAAAACCACATCCTCATTTGTTACAGAAATGAAAACTCGGTGAATCATTTTTGCTCACTGTGATAATTTTTGAAATTGAAAAGTGTCAGAGATGGGGGGACAGCATCGATTTTGAAGTGGTCAACAGAAATCCCGGCATAGGTATCTTTTGGGATTGCTCCTTCAGATCCTGGGGTTTGTTTCTCCGTGCAAAGAATTGTGGGGCTCATGCCACATCACCGGGGCCTTCTCTCAGGGAGCTGAGACACCACAGGTCCTGCATTCTGTGACATGGGGAGGCCAGAAGACCTCAGAGAACCAGAAGAAAGTGGGAGTATGTGCTGGTGATTGGCTAGATAGAGCCTGTAACTCATCCTTTGTGCCAGAACCCTCTACTGAGCCATGCCAGGCCATCCTCGGGAACAGGAGAGTTTTCTTTCCTTTTTTTCCTTTTTTTTTTTTTTCTTCTTTTCATTCCTTTTGCTCTGGTTTTGTTCTGTGTGAGGGGAATGTGGCACTGCAGGAGGAGGAAGGAGGATGAGTCAAACGGGTAAGAAAGCCAGGTAGCCCTCCTTGCTTTCTTTGATGCAGAGGTATTTGGCCAGGGAGAACAGGGCTTTTCAGAACCCTCCTTAATGAACTTTTGTACCCAAAGGCTATATGACTTCCTTCCCAAGTCTACGGTGTTGAACAACAAGTGCCACTGTGGGTTCTGTGATAGTGCGGCTCCCCAAGGACATACTCAGGGCAGACCTTGTATTAAGGCTTGACTCAGAAATGCATTTTCCTTTGGCTTGTTAGGTACAAGTGCAGGCAAATGTGAAGATCAAATTACTAACTTTCCTGACTGCTTCTTGGTTAAAGAGGTGGTTTTGTATGTGTATATATATTTACTGTAAACATATACGTATATTTCTTGTTGCCACTGGCAAATCTTTTTGGATTGTTACCCTGAATTTCTGCATTTTATGTAACACTATTTTCATTTATAAAAGTTCTGACTGTTTTGAGGGTTTAACTGTGCTATAATTTGCTCAGTGAGATACCATTTCTTGCACTGATAAGGACTTTTATTTGCGAGTAATTCCTAAGGAGAATTTCTTTAAATAAATTAATGAATAGAAAAGAGTTACATTCACAGGAAAGAGAGAAAATGCCTTATATCACAAATACGATAGAGAAATTCCATAATTAAGGGAAAAAAAACAACCTCAAACCATGTTGTCTGTGAGCAAAATACCTAAACAGAAGGCTTACTAGCACATGTTTTTGAAAACCTCAAGCATACTGTATAGAAGGCAGGCATAATCCATCCTGAAAAAAACCCCAACTTTAAAGTTTCACCCAAGGCCCACTGAAATCAGTGAAATTATTATCTTGGGCTTTAGCCCAGGCTCTCACTATGGCAGCAGACACTTTTGAACAAATATAAAGGGTATCCTGTAGTGGAGGTGTTAGTCTGGGACTCACGGTTTTGCACTGTCAGCCCTGATCCCCGCTCTCAAGGAAATCATCTAGCCCCACCACAACCTAGTTCTCTTAACTGTAGCACTGTGCCACTAAAAGCATAATTTCTTAACATTAACTAATAATCACTCTGAGATCCTCAAGCAGACGATGCTGTAGAAGTACAGAGTATAATTTATCTCAAGGCATTAAAGAATTTATAGAGTAAAAAGGTGGAAGGATTTGAAGTATTTTGTTCAAAACTGAGTTTTCCCACAGTTGCTTCTGTGGAAACAGGACTTCAGAAGTACTAGAAGAAATATTAAACTCAATGCCCT
Source organism: Chroicocephalus ridibundus (assembly GCF_963924245.1). Classification (NCBI taxonomy): domain Eukaryota; kingdom Metazoa; phylum Chordata; class Aves; order Charadriiformes; family Laridae; genus Chroicocephalus; species Chroicocephalus ridibundus. The sequence continues at coordinate 50,975,841 of NC_086286.1, read as the reverse complement.
GTGGACCTCTCACAGTGTTGGTTATTGAAAAGAAGAACCAGAGAAGCCAGAGCTTTGCCCAAAGATAGATCTGCACAGAGACTTGAAAACTAATTGATTACAATAGTTCATCCTCTTTATTGGGGTGCTTCTTATGACAAGAATATGTGGTAATTATAGGACACTATTTGAGTTAGGCAATGTTGTGTTTGCTCCTGCAGCTCTTTTATCTGAACATCCTGTTTTTGAAGAAGAAAACTCACTTTAAGTGATTGATTTATGATTGCTCTGTCCATTTTGACGTACATGGGAACTTGACACATGGAAAGACATTTCAGCCTGAAAATTTCCTCCAGCATGTCTAGGTGATATGCTAATTTGCATGTCAAGTTAACACATGATGTCTCAATAATAAATGGCCTCGGGAGTTTGAAAGACAGTGTGTAATTCTACTAGATCCTAGCTTTGGAGCCCATATGGTAATTGGTGGGTTCTTTCTCTCACATTTTAAAGACATGGATGAAGCTTCTGTGAAGCAGAATCAAGTCTGGAGAAGTTTCATAACAATATTCTTGAAATAACATCACAATATGTTATGAAACAGACAATGTTTGCTGATATCTACTGCTTTCTGTAGTGAATCACAGATATCAGACAGAAATTACCTTGCACGTTGTCAGGTCCTTTTCCACCCTGGCATGTCTCCTGTTGTCGGGTCTTAACGATGTTTCTCTAGGTCCAGTCTAGTGCCTGGATAAAGACATTGGAGTCCCTAATGCTGAAAGTTAGAATATCACTGTGAATATATATAAAAATAAGTTTTTCACGGTGTTACTTTGCACTCCTTCATTAAATATGAACATCTTAAATCTTCTCCACGGGTACATATAAGACTTCTTAGGAGGTTTGTTTCTGCCCTGCTGTAATTTCTACCTCAAATGATGGCACTTGCTTTGTGGATATGCACGCACTGGAAATTACAGTAGAAACTACAGGACTGACTAGTACAGATTTTTTTTCTCTCCCATAGAGTTGTAAGTCCCTGGACCTGGCCATATGATGCTTCTGGAAAGGCACTGGACAGGAAGGGTAAGATTCCGGCTCTGGCAGCTAGAGAGGGCAGTCCCCCCTGTTTCACTGACAGTCATGGTCTGTCAAGAGTGTAATGGAGATGTGGCACAGACGCAAATTAGGCCATCACAATCTGTTTTGTATCGATCCACTTTCAAGCCCTGACAACAAGAGCATGCCAGAGATGGGCAGGGCTGCGTTCATGATGTTCTCAGCTTTGGGAGCTCTCTGATGCTGCTGTGTTTATAGATAATCTGCAAACAAGATCTGCAGTGTTTGGATGGGGTGTTTTATTCCCTGTTCATGTCATACTCTGGAGGTGTCCCAAATCCGTGAGACATGATGGTAGATGTGGAAAACCACTGTTTCTCCCCCCTTTCTGTGTGGTTACCTTTGTATTTCTGGGAGCACAGCAGAAAGCCTCATACAGATGCTCAGATACTTAAGTCATTAAAAAAGTATTTTGAATACATCCTCAACTTCTTCCCTTTTTTTCTAGGCGAGGAACAACAGATTTAAGAGGAGTCATAAGAATACTTTTTTTTAAAAAAGAGTACAAGTGGAAAAAAATGAAAGGTAAAAGCTATTGGAAGAAAGAAGCAACAGTGCATAATCACACTCTGTCCTTCCCATGGGGCTGTTTAATTAATTACCGTTTACTCTTACCAGTTCATTTCTACTCAAAGATTTTCTTTTGTTAGCTCTAGGCGGGATACGCACCCGAGCGGAAATTTGTGTGAAAGAGACTAAACCTGTAAACATTACTTCCATCCTAACTGGGAGCACATGCATTATTATAAAACAACTTTAATTATACGCAACTTAAAAAAGATACCATCACTCCAACAGCAACTGCTGTGTACCGAACAAGATGAAACTCAATCCCTTGCAACCAAAACAAACAGGCCATCACAAGGCACTAAGGTTTTGAAACGCGGTGCTTTTACTTAGGAAGGAACCGCCAGAAAATCTGATACCAAAAAAGCATTTTCTGGGTCACTTACCAAACCCAAAGCTTTTTAAAGGGTCTGGGGACTAATAAATCCCTAGCTTATTATAAGAATAATATTAATCTATTCAAAAGCTGCAGGTGTTTCATGCTTTTCCCTCAGCTCACAAGGCAGAGAGTCTTATCTCAAAGCTTTAATAACTAAAATCCTGGAACCACAAGGAAGTTTGGGGTCAGTTGCTGCTATTTATTACCCCTTTTGTGAAAGTACTGACTTGCCCTAGTGACAGACCAGGTCCCATGCAGCTCCAAGTGCTGTGTGGGCAGGAGGAGGAGGCTCTCTCCACCCCATGGGTTTACAATGTAAGATGCAACAGGAGGCAATGGACAAGATCATCAAAACTGGGAGACAAAAGGAGGAATAAGACGAACGAGCCATGGTGTGATCATGTGGGTAATCAATTAGGCGGGTGAGTGTACAGTAAATGCATGCATGCACTACAAATGCAATGAGCATGGATCAAAATCAGGAGTCAGTATCTGTACCTGGAAATGAGTGGAAAGAACCGCAGCACGGCTTCAGTTTGCCCCGGATAACTTGTTTCAGCAAAGATGCCACCAGTGTGTGTTTGCGCTTCTGAGCGTGATGACTTCCACAAAGAGGTGAAGTGAGCAGGAAGCCAGCTGGATCCATACTCTGTCGTCTTTCTTACAGCCCTAATGCTGCTAATACTGTATGCCCGTAGGGGCAGAGTCCCCGTGAGGTGCCTAGGGTTGCTGTTGGTGTGAATGGGGGCAAATCCTGATTCTGCTCATTTACTGGAGGTCAAAATTTGGCCTTGAAGTTGAGACTAGACATTAGGATAAGGGAATCCCAAGGCACAGTTTTCAGTGGCTTTCGTAGTGTTACACCCAACTTGCCTTTAGTCCTTAAAGCTTGCTAGTCTGCTGAAAAACTCCACCATCTGCATTGCAACACATTTTTGATTTAGGTAACTGAATGTCAAGATTTAAAAAGCACCAGGGAAATGTGTGATGCCTGCAAGCTTTAGGAAGATTTGGGTTTTTTGCACTGCCCCGTTCAGTTGGCTATATGCCTGGCAGGGAACTGCGAGTTGAGAACTGGCATTGGGAATAGTTTGCGGTAACAGAGGATGATAAATACATGCTGAATAGTGGCAAGTAAGCCAGTTTCGTTCCTAAAATGAAAGCCTTTGAGGCAGACTGGAAGGGAACTTGTCAACCCTGTGTGGTGCCCTGAATAATGGGTCCAAATCTAATATTTTTTCTAAAAAAAAATTGAGTGTCCTGTGAGACTAAAATACGATAATGACTAAAATATGATGATGTTGGCATGTGGTTGTTGTGTTAATGCTCAAAGCAAGATGCGCAGATTTTTTTACCTTGAAAATTACAAGTCTGGGTGGCAGGATTTGTCCAGGAGCAGCGAGGGCCAGGACTTGTCAGCCAGGGCTTGTCCCACTGCCCCAGCAGCCGCAGGGCAGCCAGCGGTCCTGAGCATCAGCATATTTGGGATGGTGATGGGGCAGGGCTGAGGTGCAGGTGGGGAGTCAGTCTGTTGGTCAGGGTGAGCGAGGTACACGGCCAGACATAAGCATATTTGCAGCATAGCTCAGGAAGCACCAAGGGCGAAGTGAGCTAAAATCGACTGTAAAGCAAGTGGAGAAAAGCCCTGACAAGCCTCCTCACATCTCTTCCCTTACACAGCTTTTCTCCGAGCAGCTTCACCAGAGGTCCCAGAGCTGACTGTCCCAGGGCCAGGCAGGAGCACAGGAGGGCAGAAGAGTGTGCTCAGGGCTGTGATGAGATTTTTAGGAAGAGAATGAGCACATATTAGTTCTGCTGAAAAAAAAAACCAGCGTGAAAAACATCCCTCATTTTAAAACCTCGTTTTAACCTCCAAACACAATCATTTATGCCTATGTTTATTTACTGTCACATTATGTTTTATGGGCCAGGTCTATTTTAAAAGCAGCTCCTGCAAAACGTTGTACCAGGAATCAATTTAGCACTTGATGTCTATCTCACTTAATTTCCTTCATTTTTTGCTTGAACAATTAGATAAATTTGCTGCCGCAAAATTGGTGCCTCTCAGGGTGCTGCAACTTCCATTGATTGGTGGGCATATAGTCCCTGATATGGTCAATACTCCTGAGGTTGAACTCTTCCTCCCTCTCATGTGAGCTTGCAACAAGCCCTTATGTGAGCTAAGCAGCGCAGATTTGGTCTTTCTGGTGCCCAGGGATGGCAGGCTGCAGCACAAGACTAGCTCTTCTTGGAAGAAGGCAGGCTGCTGGGAAGTTCGACCTCGCTGGACTGGGAAGAGGCCATGGCAGAGCAGTGGGATGGAGTGTGGAAATCCCATTGGGTAGGGCATGCACACCTGCAGGCTCCTTGAACCTGTCCTTTGCCTCTTTTTCTTCTCTTTCCCTGCCTCTTCTTTGGCTTGGTTCCAGAAAGTAAACCACCTCCCATTTTTTATTAGAGGAAGGTGGTGGTTGTGCACACTTTGTAATGGCTGTACAGCCCAGGAGAAGAGAAGCAATCAGCCGAGGGAGGGGTGTGATGCTGTAAGACATGTTCATTCTCTGAAGCAGTTCCACCACAGATTAATTTTCCTTTTGTATCAAATAACCTGCATTTCGATTTCATGCTTTTGTGTGCAAATGCAAGTACGTGCATGTTGTGGGACACACAGGGTCACATTAATCACTGGATCCAATCCATTTCGCAGTGGCGTTATCCTAAGAATGAGCTTCGCACTCAGTATGTAGCAGGAAACCAGCTATATGTCTGCGTTTCAACAGCTGGAACAAGCAAGCCCACATATCGATCCCTCTAGATTGCACTGATTTTAGTCTCTATTCTGAGAGACTGTATACTTAATTGTGGGTCTATTGATTTGGTGACAACTCTTCAGATTACTTGTCTGAATATAAATGAAGCCATTCTAAGACACGTTTGCTTTTTTTCTTTTTCTTTGATCCAATTTTTATCTCTGTAACAGCCACCTCTGCTGATCACACTCCAGCTGCAGTCACTTTAATGGGCTGATGGGAAAGGAACCCTAAATGTACTATTTATCAAGTTGAAATTTTCCCTTTAATAAGTTTTTCCCATTACACTGCAAATCTTACACAGCTCACTGGATTTACCCTTCTTCAATTAGCAATCAAACCTCTCCATATGCATGAGTGTTGCAAATCAATACCCACTGAGCCAATTGCCCTTTATAGTGACAAAAATAAAATAACTGTGGCAGGGGAAGAAGTAGCTGTAGGAGTTCATTTTAAAAGCTTCATATGCAAGTGGAAGAGGCACATGATTGAAGACTAACTAGCAGCCTGTCTGTTAGTAAAACTCAGGTAAGCCCACTGTGATGGGTTTTTGTGCTGGACCAGCCCACTGCATGCAGCAGAAGGGCACATGGGAGCACACTGAAGGGGGCTGGCACCATCTGCGCAAATAAGATTTATTGCAGCCCTCAATTCTTCCTGTGACCCTGCTGCAACTGTCGCTACACCTCTTCTATGGACAAAACTCAGCAAGGCCTTCCTTTCCAAAACATGGCTCTTTTCGAGCTCAGGTGTGCTGAACAAATGCCTGAGTCAAGATTTCATGAGAAAGATGCTTTCATTTTCAAAACCACATATTTATTTCAGGGTCTCATTTTCCAGATGATAGACATAAAACTGCCAGTGTTTTTGTCTCCAAGTTCTTTAGAGTCAAGATCTGTATTCCCCAGTCCCATTTGTTTAACTAGGAAGTACCTTACCTCTTCCAGACCACTCATCAGAGACCAGCAATCCATTTCTCTGAAAGGTTTGAATCTTGCCCTGATTAGTGCCTTGGGCTTGCTTACATTAAATGTTTCAATGTGTTTGATTAGCTGCCTCTGTTATGAGTGATGGCAAAGCAAAGTGATCACCTACCTGCCTTTCAGAGCGAGGTTATGATGGATAACCCCTGGAATTAATGAAACCACTATGCCTGATCACAGCTGGTCAAGCAGGCTGGTATATTCAACTCTCCTTTTGCTTTTATCACGCAGAATGAAATAAATCATATAAGGTTTCCAAATTTCTTGGCTGGGTCTGTTGAATATTTAACTCTGGCCAGTGAACTCCCTAACTTTCTCTGGATTCAGAGCTATTAAAGAGAAGTAAACACATGGGTGTTCAAAGGCTTTCTCTTCCCTCTGTGGCTCTTCCCATGTTGTTCTTAACGGGAGATGAAAAGGAGAGGGCAAAGATTGCTCTGTCCCAACATGCAATCCAGCTAATGAAATAATTATCTTACAATGTGGCTTAGTATGGAGTAATTGTAAAAGAAAGCTGCTTGGCAGCGTGTCATCTTGGGGCGAGCTGCTTCCATGATGTTTCCACTCCTTCACCCAGGGAGAAGCTCGGCAGGAGGGATGGGATTATGAAATGCTGCATGTTTTGGAAGTCCCGTCACTGGGCTTTGCACAGGGTGGTGCTAGTGTGTGCTTTTCAAGCCTCTAGTTTCTTTCACAAATTTGCCAAGACTTGAGGAATAGCCAGTGCTCCATCTTCTTCAGCAGGTAAAGATCCATTAAAATGCTTAGCCTGCCTCACACAAAAGATCTCCAAATCCAGTATGTTTTTTGGCAGTCTCTGAATGGATGCCTATGACAGAGATTAAGCTATTTCCTTGTAAACTTTAAAAATGAATTGTTCCAGAGCAAGCAGAGAATTGTTGCCAAGGCTGCGCAGGGAAGCCTAGCACATCATGTATGTCCTCTTGGGACTGACAGCTTGAGAACCAACAGTCTCCAGGCACAATAGCACCGAATTGGAAAGAACAGATGAGGAGGCAGCCCAAATGTCACCTGAGTATTCATCAGACCCATGTGCTTGTCCCCTCCTTGGTGTAATTAATGGTCACCTCTGGGTGAGATTTCCTGAGTTTGAGGTAACAGGAGAGAATTGGGGGAGAGCGTCCTGATCTTACCACAAGCTTCGTGAAGGCACATGAAGGGTGAACAGAGCAGGAATGAGTGTGCTATTAGATTATGAATTCTGAAAGGCTTATAAATTGCAGCACCACAAGCCAGGCAAAGTGTTTATTAGACATGCAAATCCCTTGGACAGTGCTATAAAACCATAGGATACTTGGCAAATGCTGTATCTCTCGTCCCTAAGAAGCTTGCAGCTGCAAGTTGTGAGAAAAACGTTTTGCAACTCCAGGGAAAGAATTGTGCCTCAGAAGTGGAAGACTATAATAGCAGAGGGAAGAAATATTAGTAGCCTGATCTATCAGGAACTCAGGCTCCGAGATTTACCCATGTATTTGAAAAACAGGAGTGGCGTTGAAGCAAAAACTGACAGGTCTGCAGAAAACTTGGCCCTGATCAGTCTGTCTGTTCAGCTCTGCCTCAATGCACGGCTTTGTAAGATGCGAACAAAAACCTAAAAATCAGGATGGTAAGTTGCATGGTGGAGATACATGGTCCAGGGCTTGTCTGCACAGAAACTATTCCAGCTTAATTGTTCAGACAGTTTTTTCCAGCACAACTCCAGATATGATCACTCTTAACCCAGTGCCGTTAAGCAGATGAAAGTGCCATAGTTATCAAAATGGACTCAAATCATTTTTCATGCTGGACTTGTCTGATTTTCATGAGGCTTGTCTGCTTGCCTGCTTGTCCTGTCTATCCAAAGATTTGTCAGTCCTCTGTGCCCACAATAACATTTGAGTTGACTGTCCAGTTCCAAAGGAAGTCTCCAAGATACCTCATTCCTACAGATTTTATGAAAAATAGAGGCTTGGTGAAACAGTGCCCCAGCAAAGACTTGGTTTGTCCCCACAGGGTTTTGTCAACAGTGTCAGTCTCGTATCCCCCCCCACCAGGTCTTTGTGGAGGAGGCTTTGTCAGGGGTACCCTGTTTGCAGCTGCAGTGGGACCAGAGTGCTGCTCCTTGCCCAGTCCCAGCTCTCAGCCAGCCCCACCGTGCTGCGCCCGTGGCCGGAGCCCTGAGCACTGGGGGACAGCTGGGGGGGACATGGCTGAGGGGCTGCTCAGGTGCCTGCTGAAGGCTACCGGGTGTGGGTCATTGACAACCCAACCAACAGCTTATTTTCAGCACAAGCAGTTCTAGTGATGTCACCGTCACGAAGTACTGTCTATCCAAAGACCTTCGTTAAAAAAAAAAAAAAAAAGTTATGTATCCCTAATACCCAAAAATCCAGCTTGTAAGATTTAATTGACCTGCATGGGGTGGGGGAAAAGGGAGCAGGTCTTTGACCTCCAGCCCCGTGACACAAGGCAGAACCAGGCTGCTTTGTGCTGTGAAGAAATCATCAGACTGGTGGGTGCAGTTCCCTGTTAGGAGGGTGCATCTCCCTGCAGCACCTGATATGGTTTACTCTGAAACCAAAATAGAGCATTAGATGGGTCATCAATCTTATTCAGTGTGACTTTTCCTGTCCCTCAGCTCTCTGTATATCTGCTCAGCAGGTTTCAAATCTTCTGGAAATAACTGCAGGGAGCAGTGTACTAAGCTTAGTGGAGAAATAATTTGATATATTATGAAGAATCCCACACTTTTGCGAGGCACACTGGTTGGAAAAAGAGGCATCTGCTGTACTTCTTTCCCCAGTGTGAAAATTTTAGAGGGCATGTATTATGTATCAGAGCTTGAAAGTGTACTTTTTAAAAGAATGAACCTATTTTTTAACACCCCCCTCTCTCTCTCTCTCTCTTTTTTTTTTTTTTTTTTTAAGTTGCAAAAGCTTTTTTTAAAAAGGCCTGGAGCCATTCTGAGATGTTGATTGGTACAAATAAAAACGTCACAGTTTCCCTCTGCACGTATGTTTTTCTACAAAGAAAAAAGAACCATCACTAATGAGTACTGAAAGATGAACCTGAAATGAATCAGCACACCTCTACTGAAGATCCAGATGGGCCGGAAGATCTGTTTAACGCACCCAGCAATGAAAGTGCCCATTGTCTCTACACTCCAATATTGACATAATATTATTTCCTTTACTTTTTCAGGTCCTGGAAATGACGACATGAAAGTCAATATTTAACACTGAGTTTCTATAGGAGTTCCCTGTCTTGACCAGGCTCCACTGCCTTCTCTTTCTCCAGACTTGATAAGGGCTGCTCAGATGCTGTTGACCTTATTGGACAGCCCCCAAGGAAATGCTAGCTCCCATGTCAGTGTGATTATCCCTTCAGTCACTGTTCAGCACAGTAAAAGAGCTATACCACTTATTTAGACTTCTAAATATGAACTTAGTTTTACACGCTCTTTAATTTCACCCACGCTGTCACCATATCCTTCCAGTCCAACCAGCACACCAGCTGATGGTCTGGCTCATGAGCGAACCAAGGGAGCCGAGCTGACCGGTGGGTTCAGAGCCGTGGGCACAGCCTCGGGGCTGCATCTGCTGACAGTGGCCAGGACATTTAGTAGGACTGCTGGATTTTTATAACAAGGGCATGTAAAAGCCCTGGATCGTTGTTCAGGCAGGGAAGCATGGTGTTCAGGATCAGAGCTGCAGGAAAACAAATGAGGCAACTGAGCTAGAGATCTGATCTGCCCTGTGCAATTCCTCTGGCAGTAAGGGATCGGCGCAAGGCACCTCATCGTGAAGAGAAGCTCATGCTTGATTTTTCTTCTCTTTCCAAATGGATGCTGAGAAATTTATGCTGTGGTCAACCATAATCCCGTACCCTGGCCAAAACTGGGACCTCGGTCATTGCTAACGCCAAAGAGCTGTACAAGATGGGGACTTGCAGCCTAGCAATGACGTTGTGAACACATAGTTCAATGATTACATGGGTTCAATATCAGTTAAAGTACTAAGATCTGATGGCAAATCCAGTCCTTTTTAAAAAAAAAAAGACCCTTCAGAGAAAAGCTGGAGTAAGAAATTGTGCTTTGAATTTAACTAAAACACTAAATAAACAGAAAAATCCTAACCCTAACAAAATTGAACCACCAGGCGTATAAGGGAGTGAATTGTGACTATCCAGTGCTGAAAAGAATAATTACAGAAAATAATTTGTGATCAAATGGACTATTCAATTTTTTTAAAATATTAGACCGATTTGTAAAATTGAATACTTCTCATTTCAGTTTGTTCTTAGTATTCACAAAAAGGAGCAAAAGCTACATTGATCATTTGTGTGATCGTACTTTTGGCTAATTACCTATTGTTCCTGGTGTAGTAGGACTTTGAAACCCCAGACATGAATCAGTATCCATTTTACGAGCGACTGTTTCAGTAAGGCGAATCAGTCCTTGCCCAGAGTGCTTTTGGAAGTCTAAGCTTCTGAGAGCTGACATTACACAGGGACTGGACAGAGAGCTGGTGTTGTAGGACTGGAACCAGGAGTTAAGATAAGGAAACAATAAAAGAACAATTTCTATTGAAAGCAGGGCTCTAGAAACAGGCATAACTGGAGGAGCTACAGTGAGTTACATGTTAACCCACATGCACATATTAACCCACAGACAGGTTGTCACAAGTTCTGAGGATGTTGAAAATTCAAGGAAACATCTGAGATTGGGCTTATGTGACCAACTCGAACCAAAAGGTAATGCAAGAAATTATCCCCTGAAGAGGTTAATCCTGTGGGAGGTGTGTGAGGGTGCGAAGCAGATTTGTGTCTGGCTTATGTTGTCTGCACACATTCAATTTACTAATATAGTAAATAGGCCTTTGGTTCTTTCTGTGTGTGCCTGCCTAAACTGAGCTGAGAAGTGACTGATGCTTTCCTGTGGATGCTTGGGATTTGGCACACCTTCCAGATCTGGCACTGCTTCTCCAGACACCTTGAACACCTCTTCTCCAGCCCTTCATTCCTCTGAGTGCACCAGGTAGCTGGTAGAATAATTTTTACTCTCAGAAAAAATTAGCCTGTCTATGCAATGTATGAATCTAAGTTGACAGAAATTTTCTGCTATCTAGTCGGCATGGCTGCCATGTGTGTCCTGAGAAATGAGGTGACCATCTATCTGCTTTTCCTACTCAGAGGTTGTCAGTGACCTGTGATCAAGAGCCTGAGAAATCTCTACCTAGGACAGGCCATCATAGTAATAGTACCTGCCATACCACTGCCCCAGGACTAACAGACTCTGCCAACATTACTACTTTTATATTGGTTGAGGAAAGCCCTCTTGGATCCATAGATGGTACCCACACCTCCTTCCTGTCAGAGGCCCAACAGCCAACTTGGAGTCAAATAATTGTTTCGTGTAGCAAACATCAGGAGAAAAAATATGTAGCCTATATTGGTGATCCAATGGGAAATAGCATATACAGTAGACCACATGTGGATGTCAGTGTTTGGATGTTGTGGGAACATGCGTGACATGTTTTGGACATGATGGATCATTGTCCAAGAAAACATTATCAAGCAAGTCTGGTTAATCATGAAAAAAAAATGCATCTCTACACTCAACTAGTGCATAGGTTGCGTGTCAGCCAACCAGCTCTGTTGTTTCAAGGTGTTTAATATAGCAATGGTGACTGAAGTGGCATTCAGCCCTACCACTATTTTCCTTCCCACCTCCCCACCCCCCAAGTCTTACTTGAAGTGGGTGTGAACCCAAGCAGGAAGGAAAAAGAGTAAAAAGGGTAGTAGGAAGGAGTGGGGATGTCTCAAAGCAATCCAAAGACCAAAGATTAGACAGCTGGGAGACCAAAGGATGACATGATACAAGGATGAAGAGGGAGCTCAAAGAAGAGGCTACAGAAGATAAAAGATGTAGCTGGAAGAAATATAAGGACACACTGAGGACACTCGTCGGAGAGGTCACACAGAGACCCAAATGAGTGACAAAGGGAATCCAAGGGCAACTCACATAAGGCCTGGCTAGAGAGAATGAAAGATCTGGCCTTAGGAGGTGAGGGATGCGAGTAAAGTCCACACAGGGATCGAAGAGGATAAAAGGCATGGCTGGGGGGCAGGAGGAAGATGGCGTGGTTGAAGGAGCTCACAAAATGGTGACCAGTCATGAGATCAGAAAGACTGATAACCGAGATTCGTATTTTGCTGTAATCATTACTGAAGGAAAATAACTGATAAGTGGGTATCAACGCCTTCTTTCGTCTACTACACTTTACATCTTTTACAAATTTTCAGTTGTGGTGGGAAAACATTTGAGTTGGGCAAACAATTTTTGTATTGAAACTTTGGACAGTTTAGGTCATTATTTTAATCACATATCTTAGAGTGTATGTTGATGGCTCCCTTAAGTGTATTCATTATTCACTCAATACATTTCCACAGATCAATTATCTGTAGTGAATATTTATACTCCAGTGCCATCAATGCCAAGATGTTATTGTGAACCTCGTTAGTAAGTGATTTGCATAAATCTTCAGCAGAAGAAATCAGATGATTACAGGATCTTTACTTTTCAGTAAAAACCTGCAGTTCTGCCAGCTGTGGAGAAAATCTTTTTAAAAGACCTGTGAAATGTCAGGAACAAAAAGAAATTAGATTCCATATGCATTGCTTGAAATATTTTGAGATTTGGAAGACGTTATTCAATGTTTAAGCCAATATTTAGTATTTTAAAAAATACAGATTTGAAAATCTGCTTTTACACACATTTACGCAGTGGATTTTGCACTTTGTATTCAGCAAATATTAGTAGTCATAAAATTTAAGAGCACGAATCTTTATCTGAAAGGTAACCAAGGATGGCAAAAATGATTTGAGCAAAGGTCAGAATAGCGTTCTTGTCTGTTTGATCAAAATTCTTTAAAATGCTTGCTTAAAAGATGTTTGAACTAAAAATGTCATTAATGTCATTCAATTACAGGAAAGGGGACGGCACCTGCTTTTCATTGTTCACTCAGAACTGAGGAACTCATCTTGATATTAAAATATTCACAGTCAGATAGGGAAACTGGGGGACAGGGTGGAGGATGTACCAGAGAGTAGTAGAAGTTCTGTAGAAATGAGATACCTAAAAATAAAACCGAATTTGAATCCTGTGGTTCAGGCTCCACTGACATTTACAAATTCAGTCAAGTGTCGATTTTAAAAAAGGAGCGGATGAGTAAAATAATCCAGAGAAAGGGGAATCCATCAAACAGATCCAGCCCAGCCATGTGAACCTGGCTTTGCTGCTCTCCCGCTCCAGCTGGCTTGCTGTCTGCACGCACAGGCTGACTAATCCGCTGCCTGAGCAGGCTGTGGCTGCGGCTGCTGCTGCAGCTGCTGCTGCTGCTGCTGCTGATGATGATGAGGATGATGTTGCTGCTGCTGCTCATGAAGCTGTTTCTTGAAATATTGGCCGACCTAATTACACGGCACGGATCTTTACCTTAAATGTATATGGTGACCGTGTACATGAAATGCATACTGGATATTTCATAAACCAGTACCTAAATCTGACGTAATCTCATTTCGCATCTCACCCCATCTTCCTTCACAGAGTACAATTAAAGTAGAAGTGTATTTATGCAACAAACATTACAGCACAGATTTAGAAAGCAGACAGTGCTAAACCGATTGCTTTTCACTAGTAGTCACTGAGGAAGGGGTGGAACAGTCAGTCATAGTGTCATTATCCAGATTTAATAACTTCTCCAACACAGGGCAGAAAGTCGCTAGACAGATAAAACTGTCTGTGCAGTAATACTACAGAGCAGATACATGTTTTGACTGCTGTGTTCGTTATGATTCTATGATTCTATGTGGCCTGATAGGTTTTAGATCAGAATAATTAATTATTGTGAAGGTGTCAGACATTGCATGGATTCTCATGATCTGGAGCCTATTTAGCATCTTCTCTATTACAATGAAAAAGCAACATATTTTACAGATGAAATCACTGGAGACAAACTAATTACCCACCACCCATAGATTAACAGGTTGCGTGGTGAAATTATGATCAGTACCAGAAACAGATTTGCAAATGGGGCCTACCTACTCTTTCCGTACAGAAAGTTGGTTTCCAGGCTATAGAGAGGTGCTGCATGCTGCTGTTATGGACAGTTTCTGCAGCTCTTGTTCTCCACTCTCTTTATTGCAGGCACCTTGGATGTTCCCACGAGAGCTGCGGTCACAGCTTCACCGCTTCAAATGCATTGCGGACATGGTTAAATCAAGGCTTAGACTTTCCCCTACATATTTCTCATCCTGGGGCTTGTGTTGGAACAGTTGCAGCGGAATTGGTTTTAAATGCTGCTGAAAAAGTAGTGAACTTTCTTTAAAACCTCAACATCTTTATTTAGAGCACTTGAATTTAAAGACACTTAAACAGGTCGCATCAGTATTTTAACAATGAAAGTTCAGATTTTAATTTTAAAATGGTATTTTTCAACTAAACTTGAGCAAGTGTTATTAAGAGACAGAAGAAAAGAAATGAAATATTATGAAGTGGTTCAATAGTCTGAAAATGAACTAAGTTTAATGAAACAGAATTTCATGGATTGACCCAAACACTTTTTTCTTCTTTTGAAAATCCTCTCAAAGCTTTATATTGCATTACTGTCAGACATTCCTCCCACAGAGTTGGGGTTTTTTTGTTCAGCTCTCAATTAAAAGACCAAAGACTTTATTTATCCAGGAGAGTCTACTTCTGATGTTCCCTAGGCTTTCCACCCTCCCTGACCTTATGTACTTTGTTAATCTGAAAAGAGCACAAGCTCACAGTGGTAAAGTGATACAGCTGGAGGCTATAGTTAGTTATTGGTGTGACAGACATTGCGATGGGCAACCAATATATGTGGGGATCTATGCGCAGAAGGAACGCAAGCGAAGTCTCTTGAGTATCATGTACTCCTGGGTTTTGTCCTATATGACAGGTGACAAGACCAGTGCAGGGCCACTTTACACCCCCAAAATGTGGAAGGATGAGAAAGCAGTGAAATTTGCGTATTGTGGAAAAGAACTTGAGGGTAAGGGAGCTTCCATAAGTAAAGAAGAAGCAAACAAAACGCAGGAGCTCCACAGAAACTGTTTTTGGAGGGATGAGTTTGTCTCACAGGTCTAGGTTAGCATGTGCACAGCTGATCCTACCCGTCAGCCAAGCCAACGGTGGGTCCCCACGGGAAAGTCATTAGTGCCGGTTATCTGCAGCTCCGGTGCCTGCTGTGTCTGCGCGCAAGGTGGGATTAGGTATTTCCTTCTGAGCTTCACAGGTAATTAATTCTCTGCTGGGGCCCTGGGGAGGAATAAATTTTGCACTGCGGTTTGATTGCAGGGAACAGAAAAGGCCTAATTTCAGTTCACTCCCTGTGGTGGGAAACGGGGTGTCTTCCCTCAGATGACTATTGGCTCACACCCGCAAAGCTGCCAAAGGGCGAGAGAAACTGCAGGCTAGGATGTAAATACTAAATGTTGCTGAACCTCTTAACCAAGTACAAAATACACCAAATCAGAAGGGTTGTTCCTAGCTACTGATTTAGCCTGTTTTACAATCTTGTAAGCCAGACGAAGTCCTCATGACCTTCTTACAGATTAAAGTCCTGGGAAAAAGGGGGCAGTTGGAAGGCTCAGATTATATTTTTCCCACAGTTACAATAGATTAATTCACGCCTAGGAGACAGTTCACAGCTATTCCATGGTGAATACGTTTGATATGAAAGAACAGAGTATTTATCTCACGTTTATAACATACGACTTAAAGGCACTGTTCCAGTGGTTCCAAGTTTGTATCATTCATAAAAATGCTCAATATACTGTGCCTAGCAATAACCTGGACATATGTGAATACATTCAAAAACCTACCCCCCATATGTTATGCCAAAGAGAATTCAAATGTGATACTTAGTGGTGAAAAACATCGGAACTACCTGAACTGGTCTTCAAAGACAGATATATAGTCTTTAAAAAATAAAAAATAAGGAAAATCACAGAATCACAGAATGGTAGGGGTTGGAAGGGACCTCTGGAGATCATCTAGTCCAACCCCCTGCCAGAGCAGGGTCATCTAGAGCAGGTTGCACAGGAATGAGTCCAGACGGGTTTTGAATGTCTCCAGAGAAGGAGACTCCACCACCTCTCTGGGCAGCCTGTTCCAGTGCTCTGCCACCCGCAAAGTAAAAAAGTTCCTCCTCATGTTTAGGTGGAACTTCCTATGCTCAAGTTTGTGTCCATTCACTCTTGTCCTGTTGCCAGGCACCACTGAAAAGAGCCTGGCCCCATCCTCCTGACACCTACCCTTTAAGTATTTATAAGTATTGATAAGATCCCCCCTCAGTCGTCTTTTTTCTAGACTGAAGAGACTCATATCCCTCAGTCTTTCATCATAAGAGAGGTGTTCCAGTCCCTTAATCATCTTTGTAGCCCTTTGCTGTACCCTCTCCAGCAGCTCCCTCTCCTTCTTGAACCGGGGAGCCCAGAATTGGACACAGTACTCCAGATGCAGCCTCACCAAGGCAGAGTAGAGGGGGAGGATGACCTCCCTTGACCTGCTGGCCACACTCTTCTTGATGCACCCCAGGATGCCATTGGCCTTCTTGGCCACAAGGGCACATTGCTGGCTCATGGTCATCCTGTTGTCCACCAGGACTCCCAGGTCTCTCTCTACAGAGCTGCTCTCCAGCAGGTCAGCCCCCAACCTGTACTGGTGCATGGGGTTATTCCTCCCCAGGTGCAGCACCCTACACTTGCCCTTGTTGAATTTCATAAGGTTTCTCTCCGCCCAACTCTCCAGCCTGTCCAGGTCTCTCTGTATGGCGGCACAGCCTTCTGGTGTGTCAGCCACACCCCCCAGCTTTGTGTCATTGGCAAACTTGCTGAGGGTGAACTCTGTCCCCTCATCCAGGTCATTGATGAATTTATTGAACAGGACTGGGCCCAGTACTGACCCCTGGGGAATACCACAAGTCACTGACCTCCACCTAGACTCTGTGCCCCTAATCACAACCCTCTGAGCTCTCAGTTTTCTGGTTTGCTACTGCTAGCATAGATGTTGTTAATGATACAACAACTACATCATTCCTGGGTGGCAGAGTAGTGCATACATTTATGAGGTTTATTCTTACTCATATCAAAGGGGCTGGGTTTTAACTAGTTTTTTCTTCCCCTCTCTGAATGAGCTTCCCAGCTCAGTGAAGCACTTGGGCACATAGCTTAAATCCCTAAGTTGAACTTGATTTCAGTGGAGTTTGGAGACATGCTGAAATGATCTGTTTAAGTCGCGACTCTGGAGAAGTGACTTTATAGGGACCAGAAGAAATACCAAGGTGACACAGCAGCAGGACACAATCACTGTCAATAGCCATATAACACTGTGTAGCTGTATTCGTGTCAGGCAACACAATGAAAAGCTAAATGAGTTGTCAAATGTGTATTAGCTTCTCCTGCTTTTACATACTGTAGAGGTGTGTTGATGAAGAGCAGTATATTTTGCTGTAACTATAAAGACTGCTAGCTATCGCGCACTCACTGCCTGCTCAGTGGCTGAGGAGCTGCTGAGCTCCTTACAGCTGACTTCTAGCCTTGCTCCAGGCAATTAATCAAAAATAATTTGGGAAAGTTCAGCAAGCCACTCTGCACCACTTAGAAATGAACTTGGTTAGAGAAAACCACCACAAATGAAGAGATGTTAGTGAGGATTTTGTGCTTGGGGTTTTCTTGCTTTTTTGTGTGTCTGTGTTTTCTGCTGAGGACATTTTTTCCCAGTGTGCACTTTTCATCACATTATCCAGAGTATTTAAAATGAACAAGCAATGGACTTCCCACTTTTCCCTCAGGAGGTTATTCCACAGTCTAATAGATCTGACCCTTCCATTTTTTTCCAGCCGACATTCAGCCAACGTTTTCCTTTTGCTACTTCAACCCAGTGCTGCTAGCTATGCCCCACACTGAATCATCTCTTGGCTGTTTTATGCTCTGAAAAGAACTAGCGTTTTATTATCCTCTTTCTTTCTCATTTAGCCATGCTAAACATATTTAACTCCTATCATCACTCTTCATGAGTTGCCTTCAATCCTTTCAGGTGTTTTAATTTCACTTCACTGACTTCTCTCCCGAACCGTGTTCCTTAAGTGATTCCCTGTTCCTAAACTTCCTCTTACCTTAAGTGCTGCTGACATCCATAACAGAGTATATGAGCTGTGGCATAGCCCGTGATCACTACTTAAAGACAATTGGTGTCCTCACTCCACTGCCTGTTTCTGTATTATTGAGTGTTGTGATAAAGAAGAAAGGCACTGCGATATATAAGGCCTAATGCACAATTGCTTAGACAGGATCCTGAATTGCTACTCCTAGCATAGACTGTTATTAACATCTCCCACATTACAAAGGCATTTTTACCTCTCTTTTCCTTTCCACGCCATGCACTTGAGTCACAAAGAAACCCATTCTTTTCCTTTCCCTTGACATAAACATTTAAATGTCTGAGTTATCTGCCTTTCCTCTTGTAAACTGTTGAGAAAACGCTAGATAGCTTTTCTTTTGTACAACTGCAAGCAGTGCTGCATCTGAAAACTGTTGACACCTTTCTAATAAGAAGAGTTGTGTTGCCCAAGCCTGAAGATCCACCTTAGCAAGTAGCCGGTCTCTGAAGGTGGCCTAAACTGTCCTAATCTCCGCTCTCCTGAAGCGCTGCTCTGTGGATGGCTGCCCACCACGGACTCTGCATTCCTCTGGGTCTGGGAATAATCCCAAAGATTAACAAACTCTTCTGCCTTACTTTATGCTTTGTAATTGCGTTTGTCAGGCTTTAGGACAAAAAATGCTTATTTGCATCTTCAGTGCACCTGCAGTCCATTGAAGGGGGCCATATCTGGAGAGACAGAAGTGCTGATCCCGAGCCAAACTGCCTGCGCTGCCTAAAAACATCCAGGGTAAATCCACTGACAAATTAGCTTGGCATCCAGAGATCTCAGAGGCTTTCGGATTTAGACTGCAGCTGAGCAGAGGTGTTGAAGTCCAACACGTTGGCCATAGACTGTCCCTGTTCCCTCCTGAATTTGGTGCAAAGCTCCACAAACACTTGTGCAGGGATGGTACAGGGAGTGGCGCAGAGTAAGAAATCCCCAGCCAGAGAAAGCCTCTAGAGGGGTGGCAGGTGCCATCTAAGCCTGATTAAACATCCCTGCTGATGAAGTGTAGACACTGAAAAGTGGCAGAAAAGATGGAGTTTCATGAGTCTTCAGTACAGTGCTCTCACTCCTCCTCCTCCTCCTTGTTTGTGTTATGGCAGCGCTTAGGAGACGCTTGACATTTTTCATGGGCAGAAAAAGAGATTGTTTAGCCAGCGATCAAAACCCTGAGTCTGAAGCTGCCGCGGAGCTCTGCAGCCTGGCTGCCACCCAGGCGGAGCGGGAGCTGGCAGCGATGGCGTACCGGCATACCCTGCATCTCTGCACGGGCAGGGGAGGGTCGGAAGGCACCTGCCAGGATCAATGAAGCTGATTTAAAGGCAACATAATAGCGGTGGTGTTTTGGTGCAACAGGATCACGAGTGCAAAGGAAGAAGTGAGGCAGCGTTATTTAATGATAATAAATTTTTAATATAAGAGGCTGACATTTAAATGAGCCCAAAATCTAAGCCCTGGACGTGGTCTCTAGAGGTACAGTGGAGAGACAGGAAGGGGGAAGCTTGAGCTGCTGTTAACTATTCTTTTCTCTGTCCAAGCAGGAGATACTACCCATGTCTAGAACTTTGCAGAGACTCAGTGCATTCAAGGCAGTACATTTCTACATTTCTAGTGTCTGTCCAGTGGAGAATTCAGTGTCCTGTGTCCCTCCCAGCCCAGTAAAGTGGTTTCTCTTTCCACCAGGAGTACCACTTTGCAGGGCCTAGCTAGCTTCGTGGCTGTGGGTGCTCTTGTAGCTGGGACCTGTCCCTTTCACCAGGGCTCTGCAGCAGGAATGACTCTGCACAGGCACCATCCTGCTGCGGTTTGCCTCCAGGCTGCCGTATCAGACACTCTTCCAACGTCCTAATCATGCTTTTTCTTGAACCTCCTGCAAGCAGGCGCCCCAGAGGGCTGAAATGGTCCAGTGGGTCAATACAATAGCAGGGAAAATACAGGGTCTCACGGGTGTCGGGATGCCCTGAGGTGTGGTACTGCAATTACCAGCTGATCAAACAGCTGTATATCGCTGAGGACGAGAAGTAGGGGAGGCAGCAGGCATCTTGTCACCGGCATCTTGTCACCAGCATCTTGTCACAGCTTCTGTCTGACCCTCCCACGACAGAGCCAGAATTAGTCTGTCTGGGGAGCCATAAGGGTGTGAGGGTCCCTGCCTTTGACTGGACATTCAGCCTGCCCTTTGCGATTTGCCCTGAAACCCTTTTTTTGGCTTTTCCCTTTGTGTAAGCGTCAGAGGGGCAGGCTGAGCAATAGGTGAAAAGGGAGGCAGGAGGAGCAGCCTCCAGGGACGGGGGTCTCCTCCAGGAGAGGGGGTCGGAGGGCGTCTGTCAAAACACGACAGGCTGCGGGGAGTCTCTGGGACAAAGGCGGCAGCGTCAGGGGTCACCCTTCAGTGCTATAAAACGTGATGTGCCGGGAGACGCGGGGGGACATGTCACGCATTGTGTTTGTGTCCTTGCCAGCTGGTGTCCGCTGGAAGGAACAGCTTGTTTAAATTAGCCACGGTCTTCACTGACGACGCTTGCAATAGCAGGGCACTGCGACAGACCTCCGCCCATCTCAAAACGCTTGGCAGACAGAGCGCGGGGCCGCTTCGGCTGGGGAGGGACATCCCCGGGTGGCCAGGATGGGGAGGTGGGGGGTGGACGGGATGGCAGGCAGGGATGGGGTCCCTGGTGCTGACACCGAGGCTCACCCACCCCTCACCGCATGGGTAGGCAACCACTCGCCCTCCGGCCTGCCAGCAATAAGGGAAAGGGTGAACAGGTTTAGGGGAGAGAGGGGACAAAACGCCTGTGAGAGCAGGAAAAACTGTTTGATTGTAAAAGTGATGTGAGGGCAAAGCGATTCTGCTGGAGGAGCGATTGTGCTCTGTCTTCAGAGGGAGGTGTTGAGCGGAAGTGGCTGAGGCGGAGTGGTGTCTTTCGAGCATTTGAACCTCAGATAAAAAGATAGGGTTTCCTCAGTGCCTTCAGTATGCCCTTGTTCAGCACTTCCCTCTATTTACTGTAGGAAATACCTCCAATATCTCAAATAGTGGGGTTATCTGACTGCAAACACTTGTTTAGTCATTTAAGTAACTTGCACCAAGAGAGAAAATAGGAAGTTTAAGTAATGCTGGTCCCTCAGTCCCCCAAGGGGCTGGATTAGGTTTGCTGTCAGATTCAGTCCTGTGCACTTTTGCATCACTTACCCCTTTGCTCCTGATCCCAAGCACCACCAGGATTCACTGAAATCCCTGCGCCGCTCCCTTCCTTTCTGTGCTGTCAAGTTTTAATAAGTCAACTACTTTTAGGAGAAACCTAACCAACTTTGCTTTCGAGTGGCTTCTGCCTTCAGCCTTGTTGCACAGCTCTTGAAATACTGCCTTTTTGTTACAAACCTCTTTAACTACCAGGGCAAAAAGGCATCGGAAGCGCGGTAGCACCCAAGAGGCTCAAAAAGGCACGTCTTCAGTGAAGTGTTTTAGGAAGCGCAGATGGCTTTAACCTGTAGCTGGCTGCTGAACACACAGACTTGGAGTGTGAAATCCCCGCAAGCCAGAGGCATCAGTCAGCTGAGGGGACAGAAGCGGCGACTGTGGCCAGCGCGGCTGTCCCAGGCAAAGAGCTCACCGCGGAGCCCTGGTGCCTGGTGCAGCCACAGCCAAAGACTTTGGTGTTGAGCCCTGGTGACGGATACGCGCGGCGTTGACAGATGCGATTGTGGCAGGAATGTCTCCACTTGTTGTGCCTCAGACTCGGATTGAAAATGCTTCTCTTTTCTCTTCAAACATGGGTCTAAAACAACCAAGCAGATTCTGGGAGATGGCTACCTTTTTCTGAGAAATGGCAGCCCAGCATGATGCTAATTGTGGCGTTAGAGGTATCCTGATGACTCTAATAGCAACATTGTTTGATTCACACTTTTTAATAAGTGAGAAAGGATCCTGCTCAGGGTTATCTGCAGCAAGACAAGTCGTAGTGTCTATTTATTACAAATGCGTACAAAATGTCAATAACACACCATATACACTAGAAAAAAGAGGAGAATCTCTATGGTTGAGAGCAAAGTATTTATCAAAAAATTAATGATTGAACAGTGCTGTTAAATTTCTGCCTTTTATTTCATAAACAAAATGCACAGAGCAGTAACAGTTTACAGTTCAGGAAGGACACAGCTATCCCCTGTGTTGACAACCACTTATGCTCTATTTAACACGTGGAATTTAAGTGGTGCAGAAAGTACACTTGGCTGGGAATTGTTGTCTGAAAGCCTTTGCAAAGGAAAATGCATCTACTGCCAAAAATTAGTTTTCAGTCGGAAATTTCTTAGTATTCTGCAGAGTCATAGATTTTCCTCCTGTTCTGTAATTAGACATCAAAGGAAAGACTGTCGTATAAATTAAAAGATACCAATTGATATCCTTTGAAACAAGCAGCACGCTGTACATAAATAATTAGTCATATTTCTGTTTATTTTAATCTCATTAATCTGCTGTTGAAAGCCATTGTTAAGCATGCGCTCTGACATTGGAAAGACTCCTGTTAACTTTCACAGGCTCTGGGATAGGCTCCAGTGCTTAACAGGTTGTATGGATGAAATAACACCCGTCATCTGTCTTACTCGCATTTGTCCACAGCTAGATTGGACAGGTTATGTTTGCTTTGCTTTATATGTGGTGACTGTGTAAAAACGAATGGCCTTTACTGTGCAGGAGGTCAGAGTAAAAACTTCATTATACCTCGCAGACTCGTGGTCTGTGCATTACAGACGAGTGTAGGGTACGCACACGGAGTGTGGGAGCCCAGGAGACCCTCGTCAGGGAAGAGATGCCAGTTAGGGATGGAGGCACATGGCGCGCAATCAGTTCTCTCCTGTTTTCTTCCCCAGCTTTGCAATAGGAAATCCTGAATCAGGGAAGCGAAATGACCGGCTGGGTAACTTATATCGCCTGAGGCACGCTTGCTTGTGTAAGAGAGAGTTTGCACAAAGCAACTGTCACTTCGGCTTGAGGAGCAACAGACTGTTTCAGAAAGGAGAGACAGACACAGCTCTCGGAGTGGCATGTTCAGGGATGAATCCATGTACGTGCTGGCAAAGGCCGTCTCAGTGCCTACCTTGCTGCCTTTCCCAGTCCCTAGGAAGAAATAAACTCGTCAGTGCTAAAGGCAGAGGTGGCAATTCAGGACCTTTATGGCCTAACCGTTGCTACTTCAGGGTTCGTTTACCTTTGTTGGTACAGGAAGATCAACAGCAAAGATGGCTGAGAACAAAAAAAGAAAACCCATAAAAGAAGGGACTGTGCGTAAGTAGCAATGAGGGGTGTGGTAACTGGATGCAGATAAAGTAAAAAATGAGAGGCAATGTGTAAGTCTTAGGTATTGCTATGCAGGCTATTTTCCTTTTAGAAAGATTGTCTAACAAAGATACTGCTTAAAGTATAATAACCTACTTTGCTATGACTGAATACATCCGTTAAAAGAATCCCAGCTGCATTACTGAAACCCTTCAGACACTATTTTTTGCTGTTATTAGGATATTGCATTGAACTGATGTCAATTGTTCACACAGTTCAGCGCTGTGTTTGATGTTTGTAGTAAAAAAAAGAAAACTATAGAATAGTCTGTTCGTTACTGACACTCCTACTCAGAAGATGATAACAGAGGTTTTTTCCTGATACTTTGCCTTTCTTTCACCTTGTCACCTAACCAAGATCAACAGAACAAAGCCAAAATTAAAGGTAGTAAAAGGAAAGCTTCTGTTCTGCTTGATTTTTATCTAGCAAGAGAATCTTAAACTCTCTTGAATAAAGTAAACCAGTACAAATATCAACGTGTTTGCTCAGTCACTCACAATCACAGAAAGCGGCTCCTAAACATCCTTTGATATTTTTTGATGTTTCTTTGTATTACAGCAGCAGTGGGAGACCAGACCCCTATTTTGGTTTAGGCCTGAATTAAAATCAACAAAAAACCAGGGCGAAGTCTACTTCTACTAAAAATGCTTCTAATACAAACCTCATCCAGGAGGCAACAGATGAATGCAGCAACAAGCTGCAGGGTATTGAAACAGCTTATTTGCAGAAGTCACATCCCCTTTTCAGGTGGCATCCATATTCCTCACAGTCATACCGACTGACCAACAACAGTGTCAACAGTGGATTCTCAAGAGTGTTTGCTCATTTAGTGATTTCTCCATTTACCAGCACTTCAAAAACAAAAGGATTTCAAAATCTCACTCATTGTCCTGTCTCTTTGACACATTCTTCTATTCCAGACAGATTTGCAAAAAAACTAATACGCCGAGTTCCCCATATATGTGCACCCACAGGGCAATGCAAACTGGTGACACCAGAATCAGGTTCTCCTGGAGAGTTTTTGATTGTAAAAATCATTAGCTAATTCTGTGAATGTGTTTTTAAATGAAATATTACTCTAGCCAGTTTCTTACCAATCTCACAGTCAAAATCTTTGAAAGAGGAATGCTGCATGGAATACACAGTAATTGTCAATTATTTCAACATGCCTTGTTCATCAAAGTCCTGAGATGAAATCTGCCATGGCAGGAGTCTCCATTTGTGAGGCTGTTAATTACGTTATTCCTGTGCTGAGGATGGGAACCAGGATTCCACCTCTCAGCATTCATTTGCTGTGATTTACCTGAGTCGGTGCGCAGCTCCTTAACACTCCCCTGCAAGGATATGCATCAACCACTCTTATCGTGCATGTGGTCAACTCTCTGTTTGGGAGCCACAGGAGAGCCCCCTTTCATTTGATTCTTACTTCCCTTCCCAAGTGAGCACCTTCCAAAACGTAGGCTGGAGTACTCCAGTCAGCCTTTGGGCTTTGCTCTGAGATGGTTATTCTGCACTGAGCTATACTGAGCACATGCTCAAATAACCCATATCTCTCTGCAAAACAGGCCACTTTTTGATGCTGCCCTGCCCTTGGCTGTATTTAACCAGTGTCTGCAGTATCAGCCGGACTTTTGCCACAGAGCCTGGATTAGAAGGTTGTGACTTTCACAGGCATGAAAACTAGGTGAAGTTGCTGTTTTTGAAAAGCCAAGAACTTTCTTGTGCTTTATGGCCTGAGACGCTTGGGTAGGTGTAAAGGGAGATAGCTTTAAACAATGTCTTTGGCCTTGTTTTTTGTAGGAGAACTTCTTTTACACCCTGCTGTCTCTCCATGCCTCTGCAACAACATATGGAACCTCAGGCACCTAATGCTGATTTCTTCCATACAAGACCCAAAAGAAGGCTGCCAAGAGCAAGGGATAAGTTGATTGCAACCTGGCTTCAATCTGTGATGAGAGTATAATGAATCCTTAACAGTAGGGCAAAGCAGACCTTGAAGATGCTGCTGGACCATGGTCACCCGCCCTGCACATTGCACTCAGAGGAGCCCAGAGATGGAAAGTACTGCAGTTGTTCTTCCATTTCTTTGCCTCTTTGTTCATGTCAGGTTCTCAGACAGGCTGGCATTTGTTCCCCTTTGGTGACTTAAGTCCTGCAGACCAAGGATATGCTCTCTTCTGTGATGGGAAACTTATACTGAGCGCGCCTTTAGGCACTGTAATAGTAAAGGCAGTTTTACTCCTTCCTATGTAGCAATGCAAATAAGGAGGGCGAAAATGCAGTGGTTGCTTACTGAAGGAGGCCAGGTGATGATTAGCAGTGACACTCACCCCATGAGCCCACGTGAGAGACCGAGGGACTGATGCTTCTCTCCCATCTGGCTGAGCTTTTCTATGTACATATATCTTATGTTATTTTTAGTATGACATGAAAAAAAGAGGTTGAAATACATCAAAAATTATACAGTTACACTTTGAGATTTCAACTGAGCTCATGCCTTCAATTGCCTATTCAACCAGAGCCTGAGTCTACCAGCTGCTTTCCAACCTGTAGTTCAGGTTCCCATTTGGTGCCAGGGCGGCCCTGCAAGAGCTGAGACTTGTTGTAAATGATGGTCTTTATATTTCGTTCTGCATTCGCACAAAAAGAAGTCAAAAGACACAGCACAGAAGCACAAAAATCGAGACAGTCTTTTGTACTTTCAGAGGGAGTGGAAGGTGAAACGCTTTACAACAAGAGGTGACTCACTGGGATTTTCAGAACTGGTCCGTGTGGATGGGTGCAAACAGGTCCAAGTTCCTTTGCTCTGACTATGTCTGGTTCAGAAACGATGGAGCTGTGCTAATGCTGTGCCCGAGTTGACTTGCCTTGCTGAGAAGCTAATACAGTTGTACGGCTTTCAAACCAAAGCTGGCTCGCGGCCAACCAGCCTGGAGCAGAGGCAGAGTGAGCTCATGTCTGCCTGCATCCACCCGTGGAGATGGGGCTGTAAAGGCTGTGTTTAACGTAACTGCAAGGATACTGTTTATAGGTATTCCAGGCCTTAACGAGCATCACACTTACAAAGCAGGGCTTTGGGTTTGCCTTGACCAGAAAAAACAAGCGATGTGTAGGATGTTCCAGGGAACTGAAGGCAATCGAGGAACATAGGACACTTGAATTTCTGAAGCACTTTGAAAACCTGGGGTTAAATTCTTTCTAAGTATGGCTTATTGGATGACAGTGCTACCTAGCAGCAGATACAATCTTGTTGAACTTTTAAATGTTCTGAATTTTTCCAAAATTAACTCTAAATGGGTTTCAGAATTATTGTATTTTCTTCCAGTGTCTTCTGCTTTTATTTTTTCTCTGTCTCATGCCAAAGCTGAGGGTTCTAACTGGAGTTTCAAACATTTGAAAATCTGTCACTTAAGTCTTTGTAAAATCAATCTGGTCAGACAGAGCCTATTTATATACACCCAGACATCAGTTCCAGCTTCCTATATTTCTAACATCGCAAAAAAGAAACACAAAGGAATAATTACTTTCCATATTCTGTTAGCTTTAATAAAGCAGCCAAAGAACAAATCGGCATCTGTTGCCTAGCATTTTTTCCATTATTTAGCCATACTCTCTTTTGAAATCATGAAGTTCCTCTCAAAATACTGAGGTGTGATTAGGTCGTGAAATCTGAATCCAATTAAAGAAGATCTTGTGCTTGAAGCATGCATCACTGTCATGAGGCCACCAATCAGATTTCCAAAAAATGAATGTTTAAAAAATGGTATCAATTTACCGTCTAATTTTCCTCAAATTAGATAGAGTACATTAGCTTTGTAAATACATAGACACTTCTTAAAAACTCTCGTAAGTGGGAAAATGAGTTTGATTTCAAAAGAGAAAAAGAGTAAGGTTATAATTTCATAATTAATTCTCCTTTAAAAATCCCAAAGTATTAATATAGCGATAGCATTGCCTCAGTCTGGACACAGGTACCTAAAAAATTGTCCTCTTATAGGGTAAGGAGCATCACACTACTCCTGTGGAGAGTGGCACCAAGATGAAAAGATGGCTTAGGTGTGTGATACTCTTGCCTGCATGAGAGTTCTGAAATTCAGACCAAACTGAAAAGTGGGGAGTCCTGGTTTTGAAGGATTTCTGACATGTTTTGGCCCAGATGAGGAGTCAATGAGTTTTTATGACAAAGACTCCCCCAGACCTCCCTTGTTTCAAGGTAGGTTTTCACCCTTGCTGTCAGATCTTCTTCTCCTAGTTACTCCAAATTTCTGGCTATGCAATCTGGTTCAATGGTGGCTTCTAATGGTCACAAGGTAAAAGACATTAATGAGCATATAGACGGTCCTAATGTGTCAGACCTGTGGTCCATTATTTTTGTCTGGGATGCTGGCCAATGTTTGTATCAACATGTAATGAATCTCTCTGAAATGCTACAGTATGGTCATAGAAGACATCTCGGCAGTGACAATTGTCCTGTGCTCTGAAAAGCAACGTCCTTAACCCCATGATACATTCTGTTCCATCTAATGCCGACAAACTTCATCCGTATGAATATCGGTATTCTTTTCTGAACTCTGCTAAAGGTTTGAACACACCATGAGGCCTCGAAGTAGTGAGTGTCTGTAGTAAGCATCTTCTAGGGAGCCCAGTCTATTTTCATACTATTTTTTTAAGTCCTTTCAGTCTTGATTTACATATGAAGAGCAAGCGCATGCAGCAATTGTTCTGAATCATTCAATTTTTATTACCCCTATTACGGCCACTATAGATGTCTTAAAAATAAAGACTTTCACACTTCTCATACTCACAACTCTCAATTTTCTCCCCAGGCTCTCTTAATTTTCCCCCCAAACAAAGCTCCCAAAAGCTTTTTTGAGGTGCTGAACAGAACAGGATGTTCACAGCTTATATTCTCACAACACTAGCCTGTTTTCAGCATTGTATTATGGCAGCACAGTATTTTATTTATTAACCAGATTGCAGTTGAGGACTGATCAGAGACACTGTTCCTATGAGTACTGGAACAGGTTTCTGACCTCTCCATCCTCCCACGGTAATTAGATTTTAGCAGAGCTAGTTGTAATTTTACCATGCAGCTGGTCTTAAAATGAATACTTTATCCATCTATATGAAAAGAATGTAGCTCGTAACCCATCCACACGCCATCAGGAATATCCTTTACACCAAAGGGTTCCAATTACTTTCTGAAGTCAAAGTCATGTCTTTCAAAGGCTGGACTTGCCTGTGTTTCTCAGACTTGTCTGAACAATGGTTAGCAAATTCAGGGTATTCCATTGTATATACACATATGTCAATGCCTCCTTCAGACAGCTGTGATGAGTGTTATAGATCATAACAAGCACCTTACATTTGAGATCAGGCATAAAGTTTCACAGCAATAATAGCAGGCCTCCATTGTCTTTTTCTGGGTTAAGCCAGGATTTGGTCCTGGGTGTTGGAACAGGGCAAGAGGACGGCAGATCAGCAGCCTTTAAGGAGGTCGGCTGTTAACTAGAGAGGGCAGTTGGAGCTGCCTAAAAAGGGATGGCTCACTTGCAAAGCGTTCCTGAGCATACACTGGAGAACTTCTTCCAGGAGCTCCATCATTTCTTAAAAGCCTTGTCAGTGGGAGGGACGGCCTCCATTCATTATGACTAAAAAAGTAATGCTTTTGTGGGTTGCTATAGTAGCTGAGCTCCTGACAGGCACCATGAGCAACTAAGAGCTAAGGGCTAACAATGTACTTAGGGCCAGCCTTTGAAGATTAAGATCAGGCAGCGGTTGCCTTGCAGGGAAGACAAACAGCGGAGAGTACCTCTGGAAGTGTGCCGCTCCCACTGGCACATCTTCTGCTCTGCATCCAGACAGCTCCTGGGATGCTACCAGGGAGCCACTTCTGAGGTCTGCTGCTCCAGGAGCCAGCAGAAGCACAGGCAGATGGCACATCGCTTTGCTCAGGTCTGCTCAAGTGCGCTGCTTGGGCATCGAGGCCTCCCTCCCTCATCACGCTGGTGGTCGCTGGTGGAAAGACCCTCATGGAGGTACGGAGATCTCTCTCCCCTCAGGTATAGCCTTCTTCCTCTTAATGTATATTATTTTACATGTTATGTTAAAATGACCATTCCATAAACCACCGAAGAACCACATAAAGTCGATTGAGAAAAGAATTCTGAAATCTGAAACTCATAACCAGACCCATCAAGATGAATAAAAAAGCCCAGGACACCTGATATAAACCCATAGGAGTTTTATTGCCCAGGCATCTCCCTGCTTGTACTGACACCCCTTGCACTTACTGTGCAGACCTCTGGCCAGTCTGACCATGAGTCAGCCAGACCTTTGCAGCCCTGAGTTGGCCTGAGTATCTCTTGGTCAATCTGGCAGAAACCATATTCTCCAGCAGCACGGAAAATATTAGAGAGAACCAAGAAAAGAAGATCCACAGCCCTGTTTTAAACAATGCCATAAGTTGGTGTAATTAAAAATTTATAGACTGCCTCTGGAAATTTCGCCCTAGTAATGCCTGTCTTAACTGTAAAGGAGATGTGACTGTGCTGTCATAGTTGTTAGCACTGTAATTGGGAAACAGTGGAGTCTGATTTTATCATGGGATAGTGTCATACAGGACCCGGAAAAAAAGCCATTTAAATGGTGAAGACATTTCTAGGAGAACATCTATATGTGTCAGGCCTTTTTTTCTCATCTCCAATCATATTTCACCCATCGGTTCAACAGGATGACCAAAAATAATGTGTATTTGGGATGGTGATTTTAAAAGGGGCATGGTTACAGGAGACTGACAGGTCACTTGGGATGTACTCAAGGGTTTTATGAGTAACTTTATTTCCTTCTGTACTACTGAAGGAAAGCTTGTAATTGCACTTAAGAACAGCGAAGAGCTACATGGGAAGTGACATGTTGCTTTTGCTTTTTTTTTTCCTACATGAATAGATCAACTCTAATTTTATAACCGCCACCTGTCCAGACAAATATGAATATTACATGGTAATTATTTGAGAAATGCTGTTAGGATTGAATGGGCAGAAATGACAAAATAGAATAGAATAGGCAACAGCTGTTTTCTCTGGCTGTTTCTCAGGCTTTTTGTGATGCTTTCTCATCACAAAAAGTGAATTTTGTGCCTGGTTTCTTATTGAAAAAAGCATGCGGTGTGTCTGGGAGCTGCAGCATTGCTACTAGTACAATTAAGTGCCTGAGCTTCCAAAGTTGTTTTCAGTAGGAAAGATGGAATTTAAAAAAGCTGAAATGAAGGATACGCCACAGCAACCATCAAAGAGCTACAGAACGTAAGGCTGCCTCAGTCCCAAGCTCCTATATGTGGGTTTAAGAAGTGGGGGACAAAAGCGACAACGGATGAGGAGTGGGCAGGTGGTATTGAACAGTATGGGCAGACCCACAACATGGTTCAGCAGACACTCAAAGGGAATGAGGAGTCTGAACCAGGATATAGGGGTGGTATCGTAAAATCATGTAAAAAGCAGTTCTGGGCCAGATCAGATGTCCGTATCGCCTGTGTAGCCAACAGGAACCATGAACACAGGTAAGACGATAACAAGCATCTGTGGTTTGTGCCCTACTGTCCCCCAGCCTCCAGCTATTCTCACCTCGGGGACTTCCCAGGTTTGATTTGCGGCACCCTCACGAGCTGTTCATTCCACAAACTCCCGGAGCCAGGGAACCTGGTCTACTGCAGAGGCATATTCCCCTTTAGTTCTTCCTTAATAATTATTTGTCTGTCTTAAGTTATCATCCCAGGTATTGTTTAAAGTTAGGTTTAATTGATAACGTCGTATTCTGCTCTGGTTTTGTGTATGTACCATAATGTCTATAGCTAACACTAATAAGATATGGATATGCATATATACTTACAGTTATAAATATATGTTATGGAGTAACTAATTTTAAAATGCCATTAAATAAAGTTCCTTGAACAGCTTATTACCAAGTTTGAAAAAAATAAAAAAAAAAAACCAGAAGAAAAATCCCAAATAATATTCAAGTCAAAACTCACACTAAACAGAGCCAAAGATGTCAAAATTTGAAATCTTATCCTAAACACATGCTTCTCTGAGAGTATATAGCTGGGGAGACTCAGAGAATGCCAACTGAAAATATTGCTATTTGTATAATGCAATATTGAATATATTTACATTAAAGATGATTACTATTGTTACAGAATGCAAGTAATCATGTTAAGTTCAATAACATCCACTAGCACAGTTCTGTATAAGGGAGGATTTTAATTTCCTTAGGAGGGTGAATCCATTGATTTTCAAGGTTTGCCTACCACTATTAAGAAATCAAAGTTTTATAAGACTCTCAGGATATCCTTTTTCTTACATTGATTTGCTCTTTTCTGCAAGCCAGGAAGATGTGAAGCATTTTTAAACCCCTTTCTTTCCATATTCCCATTAGTGAATAAAAAATTAACTTTGTGGATTAAATTTACAGACATGAGGCAGAGAAACACAGCACATCTCATTTTGGAAGATGCATACTTCAGTTCAAAGTGTCTCCTTCCTGAGTGGATTCAACAAGTTCACAAAGTAACGGAGCATTTGTGTTCAAAGGCTCTTCTTTTAGGAATACCATGTCTCTAAGGGTACTTGATGACATTTGGAAGAAATGTAATTTCAATGAGCAAAATTTCATCAAAGCGATCTGGCAGAAAGAGATTGCAATGGGTTTGCACATGAAATGGCCAGAAAATATCACCAAGAGGCAAACCCAGAATATTATCCATGGGTTCATGTGTACTAATGCATCAGAAAAATCTCCCTGTTACAGTACAAAATACCTATGAATTTAATGCAGTGCCCCTTTCCAGAAGCTATGCTTAGGAAAATGAAAGCATTTAGAATATATACTAAAAAATTTATATCCTTTCTGGACAAAAAGATCCCATTTTTCTATGTGCAGGATGTAGTAGGATGCTGATATGAACAACAGCAAGTTAAAATTTTGTAGCACCTCTGGTCGCTGATTAAATTCCCATCCTAAAGGTGTTGGGTCAGCAGTAAATGGGGCCATTTTCAACCCTGGGAGAATCAATGTCAACCTCACATTAAAAAAGAAGAGCAGGCAAAGAAACAGTTGCAGAGATCAGCTGAAGGAGGCTTACTAGAACTAAAGAAAGAATGGCTCGTTTATAATGCATAAAGCCCCTTGGCCTTCATTAAAGGATAGGTATGCTGTCTTGGATACCGTCTTATCTCACCCCAGCATCTGAAGTTCTTGGTTTTTGGAAAAGGTCCAGATGAAGGCTGTGATGATGATGTGTAAGAGTAAAAGGGAATGTGATAATGGCTTTGAGGTGGTAACTTGCTCAGCCTATGGGCTGTGTAAAGGGAATCCACTTGGGATATACAAGCACCCGTGAGAGAAGTGAGCACTAAAATGTCCTGAAAGTTAGATCAGGTGCCGCCACCGCAAGGCCCACAGTGCGTGTGTGTGTGCAGTCAGCGGTGAAGGTGACCGAGGATGGAAGAATCTGCTCTGGTAGGAAAACAATGCCAGGGAAAGAGATGGTCCTCAGGTGGAGCCTTCGCTCAGGGGTGTGCAACAGGGATGCATGTTAAAAAGCAAATTGTTGGCTGTTACATGTGCCGCTGCAGAAACACTTCAAGGTGAAAAACCCTGGGGAACATCTGTCTAGCCAGTCGGCTTTGCTGCTTGACTGGTCATTGCAAGGAAGAGGGTAGGGAAAAGACAGAAAGAAAATGTGGAAGTTCACTGTTCTGAGACAAATCTGCAAATCCTGCTTCAGGAAAAGTCAAAGGAGGTCAAAACCGAATCTGTCTAAGACCCAGGGTAGAATGCCATGAATCAGGGTCTGACTCAAAGACAGCTGAAGCCTGTGGGTTATGGTCTGGATGTGCTGTTGTAAGCAACAAACAGCATGTTACCATGGCCGTTAGGGTGGCAGACACTTTGAATATCAGACTGGAAGAGATTGGAAGAGATATCTTAGCTCATCACTTCCCATTCCCTTTCTATCATAGTCAGCCATGAAATGTAATCCCATTTATAAGTGCATCAAAGGAGTTTTTATGCTGCTTTGCTAACTTAATCGCTACGTATAATATGAAATTAGCTGAGCTATGCTGAGAGGAAATGGAGAGGGAGTTGAGCTGAATTAGAGAAGAAGACACTAGATGTAACTGTCAAACAGTTACAAACAAAGCCTGTAGTTGAGGTGGAAGGTGTTCAATTGATTACTGAGAATAATTTTTTGGTTTCCAATTGACTTTGCGTGGACATTGCATTGAATGCATAGGATTTTCTGTGAATTTACATACATCAGTGCATACATGACAAAAGCGCATCAGGCAGGAGAGGAGTTAAATTCTTATACTGACAAGCTGAAACTAATGTGACTAGAAATATAATCATCTACAAAT
This sequence comes from Chroicocephalus ridibundus, assembly GCF_963924245.1. Classification (NCBI taxonomy): domain Eukaryota; kingdom Metazoa; phylum Chordata; class Aves; order Charadriiformes; family Laridae; genus Chroicocephalus; species Chroicocephalus ridibundus. The sequence goes on along the minus strand of NC_086286.1, from coordinate 50,942,015 downwards.
GCAGAGGATGTTGTAAAAGAAGTCGTTAAGCGTCTAAAAAAGCCAAACATTAAAATCAATTGCTAAACCGCAGGCCTGGAGAGTAGTGAATTTCAAATTGAAATTTGTGGGGTAGTTGCAGCAGTAATAGACTGATGAGCCTTCAGTGGGAGGTGTGCTATTTTCAGTAGCTGTTATAAAACCACCTAGATGAAAATTAGATGATTACAGAAGCGGCGCTGATTTATGCCAAAGGAAAACCTTGCTTCCAACTACGAGGAATCATTAAAGTGTCAACAAATTAGTGGGTAAAGAAGCGCTGGCAGATATAATTATTCAGATTTTTCTTAAAGTCCCTCAAAGAGGCTATTAAAGAAAACCAGGCACCTAGAAGGTGAAAGGTAATGTGCTGCTGTGCAGTGGAAATAGGCTGGGAGACAGCAGATACAAAGGATAAAGAGCCAGCTTTCATCTAGAAATGAGGTTAATAGTGAAGTGTTTGCCATGTATCTGCTGGGACCGAGGCTGTTTATTAATAATCTGACGGCAGGGCAAAGTAACAAAATTTGCAGATGATGCTAAGTGATTTAGATCAGTCGGGGATTAAGACATGCAGACATGACAAATAAGCCATTGGGCAATGTATTATGAGTTTGGTTCTTGTTCTGGTTTTCCTTTTCTTTTGTTGCTATAAGCAAAGACAAAGTCATAAACATTAAGAGAAAAAACGAAATTCCTTGCATCACCAGACTGTATTCTAAATGAAGTGATAATAGTTTCAGAGCAAGATTTGCAAGTTGTTACAGATGGTCCAGAAGAAACCTCTCCTTAATACCAATAAAAGCAAAAGGGCTTTGATGGCATTAAGAAAGGGGCAGCAAGAATGGGGCAGAATGCTATAAGGCTGTCATATCTCAGTCTTCATCATCCCCTCACTTTTAATAATGTTTACAGTTGTAGTTGGCCAGTCCTCATCAAAATGTAGCCAGGGAAGAAAATTGGTTCCTCCTAAAGAACAACAGATATGATCTCCAACGAGGAAATCTTTCCAGATACCAAGAAAGATCAATGAAGACATTAATAAGAGGCAACAGAAGCTGAGAGGCTCATGAGAAATAAAGGAATGCTCATCGGTTTTTAATGGAGCTTTGATATAAGAAAGAGAAGAATCTGGTAAAGACTAACAGTTCTGAAATAGAAAAATAGCTACTCGTGCACAGTATGTAATGAACTTGCAGAATTTGCTGCAGAAAATATTGTTAAGGCAAATAGTTCAGGAAGAATGTCAAACTGAAAAATAAGTGTACCATCAGTACTCAGAATAGATGGATGAAAATTTGGAAAGAATTGCATTTTTACAACAGTGCTGACTCTGAGACATGAGCTAGCCACCATATAGGGTTAGGAAAATTATTTCCACTGTAAAGCTTTTTCATAGCCTTGTACAATACATAGTCACAGCTGCAGTGGGGAGCACATTTTGTCATAGACCTTTATTGCACTTTTTAATCTGCCATTAAAAGAATCAGAGGCCTGTGGTACCATCGAGCCTTGGAGATCCATATTTTTATTTAATTTTTTCTGAAACAATGCAAGGCAGCAATTGACCCTCATCAGTGTTCAAAAGCTCTGCAATAAATATACCGTCTGAATGGCAGTCAAGCTGTCATCTGCTTCCTTGGCAGAGGTAATTCTGGAAAGACCGAATGGTACTTAATATTGGAACATAATTTCTACTCTGTTATTAGCATCAGTAACTTAGAATTAAATGAGAATGAAAAGCAATATAGAGACGCTCCAAAGAAAAATAGAACAATATATGTGTTCTGAAGACACAAAATGAATATAAAGGTCAACGGGATGACGATGAGACTTTTGGAAATTAAGAAACACCTTGTATTAATGGTGTCATTATTTCCATTGACAATCCAGTAAGCTCTTCTTTCTGCCTTCCTTCCCCTTCTTTGTTCTTCTTCCACCACTGCCTGATGTTTTATGTGCACAATCAGATGCCAATCATGTTTTTGTGGATCTCACATAGAAAATAAATGCAATTGTTGTCATCCCCAAATGTATTTATCTGTCATTATCTCTGTTTGAACATATCGTTGGCTTACAGGAACTGAATTGAACCTCACATTTTCTTAACACAATAGACCGACCTTAAGGATATAACTTTATCAGCACAATAGATTTTTCAATTCTTGGAGAAGTAAGATGGGGGTCAGCAGAACTGCTGCCTTGGACTTCCAGAGGGCAGACTTTTACCTGTTTAGAAGACTGGTTGACAGAGTCCCCTGGGAGGCGGTCCTGAAGGGCAAAGGAGGAAGGCTGGACAGTCTGCCAGAAGAAATCTTAAAGGTACAGGAGCAGGCTGTCTACATGTGTCAAGAGACGAGCCAGTGGGGAAAATCAGCCTGGCTGAACAGAGAGATTTGGCTGGAACTCAGGGGGAAAAAATAGAGTTTATGACCTTTGGAAGAAGGGGCAGGCAACTCAGGAGGACTACAAGGAGGTCATGAAGTTATGCAGGGAGAAAATTAGAAGAGCCGAAGACCCACTACAACTTAATCTGGTTACTGATGTAAAAGACAATAAAAAATATTTCTATAAGTACATCAGTAACAAAAGCAGGGCTAAGGAGAACTTACATTCTCTATTGTATGCAGGGGGAAACATAGTGAGAGAGGATGAGGAAAAGGCTGAGGTACTTAATGACTTCTTTGCCTCAGTAAGACCAGTTGTTCTCTGGGTACCCAACCGCCTGAGCTGGAAGACAGGGGTGGGGAGGAGAATGGATCCCCCATAATCCAAGGGGAAATGGTTAGCAACCTGCTAACCACTTAGACATGCACACATCTATGGGGGTGCATGGGATCCACCCAAGGGTACTGAGCAAGCTGGCAGATGTGCCCACCAAGCAGCTTTCCATCATGTGTCAGCAGTCCTGGCTAAACCGGGGAAGTCTCAGTTGACTGGAGGTTAGCAAATGTGACTCCGTCTACAAGAAAGGCCAGAAGGAGGATCTGGGAAACTACAGGCCTGTCAGTCTGACCTTGGTGCCAGGGAACGTTATGGAGCAGATCATCTTGAGTGCCATCATGTGGCACGTACAGGACAACCAGGTGATCAGGTCCAGTCAGCATGGTTTTACGAAGGGCAGGTCCTGCTTGACTAACCTGATCTCCTTCTATAACAAGTGACCAGGTTAGTGGACGAGGGAAAGGCTGTGGATGTTGTCTACCAAGACTTTAGTAAAGCCTTTAACAGTGTTTCCCACAGCATTCTCCTGGAGAAACTCATGGCTTTGACAGGTGTACTTTTCGCTGGGTAAAAAACTGGCTGGCCAGGCACAAAGAGTGGTGGTGAATGGAGTTAAATCCAGTTGGCGGCTGGTCACATCTGGTGTTCCCCAGGGCTCAGTGCTGGGGCTAGTTCTGTTTAATATCTTTATCAATGACCTGGATGAGAGGAACGAGTGCACCCTCAGTAAGTTTGCAGATGACTGGGGTTGTTGGAACTGGGGTTGTTTAGCCTGGAGAAAAAGAGGCTGAGGGGAGACCTCATCACTCTCTACAAGTACCTGAAAGGAGGTTGTAGTGAGGTGGGGGTCAGTCTCTTCTCCCACGTAAGAGGTGATAGGACAAGAGCAAATGCTGTCAAGTTGCACCAGGGGAGGTTTAGATTGGATATTAAGAAAAACTTCTTCACAGAAAGGGTTGTCAAGCATTGGAACAGGCTGCCCAGGGAAGTGGTTGAGTCACCATCCCTGGAGGTATTTAAAAGACGTGTACGTGTGGTGCCTGGGGACATGGTTTAGTGGAGGACTTGGCAGTGCTAGGTTGACAGTTGGACTTCATGATCTTGACGTTCTTTCCCAACCTAAGCGCTTCTCTGATTCTCTGATTCTATGTATGGAGAAATTTAAAATTAAAGTGTCACTCATTATTTCTGTACAGACCGTATTGCATTTTACAATCTAACCCAAGTATCTTTGGAGAGATTTTGAGAGGAGTGAGAACATACCGTACTGGTCCTGGTATTTCTTGTGGCGGGCTTCTGTTTGGAGACCCTTTCTCTGCCCTCTCGGTGGAGAGGCTGGTGCATCCCGGCAGGCGAGGCTGCTCTGCATGGCATCACCCCAGTCACCAGTCTCCATCCCAGCTGGGTACACCTCCTGGACAAAATTCATGCCTGGTGTGAGATGGGGGCAGCCCTAGGACCCCACAGGACTTTGCCCCCTCTCCCTGCTCTCCCTGCCATACCAGGGATGGAGCTCTGCTGAGCTGGGCTCCTTTTCCTTTCCTTCCCCTTCCCCGCCACCCCAGTTTCACAGCCTCTGGGCTGAACAGTGCTCGTTATCACAGAAAGACTATCAGAGACTGCCAGGCAGCCCCAGAGAGCAAAAAATCAATGCATCCCTCCCTGCTAATTAAAGGCTGCCCAGCGGGCTCTGACACTGCTGACCCAGGCTGGTTATCACCCTGGCTTCCCCCCGACGCCAGTCAAGGTCATGCCCCCCTTGCAGAGACAGGCACCTGGGATGATCCATGTGCAAGGCTAATCACAGCACGGGATAGAAAATTATTAGCTGATTCAGCCCTGTTCGAAGTGGAAAACATACTCATCAGCCTGCCGCCCCTTACCAGGATGACAGGCGTCTACTCCCTTGGCAGAAAGGCTTTGTGCGTTTAAAGCAACTGACACCAAATTATTTACAAATAGCCACCTATTTGTCCGTGATTTCTCCTCCCTGTTGGTCCAGGCAAGCCCACCCTCCCCCAAATGTAGCAGGAGGCATCCTGCACTGCATCTGCTGCTTTTGAAGGTTACGCACTGCCTCTGCAGAAGAAGAATCAGATGCTCCTTGTTTCACCCAGTGTCATCTGCTGTCATTTTTGGGGGTGGAGGCAGAGATGGGCACTGTAATTTCCATTTTGCAGGCAGAGACCTGGCAGCAAGGTGACTTTCCCAAGGCTGTATGGCCTGCAAAAGCCAAGGCTGCAAACCAGATGCCTGACGCCTCAGGTCAGGCCCAGCTGTTGCACATCTGGAGAGCTACCTGGGTTCAAGTAGGAAAGAGGGGTAAGGAATGGACCCTGGGCTCATGCTGCTGAGCTCTGGAGCTGTGTTGCCCTCTCCATCCTTCGGCGTCGGGAGCAGGGGAAGAAGCAGCCCTTGTATGCCAGTTACAGCAGGGCTAGAGTTTGCCTAGCTCACTGGAACTGAGGGATTTCCAGCTGGGACTATATGAAAATTTATTAGTTTATGTTTTTTATCATGTTTTTTAATTAATTCATTGCAGTATCAGTACCATTTTAAGGTATTTATGAACTGGAGTGGACATTTATAAACAGAAATGGGGGGATTTATAAACTGACGTGCATACTACTCTGCTCTGAACATACAGTAATGAAGGCACAGGGGGAAGACATAGAGTTTACACTAAGATAAACAGCTCTGACTAAATAACCTGGCAAATAAGGGAATGTTTCCTAGTGCCTAGGTGCAGGCGGTCACTCCTGGCCGTGTCCCTTTCCTTCCTAGGGCCGGTCAGGACACATCTCACCCCTCCCTCTTCTTTCCCTTGTCCCCAGCACACCTTCCCACCTGTGCCTGGGGTGCAAGGGGATGGCAGCATGCTCCAATCTGTCCCCAGATCTGTCCCCAGGTCCAGCAGCCCAGGACCCCATGGCACACCCCAGCAAGCCCCTTACCCTTCATCGAGTTAAAGTAGTTGCAATTCAGGAGAACCCCAAATAGGTGCAATGCATTCCTTTTCCATTAGTTAAGGTGGTTTCCCTGCTTTCTGAAGTCTAAACGGAGAGCCGACTATGGGATTCCTGAGGCAAACATGGTTTTGAGAGGCTGTGCTGGGTGCGTGCTTGAGCCACGTCCTTTCTCTCTCCCTGCCGCTGAGTTTTCCACGGGAGACCTCACCTTACGCAGCCTTTTGCACAAAGATTGCTCTGAAGCTGCTTAGCTGGCGCAGTCTGCCAGGAGTCGTCCCAGGGCTTGGGGAGGCTGTGTCAGAGGACGTGTCCCCAGCGGCCGCAGCAGGGGAAGGGAGAGCATGTTAGATGTTTCCCTTCACAAGCCCCGGCTCTCCCGGGCTGCCTTCCAGACCCCAGGCTCCAGAGAGAAGTGAGCCTTGCGCTCGGGAGCAAGGCGAGAAGACAGCTCTGAGCGCCCTCCTGACGCAGTTTTGATTTATCCGCTGAGCAATCATCAGACTCCCTTCAGCTGAAGCCAGCTTTGTGGAGCTTTATAAGCGGGCTTTTAAAAATAAAAGGCTTCTCTTTAAGTGGCTGTTACCGATCTTTTAAAAGTCTATAGACTTTGCAGCTAAAAAATGGCACAGGATAGTATCATCATCCAGTAATACTTGCCTGCAGATTCACTGCTTTTTTCCAATCTGCTCATTCCTCATTACACCTATTTAGATGCAAAACAGCCAGACAGTTTCAGATGTCACCGACAGAGCCATCACCAAGGAATCTGGATGTGATGATGAGGAGGATCCATCTCCCAGACTTCAGAAGGGTTTCAATGTTTTAATGACCATTAAAGGAGGTAGGGTCATATTCTGAACTGTGATAAATTAGGGCAGTTCTGCATATTTCTAAGCAGTCACGACAATTTATACCATCTACCTGGTTTTATACTAGCTGAAGGTGTAAAGTGGGGCTGTAATTCAATAAAAACAACATGACTTTTGCTGTTGAGGTCAATGAAATCCCACCTCGAAGACTTTAAAGCAGCCAAGTAGCAGAGAATTTCTTTCAATGCTCCATTTTCTTCTTCCTCAAGATATTTTGCTTCTTTGATGTCATATGTGAAGTGTTAGAAGAAACCTGCAGGGAGCAGAAAAATTGAAGTTTGGAGTTTGGTGTATTTTGACCTCATCATGATGACAGAAAAGTCGCTATAGGGAAAATCAGTAGAATTCTGCAACCTAAACGAAAACTAAATCACTTTTCTGAGTTAAAAGTACCAGGCACATAAGTCTGGCTCTTCTGGCAACACTTCCAAGGAAAAGACTCGCGACTGGACTACCATTACAGTAAATCAAGAGTTCTTTCTTAAAATACCAGACATTACCATTTCCTTTGTGTTAGAAACTGGCTAGCACTGAGGCTCTGGAGAGAATTAAGCTGAACCTAGCTGATCAATACACAAAGCTTATGCAACCACGTTTTCTTCTGGGTGGGGGAAATTCTTCGATCCATCATTGTTCAACTTCATTCTTCAGTGAATTAACATCTCAAATGACTATTCAGGTCACATAGGTTCAAGTCACTAAGGCAGAAGCAGCTTTGCCTCTTGAGGACTATCAGGCAACAGGGAAGGTAAATAAAGGGTTTTGTTTAATGTTTAAAAGAGCATACTAATGGACAATTAGCCAAGGACTTTGGGAGTAGTTTTTAAATCCACAAAAAAGCAAAACTTCAAACACTTAGCAAACTCTGCCATCCAAGCGCTGTGTTTTGGGTTAACACCACAGTACACATCTTCAGAAAGGCAGAGTTGATGGTGGCGGTAACCCATGATTTGTAACAGCTTCTGACGGGAAGTGGTGAAAAAAAGGTTGCAGGTGTCTTGAAAAGAGAGCAGATAATCTTAAGCAAAGTAAAGTTTGCAGGGCGAGGAAACATCTAGACCAAAGTATTTGCCTCAAACTTCGGACTTCGACTGACACGTATCTTTAGACCATCATAGCTGTCACGTCACTGTAATATAGATGACGTGGGAAGAAACACTGGGTCATCTGGTGCAATGAAATCAATACAGTCGTGCAATGCTTTGGGTGCTCTTAAGCTCTTCAAAGTGAGTAGACCATATTTTAAAGAACATGGCTTGTAGTTGTTTCATTTCTTATTTACAGTGAGTTGAATTCCATGTTTTCAAAGGAATAAAGGTTTTAAAAATGTTTCTTCTGCAATTATTTCAGTAGAGATACCAGCTGTGAATTTTGCTGGAAGTTGTAACTGACCTTATGAAGAGGTTACAGCTGCTGTTGCACCTGTACTTCAGGGGCTGTATCACACGTGACAGTAACATAACAGCCAGTTATGTTATGGCCAGTCGTGCAGACATTCCTCACAGCCCCCAAATTGGGATGAAACATTTATAGGTAGGACAGATTGATTAATATGTGACAGATATGTGGCTTGGGACAGCGGTAGTGATTACAGTCTCAGTGATCCTGTCCCCCAAATCTCTTCCTCATCCTTCTCCAGGGCTGTGTCCCTCCCAGTCACTAAATGCCAGGAGTGGTTTGCTCCCTGGGACTTGATCATCTCAGCTGATACATCCTTATCAGGTCCAGGGGTGGGTTTGGGCTGCGCCAACCAACACTTGTTCCCAGGCACGGCTCTGGATCAGCGTGGGGACAGGGATGGTGACAGCCCTGCAGCTGGGTTGCAGCCCCCGTGCTGAGAGGGTTTGGTGACACAGACCCAGGCCGCTCTGTGCTCACCTTCTCAGGGCAGGGGACAGCAGTAGCTGTGCCCTGGGTGAAACCTTCAATCCAGTTCAGACAAAAACCTGAGAGGAGTCTGTTAGCAGCAGGAGGAGGGTGCAGATAAGGTAAGGCTGTGGGCCGTGACAGCACAATAAGTGCCAGGAATGTGTGTCACCAGTGACCTCTGATTTTCTCCATTTCATCTTCCCTTGGTGAGGTGAGTGATGGGCTCGTGTTTCTGTCATGAACTTCTCAGCTGCCAAAGCACTTACAGGACGCAATGCATCCTCTCTTGTCTAACACTTAATTTTTTATAATCCACTCCAACTGCTACTTAATCAGAACAAAACTGTGAATAGTAACATAGGGAGGAGCAGAGCAGAGTTTGGAAACAGGTTTTTCTCCTAATGAGCTGCGGCTGTGCCTCAGACACTCTCAACATGCCATTTTTCGTTCTCTCTTGTTTTTGATATGAAGGTAGCCAGATGCAAATAGATGCCTCACATCTATAGAGCTTCTAACCCTCTCTCATGGCCCATAAGAGCCTTTTCTAGGCTGAAAACTCTTTTTTATTCCAAGGGTGACTTGAAGCTCCTAAAGGAGACCAGAAAGAACACCCTTGTGCTCACTGCTGTGCCCTGGAGACAGAGGCAGTATCCTGTGAAAAGAGTAGTCAGCCTAATTTAAAGCCAGTAGGTGAGCAACAGCAGAGAAGCAAAACCAACAAGTCATTTCTGGTGAATTTAGTTAACAAGATCAGCAAGCCAGCTGAAGAGATTATTGTTACAGTTCATGTAGACTTTTCAGCAAAGTTAATTCAGTGTCTGATGCTCAAAGAACAGCGAAAGACAGTTTGGAGTAAGGTCCTTTTCAAAGAACTACTGTTTAAAGTATTACAAATAGTTAAAGTTAAGTAGTAAGGAAGTTCCGTGCCCTTGTAGCTTTTGAAAACTCTCATTTCTCACCTGGAATGTTATGGGAAATAAAAGCCGTTCGGCCTATAAGGAATGCTATGAAAAAAACTGAGGTGACAAACTGCAGTTACAAACTGGATGTGAGGGTTTCCAGCACACGTAACACCTTGGGCAAGGGCTTAGCTGGCCTATTGGCATGCAACTCACTTAACAGCTTTATCACTCTTTAACGCCTGATAATTTGCCTGTTTATGTAGCTGTGTACTTTACACATTCAAAGAGTACTTGAGAGTTAAGGAAGTTTGCCAGTTTGGAGGGGTTTCAATAACACCACTATCTTCCTTCATTTACATTTCCTCCCTTTATTCCCCAGCTGATCTGAGTGTCTGCTTTCTATCTTGCAGGGGTACTTTCTCAAAACACGTCACTAATTTCAGTTATTTTTGCCTCACAGTACAGCCTGTGAGCCAGTATTACCCCCACTGCATACACGCAGGATGAGAGACAAACACGCCAAAATCATCTGCCCAGAATCATCTTGGAAACCTGCCTCACACCCAGCAGCGAACTTGAAGCCCCAGACACAGGAGTGAGCGAGAGAGGGTTAATATTTGTAAAGCATTTTAAGAGCCTCAAACCACAGGCTCTGAGAAAGAGGAAGGATCCCAGCTAAACCACTTCACCTGGGAGACATCAGAGCAGTTCTTTGCTCTCCCTAATTTCTGAAGTGACACCTGGCGGATCGGTAAGATCCACTGCAGCCATTACCTGTTGGGTAGGAGAAGGCTGGGCAGATCAGTGCCTACTGCCCATCCCTTAACTGCTGCAATACCAGATGCTGTGAAATGGCCTGAGGGCGACTGTGATCCTTGCAAGCTCCCCAGCTGCTCTGCCACAGTTTGCCCTCTGTCTCCAGGATTAGCTCTCCCCGACCAAGGCTGCGGTTTATACCAGTAACAGTCTTGCAAGTCCGCAGCTTGTCTGAGTCCTGACCCCTCCCACGCTTAGAAGAGAGAAGAAAAACTGTTTTTAGGACTGTCAGTCTTGAATCTTTCATAACAAAAACTCCCTAACCCGCCCGCCCCCCCCCCCCCCCCCCCCCGCTAAATCTTGAGACTAAGGCTTTTTTTACTGAATCATTTTAAAATCAATCACAACTGAATACTACCCAACTTAGAAACCTCTATACCTGTAACTCACAAAAGACAGGTTAATATTTCAGTACTCTGCATCAAGAAGTACCATAAAGTAGTGTATAAAACAGGCAAACCCTCATTTTTTCCAAAGATATAGCTGCTGACTAGCACGGCAAGAAGCAGACTCAATCCTCTGATGTTTGGAGCTGTGTCAAAAAGAGGTGATCAACGGAATCACAATTTCAGAAGACAAATCTCCCTTACGCTGTTGGATTTTGCAGAAGTTTTTGTTCTTTCCCCCCCCTTACTGAAGAAGCACTTCTACCCAGTGACAGCTAGAAATGAAGCTGTGGTCTGAATCAGTGGAGTTATGGCACCTGGGTGAGGTGAATAGCATGTGTGTAGGCAGTGACTGGTTATCTGCTTCCTGACTGCAAGCTTGTGTCTCTACCAGGTCAGGACAGGGCTGGGTAAACCCATCCTGTAGGCTGGGTTTTGCTCGTTGTCAGTAGTAGGCAGGACTCGTACAGTTAGGGAGGAGGCTTGTAGGGAAGGATGTTACTCGTTATGAGCCTTTGCCTTTTGTTTAATATGTTCGTTTAGTCCTGAGGGATACGGCCTGTTGCTGAAAAATCTAATACATGAGATTTGACTTTAAAAATACAGCCCGGTGTTCTGTAAATTCCAGCGGAGTGTATTTGGATACATTTCATTCACTGTTCCCTATGAGAATTCTCTTTCATATTTTCCCCAAGCAAAAACGTGAAGGATGGTTTACTGTATTGCTCTAATGTACCTCTCTGGGAAAGCTTGAATGAATTTGATCATCACAAACCAGGAAACATTTCTCAGAACTCAGACAGACTTCACTGCAAGAAAAATTTTATGAAAAAAACCAAAAAAACCCACAATGCAGACTTTAAACCTGCAGCTGGCCTGATGGAAGGAGGTTAATGAGACATGGCTTGGACGCTCTTTTTCATGTGCACTGGGCATCAGTTGGTGGTGTTTAATTGTTTCTTCTGCTACCACAATATTTATTTTCTGCATAATTATCCCACATTTTTTGTGTTTTAGATCTATTTACTTTCACAGTCAGCTGGCAGGATGCTAGAAAATAGTATACCTGTTTCTTCTTGTTCAAAGGTGTATTGATTTCTAAAGAACGTCTTTGATAGTTTCTGCCCAGAGCTTGATGTAGATGGTGCATGAAGCATCAACTACTGACTGCTGGACCGATATTTATTTTTAGAGTCTACCACATAAACATGTCCATGATTCACAATTAGGGATGTTCAAAAAGCAAGATTTTCGTCCTGGAAAATAGGGTGAGTCAGATATTGGTGTGAGAAAACTGATTAAAACATAGTCAGAATAATAAAACAAAAGGGCAAACCACGTCACTTTGATACTTAGTCTCTTGCAAGATTAAATCACTATTAGTCAGTTATTACCAGTGCAAATACATGGTTTTCTCCCCATATTTACATGCTAGATTTTATTCTTACCTTAAGGAACGCTTAAGCTCCAAACTGAAACCGGAGCCTCAGGTTACATGATATTGCCGTATATATGGCAACAAGAATACGGTCTAGCTCTTGTACTGCAGTAGGTCAATACCTGCATTCTCATTGCATGCTGTCAGCAAAGAACGAAGTTTACAATACAGGCAGGAATCAAACATGCAGCTGTTGATCTTGGTCCACATTGACCTTCCAGGCAGACTTCTCCCTTACCAGCTTCTTGGCATGCAGAATTTGAAGGCAGGGAGAGGAATTTCCCCAAGGAGATCGCTGTCTGTTGCTCAGATAAGCCAATCCTACCAGAGCCTTGCTGTGATGACAAGGGGAGTTTTTATTCCTTGCATCTTCATATCACACAGGCTTGTAAATTCAGAGGTTGAGGGATGCTGTTGGGGCCTTGCTTGTGCTATGGATATGCATCAAACCCACACAAAGAATAACCATGAGCGTATGTGGAGGGACTCTGCTTCCCAAGTGCATGGACATTGTCTGTTCCGCACTATGGGTTACAGAAGAAAGTAACCCCTGTGGCCTTTTGTGACTGGTATTGAACAATTTAAATAGCAACACTTAGAGAAGAAAGAGTCAAACAGCTCCTTGTCACTTGAGTTTCATTTTCAGAAATGAAGATACTGTGGTAAAGTGCTGGCATGAAGCACTGATATTGCTCATTCCTTGAGTACCTTCCAGGGCAGTAACCGTAATGAGGGAGAATTAAGCCTACACATGGTTCAGAGTAACCCAGTTCCATCTTATGCCTCTAATGAGGATTCTTCACAAGATAATTTTTTAACAAACTGCTAAAATCAGTACTTGCATATCGCACTTTTTAATCCTGAAAGCTTCAGTGTATTTAGAAGACAAATGAGTCATTTATCTTTACATTTCCTATTGAGATCGCACAAGAAGGGCATTAGTGTTTAGCACTAACCCTTCCAGATGTCAGAATGATGCCAGTCTTGCATAGTGTCGTTGCTGACAGAGAAAGGTGTCTTCATCTGCATTAGCAGCCCTTGCCTGGTGAAAATAAGACACCTGTAGCACTGAAAGAACAACCCAAGTGGCCAGGTGATTTTGCATAGTTGTTGTGTGCCTTCTCTTTGCTCGGTACTGGGTAGCCTCCTTGCTTTAAGAAACACTGAAAATAGATCCCCACTGTTCTTTCCGGTTCACATAGAGCCCGGGGACTGCTCTAACGATTTGACACTATGAACAGTTGAATTACATTACTCAGGAATGTTCCCTGGCACTGTTGGGCTACTAGCATAGGCATAGCCCAAGTCTCCCTTTGAGGGCAGGCCTTGAAAGATGGTGTAGCTGTAAGTGGGAAGCTCTGAGCAGGACGGAGTGCTGTGGTACCTGTGGGTGGAGGGGGTGCCCTCTGCCACTCCTGGGCTGATCTCTCGGGCACTATAAGTGTTTGCTGGTTGTTTCCACTGCAAAAAAGGGATGGCTAAGCCTTTCAACACACACACACAGTGTCTTGTCTTGTGGTGTCTGTTCCCTTTCCATTTTCACCCTTTGCAAATGAGAGCCCTTCTTGAAGTTAATAGGTCTGTCCAGAAAGACTCATAGGGATGGCTGAAATGTGCCTGAGAATCCTTTTTTCTGGTTCCTGATAATGGCAAAATTCCCACTGATGTGAATGAACTTCTACCACTGTAGATTTACTGTACATTCTTAATCCCAGCTGCCCCGAGGCAAGAACATCCTCAAATATTTGCATGTTCTCCATTTCCTAACAAACAATCCTTTTTCTGATTTCAAAGCAAAAATCTTTAAGGAATGACTTTTTGAACCAACTCGTCTGAAGAGAACATTTTTTCCAGGCTTTCATGCAGATCCAAGTTCTGAAAGCACTACGCTAGTCTTTTATTAATATTCAGGCTCACTTTTATCAATCTCTGCAGCACAAAAGCTCATCTGCAAACTATTAGTGTCCCACCTTTGGATCTCAGATCAGCACATCTGTTGCTTATAAGTGGGGTTTGATACCAGTGAGAGATGACTCCATCATCCACCAGATTTATCATTTCAAGGGGGAGAAAATCTGCCCAGCTGAATATGCTGCCAGAAAGCATGCATGTCCCCTAAGTAAATAGACCTCTGTTTGAATTTCCTATCGGTCTGGAGACAAACGAAATAAAAATCACGTGCTTTAATTGCTACCAATAAATCTCCAGGCACTGCTGTTGTCAAGGTGGGCAAGTATTATAAATTTGGTATTATAAATTCAATGCTTCCGAGAGGGTTATACTGGAAACAAAGCACTTTTTCTTTCATATTTGCAGTCGTTATTTGGATCTCTCCTGCAATTCGATTCAATATTAAAGCATATTACAATTTTTTTAGAGTTCATTTCGTACTTTAGACTACAGAGGCGATATTTCTGGGTAATGTATTTAGGCATATTCTTCTGCGTTATGTTGGATTATACCAATTCTTTGTTGTACAATTGGTTTTGTAGAATACTTGGCGTTCATAGGTCAGAATCTGCCCATCAGGGAATATTTTTAGAAGTGAGTGAATCTGCATTGATGGTACTTGCGACAACTTTTGTTCCCTTTCTACTTACAAGAATAGGTTATGTTTGTTACAACAGCAGATGGTCACCAAAAAAACACAGTGCCAAGTAATTCTTCAGGTGACTAGTGCCAAGACTTTATTCAAGAAAGCAAGTAGAAGCCCCAGTCCTGGTGGTCTTGATAACAGATGGACAAAGACTTATCTGCTCACAAAAAAACATGACCACATCCTCCCAGACCTTCCAAGACTTTTAGAAGTGTTGCAAGCACTTGTGTAGAGGCACTTGCCAAAAGTTGACTGGCTGAAGTCTTGTTTATAAAACTGCTTGTTATTTTGTGGCCAAATGTCAGTTTGCTCCATGGAGACTTCAACTTGGCACATTAACTGAGCCTGACTAGAGATGTCCAGCATCACAGCAAGGCTTTCCAGTCCTGGCTCGCAGTGCTACCAGCGTTTCAAAGCTTCTGCTCAGCCCTCAGCACTGGCAGCCCTCACTCGCTCCCGGCTGCAGGAAACACTGCAAATGATAGCCTTAAAAAATTTGGCAGCAAAGTTTACTCAGCTTCAATAACCCAGCAACACCGGATGGTGGACAACAGTGAAAATCACTGAAGAGCTTGCTTGCAAATTATTGACTGAACTTGTTCTGCATGAAAAGGTGCTCAAATAATGTTTTATGGATTTCCACACACAAGGAATAGAGGCTGTTTTCAGACAATTTGTTACGGGAAGAAGCTACAATTGTTAAAGCAGTTATTGCAAATACAGCATTAGCGGTACAATAAAGCTTCCTTGTTTCTTTCAGAACTGGTGAAGTCAAGACAAATGGAGACAAAAATAGAAAAGAGCTAATTTGGGGGTATGGTGAAGATGTATGGCTTTCTTATAGTCAAAAGCTCCCTCCACTTTGGGGAGGAATACTCTGAAGTACAGGAATATGCAGTATGTAGCTTGTACATGTACCCATTAATCTCAAACCCCTCAATTTCTTCTCTACTTCAGTGATTAGAAGATAGGTAAAATAAATATTCATATTCAGACATCAGTGGCGTCTCTTCCAGGGACTGACTCGCTAGAGACCAAAGAAAGTCTGTGGCAACACATTTCTCTTATCTGCTTGCCCTGATGTGTATGGGTGTGCACTTTAGAGTTCTTTATTGCGGCTAGTATACTAACCATCTTAAGAAAAATATAATTTGCCCTTGCAAACATTGCCTTGTTTATAAACAAAGGTAGAGAGGGAAAAATAAATTGTGATAATTACAAGTATAATTTTTGAGGATGCCGTAGCGTAAGCACCCTATAGAGAGCTGTCACACTCTTGTGCAAGCTGAGTTAGCACAATGTCTTCTTTCATTCATAAAAAGAAGTAAACTTAGGTACCCCAGTTATTGCTGTTCAGTAACTGATTGGTTTGCAATATAAAATAAGTGCAGCTCCTGGGATGCTTTGTTCTGACTGCTCCCATCATGCTTCCACTTTATTTCTATTTTCACTATATTATGTTCCTTTTACTTCCATTACAGATGAATGAAAGCTCAGTTATCAGCACAGGAGTTACCTCTGGCCAAGGAAACATGTACTCAGAATAGAAGTATTGTGCCACCAGCTGTGTTAAATTGCTGCCTCTGAGCTATTGCGGGACAATTCAAGCCTGCTTGTAAAATAGATAGCAGGAAGGCATGTGTGTTGCCAAGGAAACCCTTGGCTGTGAGTGTATTGTATAAATAACACCGGGGTGGGGAAGATGTGGCTAACAGAAGAGTGAGGAAAAATGAAGAAGTGCCTGGCATGTCTCTGTGCCTGGGGGAGGCTTGGAAGCAGAAGCAGTGAAACAGATTTACCACTTCAAGTAGTTGACCTTTCTTCAGCTGAGAAAAGCAAGAAAAGTAGGTCCATCTTTCAGAAGCGACTGGGAAAGCAAAGAGAGGCTGGAGGGTAGAAATATGACCATGATGGGCAAGTTCTTGGGTGGAGAAGCAAGAGTGACCCCTGCACCTTCTCATACTAGAGGAAGAGAAGTTGGTGTAAACCACTGCTGGATTTGCTCAGAGCTATGCAAGAGAAGTAGCAGATGAGGTCTGTGATGAGGGTTGTAGTGGCAAGTAGGGAAGTAAGGGAAATAAGGAAAATGGGAGCCAGCATAGTAATACATCTAAGCTTTGGGACAGATTCAAACCCAAGAGCAATATACTTATGTTCTCTGAAGTTTACCTATGTATAACTTCTCTCAGGTTTGTGGACAAGATGCCACTAGAATTCAAAGCAAAGCAGTGGGCAATGAATTCAACTCACTGCAGCAAGTCATAAATATGCAGTGAGAACATGAGTGTGTGCTGAAAGATTGTCTCTTCCTCTAGACCTTACGGATAGTGTCTATAATTCATCAGTGGCTTCAACGGTCATTAGTGAATTGGTCGCATTAGCTTTCATCCATTTTATGTGCTTTACTGCTTTGTAGCTGGAACCTGAGCACTGCAGTGCTGTGAGAAGTATAGCTGGGCAAGTGGGGTCTAGCAGAGAAAGCAAAAGGCTTACAGCTCAGGAGAAGGGCTGATTTCCTCTCTGCCAGTGATGGGAACAGATTAGTTCACCTCCTCATACCTTACTTGCCTCATTCAGTAAAATGGGATAATGTTGTTTTTCCCTGTAAAGCAGTTTGAACTATGGGTCGGAAGAGTACTCTGTAAGAGCTGACAGTATTATTAACTTCAAGCATCTATGTAAAGAGCAAATCAGTGCACACGCATGAGTACTTCAGGGCAGACAAGCAGGAAAAGTACCCACTGGGCTATGGCACCTGGCATGCTTCAGTGCACGCCTTCACACTGCCCAGAAAGATCTCACTGACTTGGGCTCCTTCTTTCTGACTGCAGATGGTTACAGCAAAACCAGATCAGATGGGAGGCAGCAAGCACTGGGCACTTGGGGTCATTGCTGTTCGCCTTAGGCAACTGGCTTTGGCCACAGAGGGACCTTGGCATCGCAACTAACTGAAGTATCTGCCCAGGTCTGCCAGCTACCACTTGCTTTTAGTGAAAACCCACTGCCCTTCCATTTTGATAATCTGCCAGATCCCCTGACATCTGGCTATCATGGCTGATGGACGCCCATCAGTCTTGGACTGATAATCACAGCCAGCGAAATACAAAGTTGCTCTGTATGCAGGTTCCAGGTTGTGTCAGGTTGGGTATGTACCACTCAGCTGCCGCGGGATGCAGATCCATCACTCCTGAACTTGCTGACGCTGTCAGGTATGAAAGGGAGAGATAGGAGCTGCTGCAGACATAAAGGCACGCTTGGCTGGGCTCTTCTGAAGTGTCCTCTCTCCACCTAGCAGAAAGGATCAGGAAAGTGAAGAAACCAGTCCAGCCTGCAACCTCAGTCCTTAACAAGAATGTAGCCATGAACTGTGATCACAGTTCAAGCCCCAAGGTATTTGTACTCATTGTAATTCATATTATTTTATATTAATTTATAGATTTTTTTTTTAAACTCATCTGATGCTTCCCATTCTTTTCTCCTGTACTTTTTTATATCATAAGAGTTCACAGTCATAATCGCCCATTTAACACCCTTGTGTGAAGGTTTATTATTCCCCTTGGAAGCATTACAGAGTTAGACTTTAGCTTAGGAAAGCCTCCTCTGACTGCACAAGGGCTACTGAGATCCACCCTGGGCACCTTGCAGGATTAGACCCGTGGTGCTCACCTGTGTGGATAAACACAAATATTGCGAAACTAAGGCCAGGCATTTGGAAACGTCTGCCAAATGGTTCAAACTAAGATACGAAACATCGGTGTTCATGAAAGTGGTTCAAAATACAGTCTCCCATTCAGGAACTTCATCAGGTCTCCTCCAAGTCCACAGCAAACAGATGAGCCCTTAAGGTATATTGCTTTTGGAAGCTGCCATGCACTATCCAGTGCCATCGTGTTTAGTGCTTATACAATAGCATTTCCTTGAACTGGAAGTCTCAGTTGCTGGATTTACGACACAATTTCATTAACTGGGCAAGCTTCAAAACGTATTTTAAAGCAACTCGGGGAGAAAAATAATCTCGCATTCTTGATTTATTAAATGAATGAATTATGAACTAACTTAGTATCTTTCCGCATTAAGTTGGTTTAAATTTTCAATTAAGCTGAAAATCATTCGTCCAATTTTACCTTAATGAATGAACACCTCAAGTCAGCATCTGCTTTTGAAGAAAGGTTTCAGGGTGAGTTACTTTTACCAAAAGAAATGGTGGCTTTTTTCCACTTTCAGACATGCCATTGCTCTCAGAGGTGTAAGATGAGAGAATACAGGATGACATAGATACTGTAATTAATATGTCATTGCCAGGAGATCTTGGAAGATTCCTTCCCTTTCCAGACTATCTATTCCTATTTTCACAGAATACTTATGGCTAGGTGACACTGTAATATTCCATCCATGTCTCTGGAATGTTAATAAATACATACTTTGTTCCATTTTGTTTCAGTTCCCAATGCTGTCAGACTCTGTAAAGTAGTAACTTAGAAATCCCATATTCTTTAATGTTAGACTGAGCTGTTCCCTTAATTCAGTTCCATTTTCCTGTCTCTGTACAGGTAATAAATATCAGTTTTACAGGAAGACTCTTTTTACCTAGTAATTTATAGACATATGGGATTTTAAGCTTTGGTGAGTTTAGGATTCCTCAGGTGAAAAAAATAGCAGAGTAATTCTCAATGGAGAAGCCAGCAAGCCTGATATATTTGCTGGGCACTGAAAAATCAAGGATTTTTTTTTCTTTTTTAATACGATGAAAAGAAACAGTTTTGTCTTGCAGTTTATGTGGATTCCTGCTTCACAAAACCCTTAATATTTCAGACAAATCACCACCCTTTATTTTCCTATAAAACATTCCAATTTTTAGTACAAATTTTGTTTCCAATATTCAACTCCAAACGATAGGAAAGCTAGACATTTCACATGGTTTCTACCCTAAATGAGGGATTCATATTTACTTCCTCTAACATCATCAAGCCTGTCGAAAGCTCAGCTTTCAGACCCTGTTATGAATTTTATCCTTGCTCTAGTGATCGCTCTGAGTGGTAAAGTGCAACCTGATTTATGATACAGGGCTGTCAGTCAGGAAAGCGGGATGCTGAATGAAACCCCGGTCAGGATCTACCTCGTTTTGTTGTTGATTTGAATGGGAGCAGGCCTTTACCCCTGCTTTCAACCCTAAGTTTCATCTGAATTCGTGGAAAGGGTTGTGATGAATTAACATGGGCTGAGGCTGAACACCTTGCACTCAAGAGGCTTGTAGCCAAAACTGACACTCAATCCTAGAATACTTTGGCTGCAGAAATGGAGATGGCGCTGTGTGCTTAAGTGCCTGGTGCTGTGGCATTTTCCACTCCTGCTGTGCAAATCTTCTTGTATATATGGTATATCTATATTGTCAGACTGGTGAAGAGCAATGGGAAGGCTTTGGCCCTGGTCCCTCCTCCCATCGCGTTTAGCATCAATTGTGGTACACACAAAGAAAGACCCAGGTGAAGAGTGCAATAGGAATATCTATACATGAAGTGGGCAACTGTTTCATATTGGCTTTCTTTTGTGTTTAGTTGTTTTCAGAGGCTACGTGCTCTGACAGGGACCAAATATCAAATAAAATGCTGCTAGCGGGATTTAAGGACTGACATCAGTTACTCATGACACGTTCTCATTTTCTCATGACATTCCGAGGGATGAAAAACACCTTCCTGAAGTTAAAAAATTTCAAATAATCCTTGTGGAAAGGCAAGGGGGAAAGCAGAATGATTAGATATGCAAACAAAACCCCAACAAATTCTTAAGGACTCCCATTGTCAAAAAGCATTACAAAACATGAAGAGATCGGCACTGTGGTGTGCCGACTACCAGCGCTCTCCTCCACCAAAGAGGCATAGCCAAATTCTTCTTTTCTTTGTGCAGTCAATCTTTGTATCATTTCTGAAAAGCATTCTCAAGTGCATCTCTGAAAAATCATTTCAGGCAGCTGCCCCGGCTTTCCCTTGCCTCTTAGGGGTTGTGTTGGCACATTAGCCTCCTTGCCTTCAGAAGAAGTGAAAGGCCAAAAGTCCAGAGAACAAACTGCAGATCAGGCAGACTAATTGGTCTCAAAATCGAAACATATGGCTTCTTTCAGGATCTTGACTTTTTAAATACTTGTTTAAAGTAAACATTTGCAATTCCTCATGAAAGGCACTTTCCTCCCTGAATCCTCTTGACCCTCAGTGACCTTTCTTACCAATTGCACATTGCTTTACCCTTGGGGATGATTAAATCTCGAGAGGCTTTTTTTTTTCTTTTCTTCTTTTATCCTCCACATTTGTCTTTGAGGACTAACCTAAGAATTTAAAGCTAACCTGGGTCCTAAGGACAGAGACACGCCAGATGCCCACCTGGGCATCCCACACGGGTATCTGAGGCTGGGGCCGGAGGGGAAAGAAGCTGCTGTTCACACGTGTCATCACAGCACTGTATTCAAAAAAATGGACCAGGAGAAATAATCACCAAACACTGACTCACAAAAGCTACATTTTCAAGCTGATCTTTGAACTGAAAGGCAGCTGGAATGCCTTGTGCCCCATGCTGGAGGGGGAGCACAGGAGGGAAAGGTGGCCTGGGGCAAAGTCATCGCTGAGACAAGGCATTTTAAAACTATGGCCTGTGGCTGTTGTCTCTTCTGACAGAAAAAGGCTGACAAAAGTGATTGAATCCAGGCTGTAATCGGCGCGAAGGCAGGCAAACCCTCCCAGTTTGTCTCCAGGGTGTCAGTACAGGAAAACTGATTAAAGTGTCTCTGAAGTCATTTTATTCATGTAATTGTTAGGCAATGTCAGAGCTTGTGCGAGGGTTGGGCATTACATAGCCCAGCACAGAGGGCCCGATTCTTGCTAACAGGACCAGGGGAAGTCGTTTTCCAGCTCGGGGCAATGCTTGTTTCAGCCTTTCTTTTCACTCTTGTTTGCCGAGAAGTGTGGAAGAAGATTAGTTCTTGTAAAGCACTTCATTTTCAAAAGCTCTGCTGCCTAATGCCTCTGTCTGTCGAATTAGATGTCAGCCTGCTCCTCCCATCCTCAATGCACAAACAGAAATGTGGCAGGCAGTACCCGCTGTCTGGAGCGGCACAGGAGCATCCCCACGTCCCTGTACAGAGAAGAGCGAGAGTCATGGAGGCAATGAGACACAGCACCGCCACGCACAAATAGCCACGTGGAGAAGCAGGCTGGTAAATTGGCCGGACACGGTGCCACCGTCGCTGGGGAGACCTGCATTTGCAGCCAGCTCACACAGCTCTGGGTGACACTGTGCGCAGTGTCATGCCTGACACCCTGGGGAATTCCCAGCCCTGTCCCTCCCCATATACTGTACGGAGGAAGATGGGCTGTCTATACTGCACTTGCCATTGCAACACACACACTCACCTGAGCTGGCTTCAGTCTGCCTGCTGAGCAGTTTTATGCAGACAGAATAAGTATCTTGTCTAAATGAAGGGTATTTAGCTGGTTTTCTTCCTCTGCTGAGAGCTGTAGCTGACTATTATAGCTCCCCATGGTCTTCCAGAGACCTTTCTCTATTGGAGCAGGAAGTCCTGCCCTGAGAACCCAGCAAGCTGGCAAGGAGTTGCAAAGGTAGGCAAGAAGGTAGTCTGTGCCTAGGAATGGGCACAGACTATATGGGGGAGGCATCTGCTTCCACCAGCAATTCCTCAGCCCAAAGCTCCAGTAAAGGATTCAAAAGGAAAAGAGACATCGCTGTCATAGGGTGAGGGCTTCTGCCTAAATATTAGGAAGAATTACTTTACTGAGAGAGTGGTCAGGCACTGGAACAGCCTCCCCAGGGAGGTGGTTGAGTCACCATCCCTAGAGGTGTTTAAGAAGGCACTGCAGGGCATGCTCTAATAACAGAGATTCTAGGGGGTTTTTTGTGTGTGTATGGTTGGACTCAATGATCTCAAAGGTCCTTTCCAACTGTGAAGATTCTATGATTGATTCTCTCCTTCACAAGGGCCTGAGCTGTGCAGGAATTCCTCATTACATGTAGTTTGAACTGGGACCTTGAGTCCAGGTTTATCATGTCCATAGGGAGTATCCTCAGTTCTGCATTGCTGGATACCCTGCCCATCTGCTTAGCCTGCTTCCAGCTTGTGTAACTCGAGATTCAGTTAAGGTACTTGGCATGGCCTGTTGCATCTCTGCTAAGTGCTTTAATCACTATGCTATGAACTCACAGTTTTCTGATCTCATTAATGTCTATTTATTCTTGAAGAGTGGACTTAACTTCAAAGAAAGACCTCACTTCTGAATTCCCACAGACTAAATGTTATGTCTCCCACCAAATCTGGCTGCTGGCCCCTTTCTGAGCAAGTTAAAATAGGGCTTTAGTGTTGGGTCTCCTAGATTGCAGGAGAGTGCCCTAAGCTAGGGAGGGAAAACAGTGAACCCCTCCCCAGCTGCTTTGTTATCAGGAGCCCTTTGAGAAGATGAACTAAAGTACATCCTTCAAGCAATAGACAGGGGAAAGTAGAGTCTGAGCATCCCTCCAGGCCTTAGGCATTTGTTTAGGCTCTGCACAGCTTGGCGGTGTCAGAACATAACTTGTCCATGTCCATGGACAAACTCTTGTCTGTTTAGGGGCATTCAGGTGCCAATTGGTCATAGAGCATCTGAGCAGATGTCTAAAGCCAGATCCAATGGAGATGTTGATTTAAAGCATCACAGTGACTTTTTTGTAGACCTGCTCTTTCACAGCAGTGAGCAGGTGCTTTTTCTCATAGAAGCACATGCTCATTTCTGTTCTCACTTGTTTTGAAGTAATTCCGTTTGTGTATCCTGGTTGAGCAAGGAGAAGTTTGCATTAAAAGTCATATCTATAGATGAGAGGATAATCATAACACTGGGAGAGTTAAATACATGTGTTACTTTAAATGGATTTAGTCTTCAGAAAAATACTATTTGGATGCTCATTTGTTTAATCCAGAAACAATTAGGAGATAGTTCAGTGAGTAATGCCTTATCATAGATTTAGAGCTAGAGATTGTACCCATACTTACCAGACTCCTGCAGGATGTGCTTTGGTGCCTTGTTTCTCCTTCATCTGTAAAATGGAGAGTTCTTTCTCAGCTGTGCCCTAGGTACAACTGTATCAGAGCCCTAGATGTGATGTAATCAATCTGATATCAGACAGGATTTTAGCTGATCTTAAACACAAGAAGCAGTGAAAGATAGGCTGAAAAAGACTCTTGAAGTAAGAGCATGACCAAACACGAGGGCTTGCTGTGGCTTAACTAAATGTCTTTATAAGCTTATTTGTCGGTTTGTTTCATATTCGAGGTCTCAAATTTGGGGCATATGGCCATACAAACCAGCGAGTGTATGTCAAGTGTGTTCAACTTCATGTGCCAGCAGGCTGCACAGCCATTTTATGGGGAACATTTCTTCACAGAGATGAATGTACACACGCCTATGCTTATCAGCTGTCTTTGTTGATGAAGTTATCCCCTCAAATACTATTTTTTCCTTCAAGATTCCACTACATTAGCTGAAACTCAACAATTACATTTAGAACAATGCGTTTTGAAGGTTAGACCTGTTATAATCCTGAAAATTAGAAAGGTTAGCATTTAAAACTTTCCATGGCATGCAAAAGTTTACAGTGGCATACTATACTGCTGAAAGTTAATCACTGGAAAGGAGGAGATAAATCTCAGCATTATCTGCATAAGTAATAAAATGAGACACAAATGGAGAACTGCAAGTCTCAAAAGGGAGACCCAGTGTATTAATATTAAACAGGTTGTGCATTGAGCAAGAAAAAAAATGTTCATCTATGGATTTTATCTTGCATTAACATAGCTCCTGGAACTAAATGGGAAAAGTTCTCTCCTGCTTGCTGATAATGATTTCCCGCCCCCTGCCCGGGTTCTCATTTTCAGTAGGTGAGACGGAGATAGGCATAAACTTGTCTCTGGCTGTGGGTCTGCCTTAGTCCTTTATCTATATCTTGGTCTGACTGGAGTGTGCTATAACCCCCTGCAGCCTGCACGCCTGGGTTTTCTGCTCAGACATTTGGGAAAATCGTGCATGCACAAGCCTTTTGCAGCAAAATACCCTGGGTGAGCCTGGGGCATCCTCCCATAGCCTTGCAGGGGATTCAGGGAGAAAGCTGCTGAAGAGCTACACGGCAGGAAGAGCATCCTGGAGCTCTACAGGGCAGTACAAGAGAGTTATTATCCTGACAGTTCTTATAGAAAAGACTACAGTTTCAGTCTGAATAGAGATTGCATTTCTCATTCAAATATTGAGGCTGCCACTGTATCTGTAGGATGAAGAAGTTTTAAAAGTAAATTAGAAACTACCTTGGAAGTAGCACACTAAAGATGGGCAGAGGTTTCTTCATCTAAGTTATCTCTTTTGGTGCAGATAAGAAATTCTTTCCTCCTGACTCCCACCCCAAACCTCATCATGAACCTTCAGCAAAAAAACTCTTCCAGTCTCCCAAGAGGTGAGGCAACTCCCTGCACTCCACCCTCCTTTCTCTTCCAAAAGCTGAGGACTGAAATACCACAGAAAGGGCTGCTCTTTATACCATCATTGCAACAATCACAGGGGGTTTGCAGATGTAATGAGTACAAGTACCCTTGGGAACGAGCACGCAGATGTCCACTTGTTTGCAGAATGACTAGACCTGATAATTTGATCACAAATTTGACATTGCTTTCCCAGCAGTTCCTTTCATTGCATGGCTGTGTGGGCATTTCACTTCCACGTGCAAGACACTGAGTACCAACAAGCATCCACTTGTTAACACCCATGGGAGGACGTTTGATGTTTGACCAGGAGTCAAACTGACGGCACTTCATAGCCCCCTGGAATCCTGTCACAAGAATCCTGCATGCTTCAAAGGCCTCTGGGCACCCGAACTGGCTTTGGAAATCCCAGCCTCACCCCACTTGCTAGAAGTGACATTAATATATTCATACACATATTCTTAAATCATATGGTTCAGGCCATATTGAATGAGGAGGAGAACACTCACCTCTGGGGCTGTCCCTGTGCTTCCAAGCTGCCTTGTGGTTGTATCCTTGACCTTTAAGAGAATTCTTTTTAATCGCAGAGGACCACGCTGGGAGGGGACTGTCCCAATCGATGTCAGACGCATACATACAACTTCCCTGACATAATCTGGCAATAGAATATAAACAAAAGACGCATGGAAAAGGCATGAGGCACACCCTGACCAAGTTTCTCTGCACACTCGCCACCCAGCATAAGCAAAGGCTGCATAGCTAGGCTATTTCCATTAGCTGAAGTAAACACCACTTTAGTGAAAGTAGGCGGGAGACATACCTCCTATTGAAATATCCGAGTCCTTTCTGAAATGGAGGTCTTTCAAATGTTTACTGCCTTTTTCCTAAGACCGCGTTACTGCTTGTACCGTGCAGCAGCAGTGCCACGCAGCATCCTTCTGTTTTCTCATGGATGAGATTTTGAAAGGTTTGGCTCAGATTCTCTTGCTGGGAGAACCTCATGGAGAAGAAAGAAAGCAAAGTTATGTCATAACCTAAGACCATTTTATTTTAGTGGTAAAAAAACTTCTCCTAGTTCAATTTGAAAATTGATCTGTTTATTGTTTTCCCTTTGTCTCAGCTTTTTCATCTCTCTTAAAAGAACTGGAGTGTGAAATGTATTTTGGCTATTCTGATAATCAGGGAATCAACATATGAAGAAGACTGCTACTCCTTCTCCAAAGAGTGTGTCACCCGTAGCTCAAGGGCTGGTTCCTGGACTGATGGAGAGATGTTGAGGAGCTGCCACCTCACCATTCATTGCCTTTTGAAATTCCAGCCCCTGCTGTTATCTGGGCTAGTGACTGCAGCCCATAAACCTCTGTACAGAATGGGATAAATGGGATTAGCAGGAATACTCAGCACCTCTCACTTTTTTTCTTTTTTTTTTAAATTAAGGTGGGAAGAGCATGCCATGCTAAGCTGATGCAAAGCCAATGATTTTGCTGCCTTCTCCATTAGCAGCACTAACTGGGGCTCTTCTTTTAACTTACTGTAAACCACATTCTGCCTCACCAGAAATTATGAGTTTTTCTCTGCTTTTCTCACCTGGTAGTCTGTGAATGGAGCACATCTGTAGAAGCTTTCCCAGCAGTCAGGGGCAATGGTTCCTGTAGCTGAGCTGATGGCTCTGAAGGGTGCAGTGTGACAGGGCTGGTAGAAATTAAGTGAGCTGCAGGTAATTCACAATGAGAATTTCTCCATATGGAAAATCAACTGTGTCTTGGGTATAAAATCTATGTTAAAATCTGCATGCCTGAAAATTAGGGTTAAATAAACAATACTCGTTTTACAGACTGACTTTTAGGTGGTTGTTAAGTGCTCGGGCCTCTGAGCATGTTGCTGACAAGGAAAGCAGTGCAGAGAGCCTGGCTTTTCTGCACCAGCTCTAAGTGCAGATGTGCTTAGCTCTGCACTCTGCAGGGCACTGGCTCAAGCCTTTGCCCAGGCCAGGGTGGGCTCCATTGCAGCAAGGACAGGGAGCTGAGGGGAAGGAACTGTGAGGAACAGGACCTTCAGGTGTTTCCCTGCCTCTGAGCTGTGCTCTGCTCCCAGCAAGAGGAGAGGCTGCTGCGGGTTTCTGAGCTTTGCTCCTGGATGCTTTCTCCAGCCGCCAGGCTCTGTTGTCATTTTAACTCACAGGTCTGCTCCCGTGATACTCACATGCTTTCCACTTTGTTGACATATAGGAAACATCCATTTCTGGGTGACTGAATATACCAAGCTCTGCTTTGATACTCTGGCCATCTGCAGCCCACGTTGTCCTTTGCTATGCACAAATGGAGTAGCCGCCTCCTGCCACGGGCTGGGCTGACCCTGGCTTCCCTCTGCTTGTCTGTGCTACGCTCTCAGTCCATAACAACAGCCCTGAGCTTAAAGGAACACGAAAGGTATGTTTACAAAGGGTCTTTTCTGGGAGGTGGAAGCCTCCCTAAACCTGAAGCTGCAGAGATGCAGATAGGGCACCCTAAATCACCCTGCTGAGGGCACCCTAAATCATTCACATCCCTGTTGAATGACAGGTTATTAAACCTGGGCCCGGAGCAATATTCATGCAACTGTGCAGCATCCGTCTAGTTTGTCGTGTGGACACAATGAATCTTCTCCTGCCAGCCAGACACTGTGACCATGCCTCAGGGCATTTCCTTTCTAAACCAGGCAGGATAATGCCTCCTCAAAAACTGGGATGTTGCACAGCAAACTTTGCAAGAGTCTCAGATGCAGTTGTGATTGGGGGCCACATAGGTAACAGCAATGATATTTCAGGTAGGTAGATTGACTGATAGGATGGTTGACTTTGTGAGCTTTTAGCTTACTTTTACTATTCTCTAAATGAGAAGAATTAAAGAGCATTGCTGCTGAAAGCTTGCAAAAACATTCATGTCTTAAATAAAGATCTATCTTTTTACAGCTAAGGGAAAGCAGTTGAAACTCTAGAATGACTGATTTCACTAGGACAAGCACAACTGTGCTTGTGCTAGCAATGTGTGCAACTGGCAGCAAAATTCAGCAGTGTGAAGGGATCAGTGGGAGAAGATGTGAATATAAAGCAGATAAAATCTAGACCACTAAGGCTGTGTACTGCAAATTCACGCACATGAAATATGTGATGCAATGAACAGCTAACTGAAAATTTCAGCCATAATTTGATAAGCTTTGAATGATTCTAAATAAAGTGGAACAGAAGAACAGAGCCAACAATTTGCAATCATATTTCAGATGAGTTTCCCTTAATATATATATACATTAAAAAGCATGAGTTGTATTACGTCGAAAGAGAAGAATGGAGTCTTGATTTTACACTGTTTGCAGTGATGTGAAGAATAATTTTGGCCGAGGGTGTTAACCACTTGTTTTAAATTTCCCTCTGACCTCTCTGTTCATCGTTGCAACCTCAGCACTGTAACATGGCCTGTTTTGTTTTTTTGCAGGTTTACATAGCACAAGAAGGCAGAACACTGAAGAGTGACCTCTGCAAGTAGCTTTGCAAATTGATGTTCCACATCTCTGCCTGCAATTAGACACCAGTAACCACAAATTAACCTTTCGGGGCAGTTTCACGCTTTGCAAAACTCAGATGGTTGCAAAAGCGATGTGTCCAAGCAATAAATGTGGTTCTGGCATTCACGGGCAGTTGCGGCTCTTGAGTCGGGCAGCTGCTTTCAAAAATTTGGTCATAGATGAGAAAAGAATGGCTTTCTTAGCTGATGCAACAAATGTTAACTTAGTTGAATGTAGTAGGTATAGTTCAAAGCTGAATTAAATAGAGCAGGAAAGGGGCACACGGCTTGGGGCCCTATGGCTACATTTTTCTGTCCTTAAGCAGGTTGTCCAGATCTAAATTACCTATTTGGAACTGCCCCTGTCCCACGCTGTCTCCCCAGAATGTGTCCACGCATTTTCTGGGAGAGGGTGGTCACCACGAGACCAAGCCTAACTGGGAAGCTGATAAGCACACGTGACACTGCCTGAGCCAGTACCCTGCTCCTTTTTGGCTCAGTGGTGTCAATGCAGACACTGGTGACATGGCATGATGCGATAGCAAGTCACAGCTGCATCACGTGACTCCAGCAATACAAGGCATTAGGATGGTACTGTTAGGAAACTTGAGCCTGTCCTATAAAACTGTGTGTTCTAGAGTGGCACAGGGTATTCAGGGGAAGTATGTTAATGCCCTCCCTCCTTTCCATGCCCCTGACTTGTTTTGAAAGGGAGGAAGAGGAAGAAAAAGCACTACATCGTATCATAACTGAAATACTGACCTTGCATAAGTTTACACAAAATCTTAACTTAGTATACTAGGGTGTAGTCTGACTTGACCTCAAACGTCATCTTAGAAACACTTTAGCAGCTATGTAAGAGTTTATCATTGATGCAGGAAAGTCTCCTTCCTTGTGTGTTTTAAAAGATAATCATGCTATTGATCCAGGCTGGTTTTTTATAAGACTTTCACAGCCGGTTATTTTCAAAGAAAGCTGAGGGACTGACCAAATCTTAGAAATAATCCCCTTCAGCCTTTAAACAAAAGGCCAATATTGACACAAGGACATGTATGTATAAACCAGGTAAGTAATGATAAGGGGTAACCCAGGTGGGACAGCTTTGTGTGGATGTAGCAGGGAGAAACACTGCACTGCACTAAATAGCACTGCTTCCGTAGGGGATGATGTGGCGGTGGTGGCTGCAATAGCCAGGGACAGGACTTTGAATCCAGGGTAGAATTCCCTGCTCCTGTGAGATTGCTCTGCAAGTAGCTTCAAATTGCACACGCGAATTTTTAGTGGCATTAGGCCTTAGGCAGCTCAGTCTTTGCTCCTCTGCGTCTTCTCTGTACAAAGAGGGAAATAAATAAGAAAGAGAGCTCTTTCTTTAAAATCTTTAGTGTTATCATAGGAAAGATAAATTATCCAGTATACGTATTCAGTCTCACAGTGGTCTGGTACATTGATTTGCGATATAGAGAACTAATATCACAACTGTTTAAATGAAGGGTAAAAGAAGGTAACTCCAATTTCTGCTCACTAAACATTTGTAATAGAAGGAAAAAAAAAGGGAAAGTAAGTAAATATAAAACATGTAAATTCCAAGACAGGTGAACGAAAGAAGTGTCACCACAGGACATAGCTGCTGTGCTCCATCCCAGCAAGCTCTCTGGGTGCAGATTATAGAGTTTGCAAGGTCTGAGGCTGTTACTGAAGCCAGCCTGAATGTATCAGGAACGTTTCTCATTTTTATAATCTCTTAATAACAGGCTACAGTCTCATAGGGTATGCCAGGGACATTAACTTCTGCTATAAGTTGCAGGAATTGCGTGGTTGTTTTCTTGTACCCTAAATACTCCCAAGGAGGAAGAGGAGAGCCATCCGTGGTCAGTGAGGGCAGAAGTATTTGCATCTATGTGGATCAGATTAGAAAGCATTATTAAAAACAAGCATAAAATCTGGCATTTTAATTGTAGGTGTTCCTAAGAGTAAAAGCCTTTCAAAAACCACAGACGACTCGATCAATGAGACAGGATGTAGCAGAAAAACAGTACTGCTGTAAAATGTACCACACACTCCCTCCAAGTCACCAACCCGGCTAAAAAGCAAAGTAGTCTAGACCCATTTTAAGTACAGTCAAAAAAATCATCTGCCCAAAGACAATTATAGCCATTAGGCAAGAAAACTATGTTCAAGCCAGAGAGGAGACTTTATATGGATCCCGACAGTGCCTCAAATCTGCAGTCAGGATCAAGGGGTAGTACAAATGCGAAGAAAGAGCAGAGAAGTGAGTTTACTTTGTGCATTACAACAGCACTTGGTCTGGCCCCTACTTGCATTTAGCAAGTTCTCTCCTCTCCATAAATGATGATGGCACTTTTTTTTGATGGGAAAATGTCAGTGTATCAAACCAGAATTTCTGTTGGAACACACACATTTTAGCTAAATTTCTTCAGGACATCAGTTATAGAAAAGCATTTCCAGTTCAAATGGAGAAGGGAGGAGAAATACTCCAGAAGACCCGAGCGCCGTAGAGTGACAGTGCTCACCTTGGCCGAGAGCACAGTGGTTCAGTAGATTAACTTAACCAAAACCAACAATTACCACTCTTTGCCCTGGGCTTGAGTACCCTTTGGAGCAGAATGTGGCTGGCCAGGAGGAGCCAGGAGGAGAGGCAACACACAGGCACCAGGGTGAAAGTTTACATGTTTCATCAAGCAAATCTCGTCCCTTAATTTATTTCTGGAAGGAAAAAGACAAAATACATTGAAAAAGGGGCAGCCCATGCCATGGGTAGGTTCCAGGCTGCAGGGAAGGGAAAAGACCCAGCACTAGCGTGTCTGCTCTAAGCCTTTCTCAGATATCACTTCTTCTTCACGGGTAGTATTTCACTAGCAGATGAAAGCAGCCTGTGTAGCCTTCTCCAAAACGTTTGGCTCCAGGTGTAACCTTAGGCAGTTGAGTTTCCGGAGGAGGACTGCAGCCAGGGGATGCAAAATAAGTCAGGTTATTTGTTTGCAGTAGAAAAGCTTCTGGTTGATCTGGGACAGGAATTTCAGAAAGAGGAGGCTTAGGCACAAGGCTCTTGTGACCCTCAGGACGGCCTAGCACAGATCTCTTGTTATACAAGGTTAAAAAAAAAAAAAGAAAAAAGAAAAAAAGAGATGAGTGATTTTAATAGTATATTAATCGACTGAAATAGTTTATTCTAAATTCAGGATCCCTATCTAGCATAACAATCATAATGATCTCTTAATAGGCTCGGTCAAAACCCATATTCTGCCTTTCTGGTCTTAACCTATTTCCTTTCAACTGCCTAATGGCTTCCTCTCAAAAGGTGTGACAACATTTTCCCTTCCTACTTCAGAAACTGCTTTTTGTTTATTAGTTAATAATTTACTAGGAGCCTCAGGTAGTTCTCCTTTGTCAAAAATGCATGGGCAATCCCAGCTGCACAGTCAGCTCTGGCATGGTTACACCTCCACATCATCATTAAATTACCTTATAGCTGTTCAACACAAGGTAAAGAGCCTGGCTGCTGCATCCCTGCTTCATCAGCACTCTGCATGATTTGTTATTAAAATGCCCGTCTCCATTTGGAAGAATCCTAAGGGGCCTGAAACGCTTATTTTTTTTTGCACCAGGACATGGAGAGCAGGTCTAAAATTGCTTGGAGCCTCTCTGCTTTTGCAGCTCCTGCTCAGATGATCCACACTGTCTGTAGGAAAAATAGACCTTGGTGTACGTAACACTGAAGCACGTGGGAATACAAGTGGACGTGCCCTTGCCAGGCCACGTGGATGAGAGGTGCGACTGTAGTGTTGTATCATATACCTAGGTAGAGGGAGGGCTGGTGTCCAGCTAAGGCAACCTGCTGAGTGAGGTCCTGAGTGTGGGGAGTAAAAGAGGACTATATGGAGAGCGGGTTTCCAGTCACACTTGCCTGGCAGTGACAGCGTACCCCAAGGTGCCTAAATCCCACTAGGGACCCACAAAATTCCTCTCCCGTATAAAAATGTGTGTTGGTGATGGGCCAAGGAGGGGAAATATGAATGTACCTTTCACGAGGAATCTGTTGGACAACTGAGAAGAAATAAGTAAGGAGAGGTATGGACTGGTAAAAGAAATGAGTGAAGAAATAGGTAAAGATTGGAGACGTCAAGACTATTCTTATGTGAGAGCTGAGGATTTGCTGTCGCCGTTTAAGCATTATTTCTTTTGAAGGCCAAGTCCTCTGCTCCCTTGAAATTGGTGTACTGATATGTACTGATACTGGTTTAATTATTTATTTGCATGTCTTTTCCTGAGGCAGCTCGAGCATTTCCTTTTCAAGCTGAAATTTCATTTAATGATAAAATTATCGGCTTGAGTGAGTTTTACTGAAACATAATCAGAAAGGATGTTCTTCATGGAGTACTTTTGGTAGGAAGCCTGATTATTAATATCATATACTATACATCACTGAAAGGCCAGTGACTGGAGATTGTGTACGAAAAATCTTATTTATTTGATTGATGTATTCCAATAGTAGAGGCAAACATAATAGATGACGTCAAATTCACATGAAACTTTACTGACAAAAAGATTCTGGTATGACATATACAGTTTGAATGCTCTAAACATTCTATTTTTCTTCATAATTTCAACAAACACTTCCTCTCCTGTGTCCACTACACAGGGAGAACAAACAGTGTAAATAAACAAAATTTAGTTTCTGTCTATAAACTTGCCTTATATACACAAATAGTTTGAAAGCTATGAATATTTTATACAAATTTTGTGTGGGTCATTGAATAGTAAGTATTAAAATGAAGAACTAATAAATATATATGTGTGTGTGCGCACATATAACTCACTATTCCAAGCTAAAAAATGAGCACTGGCTGTGGCCCAAGATGGGCAGTATATCTAGAAGAGAGTTTCTATGTTTAATAAAAGCTTTTCTCTGTCAAGTTGATTTAAAAACTGCAGCTGCCATTTGAAGCTGCTGTATTTCTTGGAAACTCATTATAATCCCAATAGAGTGTTTGATATTTGAACAACTGCAGTGCATTCTAAAATTTTTTGCTCACATGATTTTCTATGAACATTACACAGAATACAACAGATTTTCGATAGAATTTGGAACCATAAAAAGGGGCAGAAGTCTCAAAGAACTTTGCAGGTTGTAGATGGAACATTTTTTAATTTCCTTAGTAAACTTTATTTCTCTGCAATACTTCCATGAAAGCCAGATTTTTTAATGTCTCGGTAGAGCTTTAGATGAGTTAAACCAGGTGTTTTTGTAGCTATTACTTTTGCAGGTCATTATGAAAGAAAAAAAGGTGTGATTGTTTTTTGATTTTGACAAGTTCTAGTATATAAGATTTTCTAAATTAAAAGGTATCTTTCCTCGTCTACTCTTTTCTTTCTCACCTTCTTACCATATATTTTTTTTACCAGGTTTAATATCTTGGTTTCTTCATGAAATTTTCCTGTTACTTCTTCTCCTCATTCTTGTTGGTTATGCCTTTTCCCTTCATTTACACCCCCCCATAGACACACTCTACTCACACTTTTTCCACAACACAAATGCAATGCAGTGAGAGGAAAAGAAAATGAAGCGAACCACTTTCTGTCAAATCCCTCCCTGGCCCCACTCAGGCCCAGACATCTGATACAAGGTTAAGCTTTCACTAAATAAGAGGCTCTTTAAAGATAGAATTACAGTTTGTATAAACTATGTTTGGCCATACGCAAGATCCAATAGATGCTGTTGCGATAGCTGGTAGAAATTAGAAGCTGTAATGCTGCACGTGAACTAGTAACGTACCTAGAACTGTTCTGACAGATGCAGCCTTAAGTTGTATTTTTTAACGTACTCAAATAAGCTATACAAAATTAACATTTCTATGCTCTGACTGATTCATGATGAGCATGTGTGGGCTTTCATATCTCTAGGAGAAGGATCAAGTGACCCTAATTGTATCCAGCTTGTCCATTTAAGTGCTTGATTTTTTCTAAGAGAGTTGTTTGTATAAATACATCTCCATGAAGTGAAGCTGATCCTGTTCTGGTTAAGTTTCTTTTAAACATGGTGTAAATTCCAATTTCAGTTATTCTTGTCTTTTGTAGAACTGTACTTTAAAACATTTCACATTAAAACTAATAGAGAAGAGGAGGAGGCAATGCATGAAAAAGTAGGAAATGAGGTCCTGAAACCTTATTTGTATGCATCAGATTAATTACTCCAGCATGTAGAACTGTTTCTTTCTCTTTGAGCTAAATATTTTCTTTCCCAATTCACTGTCAAAGCAAACAGAATATGTATGTTTTTGATCTTATTGTTGATTAAGAAAACCCTCCTAAAACCCTGAACCAGACCTCAGAAGCATCATTGTGCAGCGACAAAAGCTTTTTATTGCTAATTGTAAAAGCAGGGCAGTCTCCAGCAGAGAGTTGCTGGGTTGCTGACTGATGCCTTGACAGATAACAGTCAATCAGTGCGAAACTCCAAGATTCCCGGTGGAAAAACAAAAGACGCTTAATTTACGAACAACAACCAGGCATCCACTTAGCGATACCATTATGCACTGGAAAAGACTCCGCGCCACGCAGACATACAATGAGCTTGCTACAAAGTAGGGAAAGAGTTGGGTTTGTCTGTGAGTGGGCAAATAACGAAGGAATGGCCATGACACTCATTAAAAGCCCTGAACCTTTCTTTCCCAGCTTGGGTGGGGATGTCTAGTGTTTGCACAGCAGGTCTCGGCGACAGCGTAGAGGTGAACTGTGTCCACTTGCAGATTCAGGCTTATTTTAAGGGATTTTCTAGCCCTCTGTTTGTCAAAATGGGACTGTTGGGGATTTCAGTCCTCTCTCCCTCTGGAATGGGAGGGTGGCAGCAAGTAAAGCTACCAGAGGAATTCATAGGTGGGGCACAAGCCACCGGGACACTGGGGACACAGAACAGAGGTCCAACGATTAATGGGGTTTCTGAAGCTTTCCAGTAGCTTATTACAGACAGGCTGCAGCTGAGACTCTTTTTCCTTCGAATTTAAATCTCACAGCAAATGCACTGCAGGAGTATGAAATACAGAATTGTGTCACCAGCAAAGGGCAAGCTTTCCTGAAGCAGCGAGGCGGATCTAAGTTTGTTATGTTTGCTTACCCCATTAATAACCCCTTTTCACCCTTCATCAAATCCTTGTTGTTGTTCTTGTTGTTATTATTACACGGATGCTCACTGGGATGGCATGAATGTGCTACCGCAGGCAAGACCCCGCAGAGGCAGAGGCAGGCAAAGAGGCAGAGGGGGTCTCTGCCCCACAGCACCTACCACGTGTGACAGAAGGGCTCAGGCGGATGACAGGGGAATGTATGAAAAAAGCTGAGGGTGCCAAAAATTCAGCAAACAGCTGAGGGAGGCTGGGATCTAGAGGTCTTTCAGAGCAGGAGCTGGCTCGTTCATAGTGCGCGAGAAACGCTGGGTAGGGCAGAGCTATCAGAGCAGCCCTGAAAATACAGGGTCTCTGTACACAGCAGTTTAGCTGCTGTCATTTGTTTTATTAGGCCTTTCGCTTTTAATGTCGCTCCAGCATCTCCAAACTCTGTTGTCTCAGTGAGTGCCGAGGTTGGGTGTGGAGACGTTTGCCTTGTGGAGTTGTTCGTAGCTACAGAGCACGGGAAGAGGAAGAGATGGATAAAGCACATATAAAGCCTGGTTGTTACGGGGAGGACTTGCTCCCACACCTGCTGACTGCGCGATTAAAGCCACACATAGTCTGCCAGTGCTGCATGGAGCACTAGGATGGAGGCTGGCATATCCAACAGACTGCAATGAAACCAGAGATAGGTTTGTCCAGACACGGCGTGCGGGGAAAAGAACCTGGGAGACCCTCGGCATGAAATCACACCAGCTAGGAAATCTCTGGAGGAGAAGAACAGGGCCTTGACCAACAGGCAGCCAAAAGGCCATATGAGGAATAGTAATGTGATGGTAAATTACTGCCTGGGCTGAGGTTTGGTTATCCCAGGCAGCTGGTGCGATGGCAAAGCTGACTGACAAACCGCTCCTCCCCAACAGTCCCATGCAAGCACATGCAGCTTCTTTACTGCGATTTAGATGCTCTGCAGGATACTTGAGAGAAATGGTGGATTTCGGACAGTCCTTAGAGCGGAGCTGAGACACAAGCAGTGACCTTTTGACCATGTTCGGTGGTTTTTAACACTGTGCTGGAATGTACACTGAACAAAGAGAGCAGTTTCTATGAAAACAGGTGCATTTGCACTGGGCAACCAAATACAGACTGCTGAACAAAATGGAAATGCTACTGAGATTCCTGCCAGACCCCCTGGGTGGGGAGCTTTCAGTTAAGACCAGAGGAAGCTATCTCTTGCATAAGATACAGTTAAGTCCTGTGGCACCCTATAGCTGAATGACCTGCCATCAAAAGCTACCCTTCTCCTCTGGCATGCAGGAAAATTGTCCTTTCCCATTCATATGTACACTAAGAGCTCATGGAGCTTGCAGGAACTTGCTCTGAAGTTTGTTGTTTTTGTTTTTGTTTTTTTTAACTCTCAAACAATATCTGAATCACATTCCAGAGCTGAAACAAACACAGCAGTGCAACTGTCAAAACTATTCAGCAATTTCCCTTACGAGTTACGAAAACGCACCTCTTACTAAAGGAAAAAGAATGCGTGTTACCTTTATTCAGCCCACCCAATGGAGTATCCTGCTGGGAAAATCCCTGTCTCCGGGGCCATAAGCTTTTCCCCTTTAAACTCCTTTCCTTCAAAGTTTGCTTTTTTGTTTTTACTGTAAATTGTGTAGAAAAGTCACGGGGCTTCAAAAACTGAGTATGTGTGCATGCCTGAGTCAGTATAGTTTATTTACTTACACATTTAGTATGTGCAAATGAAATGAGATGCAGTATTTCATGTTTATAGTCTCTTTTTCACAAGGATGTTTGTGATAGGAGTTGTGGGTTCGTTACATGAAATTGTGTGTTTAGGTAAATCTACAGAGGTTTGATGGCTTGGTTCTTTCTTATCCTGTATCTGGTAATACGGGCTACTGCAAACAGAGCGAAAACAGGTCAGAAATATGAAGGAATTAGAATAGTCATAGTTGTGGAGAGGCCCCTGTGAAACAGGCACTTTTTCTGTTGATAGAGCGTATCTAGGACTAGCAGGCATCCAGGCTACCAAAAACATACTCTCTGTTTCCACTGAACGGTTTTATGCAAGTGGAGAATTAAGCTTTGGTCATACCTGGGATTTTGGTTCTGGACAACTTTGTCAGAGCTGGAGAATTTGTTTTGTTTTGTTTTGCTTTGTTTAAACATGTTTCATCTGAATTAAAGACTGTTTGGTCATTAAACTGTTATTCAGAAATAAAGTCTCTTTTACCTCTTTTTTTTTTTTTCCTATGGAAAGTATGAAAGTTTTCATTCCTTTGCCTTTGGAACAGTGTAAAGTCATATGAAAAATAGCCATTTAAAAAATCAGCTGAGCTTTTCAAGCCTGTGAAAACCAACTGTGGGCATATTCCCTTTGATTTGATTTAAATGACTACATAAGGTGCAGAGGAATGGTAATCTGACCTCTTTGATTCTTAAACAGAACAGTAAACCGATTCTTAAACAGATTATTGAACGGAACAGTAACTAAAGCCCCAAAGAAAGAAGGACACAGCATCATGTGCTAATGTCTAACAAGGTAGATGCTGCAGCTTTCCAGACATTGTTAGATATTACTGAGTTTTTGCAAGTCTGTTCAAGTTCAGGTGTCCTCCAGAGTAAAAAATAATTCATCATCTCTGCAGAAGGAGAAGAAGAAAGAAAAGCACAGGTCTAAGGTGTTTTTAATATAACAATTTTTGATCGATATATTCCTGTTTTATTTCTTTATTCTTAGATTAATCCAGGGGTTGGATATAATTTACAACAGTGTCACAGCTCTATGCTGTGTATGTGCTAGGGCTTGCCCTTACTTGTACCATCTGTATGTTTATGTGCCGTGCCTACCCTGAAACTTATTACCAGCATTGCCAGTACTGTCTAAAATAACTCCTTTATAAAAAACCAAAATGTATTAATCCCCCTCCATTTCTTCTAATGATTCCTTAGATATCTCAATGACAGCTCTATACAATCAAAACCAGCTACCCACACCCTCAGAAATCAAACGTGTCCAATCTGATGTTACTTATTCAAAAGTCAGGTATTGCTGAAGTGAGTCATTTTGGCTCCTTACAGTCAGCACTTCCCGAAAACGATTCAGCCCACCTATCTGGGAGACCTTGTTTGGAATGAGGTAATTTCCTTGCTGGCAGCGATGCTGCTCGCTCTCTCTCTACTGGCAATACCAGGTGAATAGGAGACTTGTTTAGCCCAGATTCCTAAATCTTAGATGCCTTAAGGTGGACGTAATGAATTCCATCCTAAATCCATTGATATTTGCCTTTAAGGCATTGGAAGAGACTTTTTCGCCTATCTCACTAGGAAATTTTAAAATTGCTTTGTGATCTAAAGATCGCTCTCCCCTTAAAAGAGAAATACAGTATAGTATAGGAAACAGAATAAAAGTTAATAGACTCAAAAGCTCAAAAGGATTACAGGAGGATTTTGTCTGACCTCCTGCACATTACAAGCCACAGACTACAGATGAGATGACAGATATTTGTGGTTTGTGGGTTTGTTTTTTTTTTTTTTCAAAATGACAACATGGAAACTTACTTTTATAACAAAAAAGGACTTTTAATGCAATAATGGAATAATTTCCATTGCAGACAAATTTCTAGCAAGATACAACTTCAGTTTATAATCTTCTTCCTAACGTTTAACTAGAAAATGCATTATATTCTTCTGGAGATTTGGTTTCATCTGGCTTGAACTCACAAATGCTCATTGAAATGCTAGAGATGAGTTTAAAATGCAGAGACTATTGGCTCTGAGTCTATTTAAAAATCAGGTTTGTTTCGGGGAGGAGTTAATTATCTGTTTGCTTCTTTAAACATAGTTTTATAACTTCTCAGGTGAATATTCAAAGCAAACCGCAATCATTATCCAGAGTTCTTTATTAAAGGAAGAACAGAATGTCTACTAATTCAGGAAGCCAAGTAAACCATAGATAGGAGGCTCTGTATCTCAAAGAAAGACCTTTAGCTTTACAGGAACAAGATGCTTTTCCTACGGGTGTTTGAGTAAATGAGAGCAATTAAAACTGACGTAGCATTGTGCAGCCACGAAGGCCCAAATATACAATGACCGGGTTATGTATTACAAGAGGTACCTTATATTTGTTGTATTCATGCTGTGGATTTCTCTTAGCAATACGTGTCTAGTGAAGACAGTAATTACCCTAGCTGCCCTCCTTATAGTCTTGTATAAGTCTGTATATCTAAAGTATACACAGTATATACTTACAGTCTTTATAGTCTGGATACAGACTTGGCCGCCTTATACCTGGAAAGCTGATATGAACTGAATCCATAGGGAAATACAAACAGCGTCCCTTTGTTGCAAACCACATTATCACATTGAGTTTTGTTACAAAAACGCAATTTTATTACAGGCAATTTGCGCTCAAATTGGTCTTGGAATATGCAAGAAACGGTGCTCTCCATCAGAGAATCAGGCAGTGTAACTTCAGATTTAGAGACAGGCAGCTCAGGAAGCAAAGTCTGCTGTGATGAAGGAAGCTGCGGGTTGTGTCTCTGCTTCCCAGCGCGTGTTAGGACAGACAGACACCAAAAGGCGTGGAGCCCCAGCTTCCACAGGGCACGCTCTTACCTCAGCAGGCTGGGATAGCCATCTCGGAAAAGTTAGGGAAAGTAGGAGAAATTAGCTCTGTAATTATAGTACCTAGTTATACGTGATGGTACAGAGAAAAGTTTGAAGGAAAATGGCTGTATTTTGTTTCTATTCATCCTCATGGCTGCCTGTGGAGCTTTCAGCACCTACC
Source organism: Chroicocephalus ridibundus (assembly GCF_963924245.1). Classification (NCBI taxonomy): domain Eukaryota; kingdom Metazoa; phylum Chordata; class Aves; order Charadriiformes; family Laridae; genus Chroicocephalus; species Chroicocephalus ridibundus. The sequence goes on along the minus strand of NC_086286.1, from coordinate 50,901,454 downwards.
AACCGCATAGGCCTTGGTCTTCCCCTAATTTGTAAAGGCGAAAATCATGAATACTTCTGCCAAGGAGCTGAGCTGACGTTGTGAGTGAGGACACTGAGGGGTGGTGTGTTGAGTGGGGTCGTTCACCCCTGCATAACATGGGCCCAAAGTGAGACCCAACATGCTCGGTGTCTGCTTTGCATGAAGTGCCTGGTTGCACCTGAAAAAAAGACAGTGGAACGTCTGTTCGTTGCCTTTTTGGTTCTGTTTTCTAGCCCAGGTTGCATCCTTCTCTGCAGTAGCTTCCCTTGCTATTTAGGGCAGTTAATGCCCAGTGTCCCCAAATTACATACCCCAGAGCATACGAATGAATGCGAGCCATGAGAGCACCTTTCTGCAGGCAGGTTGTGGAGAGGTGGCCAAACATTTTCCTGTTGAAAGTTCTCTGCACACTCTGAGGTTAATCTTTACAACTTGACAAATCGTCTGAGAAAAAGAGGAATTCCTCTGGAGGAAGGTTCCTGGCTGCAGACACGGGACACAGCAGCCCGGGAAGTAATGGAGGCTGGGCAGGGGGGATGGGATGCAGGAGCAGCCCCGCGGGAAGGTGACCCCAGGCAGCTGGCACCGCAGGCTGGGCTTGGGAGGGCGCCTTTGAATGTGGATGATGCAAACACCTTTGGGATAGTTGGCTTCTAACCCCGGCGCGTTTCCACGGCACACACGCCTCCCTGACAACCACACTGAGGTTACTTCATGTGGGAGGCTGCTGCGATTATATACTAACCACGGTGCTAGAAAATTATTAACATTCCTATAAAAAGAGAGCTTTAAAGTGGCCCTTTTTATCACTCTCCCTGCCTCTCTTGCAGCCTGTTTTGGTCCTCTGTACTTATTTAACACCATCTGCAGAGAACTTTTCCCCTTGATTCGCACTAACTTATCATCAGACTGTGAAATTGTGGGGTTTTTTTCAACTCAGCTCTCCTGGAATTCTTCCTGTTTCTAGCTTCATAGATTCCTTGTTCTGAAGTCCTCTTCATCTTGGGCACCTAGGAGACAATATGTGTTTTTTCAGCCTTTTTTGATTTGTGAACTCCTAAAAATTTGAAATGAAAGTTCATACTGTGGTACATCGTAGTTAAGCCTGCTGGCATTAGGCTTACTATTCATAGTTACCTTTCTCTGACCTCCTAGAAGCAGCCTGCACTCTATAAATACTCGTAATAAAGCTGTGGTTGTAGGCATACAAGTATTACATCAATTCCAGTGCCTCAGTGACAACAAAGGAGACCCAGGATGCAAACATAATCAAAACCACAGAATCTAAATGTAGCGTGAAGAGCTAGAAAATCCATTCTACAGTCATAATCGTTTTATTAGAGACACTGTGTGTGTGTGCAACATATGCCTACTTTTTGGGGGAGCAGAAGAAAAAGAGGTAGAATTTTCTAATAGATAGTTATGAGTACACTTCGCATGATTCAGAATCAGGTGCAAATCAGGTAAGCACACGTGAAGCTTCCCTGAACATCTTGGCTTAACAAAATACATCATGGAAGTATTTTCAAGAAATTCAGCCCACTCCAAAGTCAGATTTGGTACAACCATGCCCAAATTCATTAGCTTCAGTAGGTGTGATTAGAACAAAACAGGGAAATGTTCACAGTACTAATTTTAATCAGCAGCATCTCGTTCTCAGTACCCCTCCAGTACTGAGACCTACTTTCTTTGGAAAATATAGTCAGAGTCAGTGACAAGGTACAGTGTAGTCCAAAACCCTTTCTGCTTTGCTTCCAAAGTGACGTCTGTGACGTATCACATCCACCCACCCACTGAACTGCCTCTTCCCAAATATCTGTGTATACATCTAATGCTATGAAGATGTATGGCAAATTTCCGTTCCAAGAAATAACTTCATAAACCTCAGTCCTTACAGAATACAGAGTTCTGTGCCAAGGTGAAATTCTCAGCAATCAGAGGCCATAGTGTACCTTGTTCTTCCACTGATGCCACAGTGAAATAGCAATATTGGGGAGACAAGAGATATTGATTTGGTTACGCACAGAAGGATGGCAAGAAACGCAGTTAGTGAGCACACAGTATATAATCAGGAAAATCTCCTTCCCTTTGCAAATAATTTCTGTTCATGTAGCTCTTTGCCATAAATTTCATCTGAGATAAGGAATCTGTTTAATTCCAATGATCTCAGCATAGGTTAAAAAATGGTTTCTGCATTACATGTTTATGATACAACCAATTTTCATCCTGACTACAACTGTCTGTGCTCTTGCCCTTTTGCATGTCCAAGTGCATCAAGGGAGGGTCAAGTCAGATGACCCTCCTAATGAAAAGCATGAAAATTAACTTCTGTTTTTCTTCTTTGGGTTTTATTCGTTAGGGAATTTTAAGTAGAAAATTAGAAGAAAAAAATGCATTAAAAAACATACTACTGGCATTTTCTGCCAAATTCTGCGCACCCAGGCAGTGGTCAAACTCAAAGACTGTTTTCATAATTGAACTTCTTGGCTTTCATTAGTGAATGAGCTAATAATCTTAGAAGATTTAAGATTTTATTTGTGGTTTAGCATTGCAGTGGTCCAGACAAATCTTTAACTCTTACGTTTTAAACAGGAAAGCTCTTGTTGATGCTACAACTTGCGTAGGTGCAAGTTTCCTTTCTGGATTCCTGCTGATGAATAGTTCCTCTTGTCTCAAGAGTCAACGTATCTATCATTTTGTAGAAGAGTTTGGTAGAGGCTTAAGTGTAATAACACATTGAGTGTATTACAACCGTTAGCTTTTTAGACTCACTTTTGGGACACTAGGAATGAAGAGAAAATATTGCACGTATAGGTAGGAGTGAAGGTTTGCAGTAATGCCTATTTCCCAGAGCAACTTCTTAGCCTGATCTTGGATGCTGAAGACTAGGCACCCTGAGCAATTTGACAGAGCTTTTGAGCACGTCCAGCTGCTCAAGTCTCCTGCTGAGACTGAGATTGTTCTTTTGGGGCTTATAAGTCTGCAGTTTGGGTTCAGCATTGCCTGGTCAGCCCTGCCTGGTCAATTTGGTCTCTGGGCTTTCTCCTCTCTTGGTTTGTAGCTTTACAGGATCACCAGACTGCTGATACTCTTTCAATTTGTCTTTTGAAAACCAGAATAAACATGAAATGCCATTACTGTGCACAGCTCTAACCATCTCCCCGCTCTGCCACTAACACAGATGTGACACAGCAGCAGGATTCTCCCCAGACAAACGTGCCATAAACTCAGTTACTGCCACGGCCTACAGCCCAATCAAGAATGAAAGCAAGGTATGAAATCACCCTTATTTTCCATCTGTCATGCCAATCATCCCACATGCTGACATGTCGAGAACAGCATGAGGGGGTTAAATGAATCTGTAGGGTAGCTCCAGTGACTTCCCAAGAATTATGTAAAGGGGGAGTTTGATGCGCTGCATCCCTAGTTACGAATGCTGAGCCAGGAAAAGAAAGGATAAACACCGGAATGCTTGAAAAAAATCAGTATTAGCTAACTATAGTCTCGAGGCTTCATCATAATGGTAACACAGGGAACTAATAGACTTGATGGTGGCTGGACTTTTGCTCATTTCAGCTGTTATTCTGCTGATGTTCTGCATTGCAGGATAATTAGACAAACTTCTCCGGTTTTAAACCTGAGAAGTACAAACATCAAAAACCAGCCCTTAGCTGAGCATTTTCCTGTTGATCGCTCTTCACCTGTAGCTGAAGTACCACAGTAGCTGTCTGGACCTGACTGGACAGTGTAATAGCTAATGGTGGAATCCTAGGTCTCCTTCACATCCATTTCAGATACAGGAGGCTCTGCCTAAATGCTGTATTGGTGTCATTGCATGTTTGCATTCCTCACAGGCAAGTTTCAGACATAGGACTCCTTGTTTTTCAGATTAACATATGTTCTTTCCTTTACATGATCATTCAAGCTGCTTGCCTCAGGGCAGCTTCCTGGGGCGCGTGTTCATCAAGGAGGCCTGAGTTGGGCGTTTGGGAGCAATAGGTCCTACAGGTCTCTGCAGGAGCTAAAGGGTTTGCTGTGGTGCGGAGGGCAGATGGGCTGCTGTAGTTAAAAGCTGAGCTACTGTCTTCCACTGAGCACAGCTGGGGTGATCCCCTCAGCCTCAGGATGGTTGCGGAGGGCTCAACGGGGGCTTGAAAATGAAAGCTGCTGCCGTTGCTTCAGAGTAGCAATTGGATGGCCCTTCCCTGGCATGCGGTTGCCTTGTTCCCTGTCAGAGACAGCGGTCACAGATGCCTTGTTTTGCTGCATGCTTCCTTTGAGCAATCTTTGCCTAACGGGAATTTGCACTTGGGAGTCTGGAAGGACTCTGGGCTAGAGCACTCCCTGACCTTGTAGCTCAGGAGCGATCGGCCTGTAGCTTTGGGTGCAGGTAGACTGTGACTATTCCAAGTGCAGCATCTAAATCCCAGCACTGCCACATGAGCAGCGGTGGGGCTGGGTTAGAATCCTAGCAGCTATAAAGAAGCTACCAAAGGCTGCTGGGGCTGGAACCGCCAGAGCCCTCCGGTGCCGTGTTCAGCCTGCCTCGTCCTGTGGGCAGCGACTCGCTTCCCAAAGTGCCGCCGCTATCTCCTGCCTTTCAGCTGCTCCTGGAGAACCTCTCGCCTTCTGCTCTCACCTCTTCAGAGCTTTGGACCAGGATGGGTAAACAAACACAAAACAGTGGCCAGCACAGCCTTAAAATGTCCACTGGACTCAAGTTCACCAGCATGAGAATCATCCGTGGCCGATTTTGAGACTTAACATGTGATAACGGCCTTTCTTTTGACCAGTGCCCAGCCTGACAAGAAGTCACTTCAAACGAAGGTCTGGTCTGAAGGGTAGTGTCTGCAACAAAACATCAGTTCTCTGACTCTGTCTTATGGTTTGGGTATTGGATGTGGACTTGAAAATCTAAGTTTGTGTCAAGGCCAAGAAGGCTGGTAATTATCCAGTTCCAAAATTATTAGAGCAATAAAAGGATTAATGAAGTTTTTTAAATTATAATTCGGATCTATTTTGCAAATTGCTCTTAAAGCTTCCTTAATTCCCTTTCTATTATCTCTTTTTTTCCTTTCTTTTTTTTTCCTTTGTGGTTTAGGAACAATTTGCTCTTGCACCGAAGTGTAAATGTCTGCCTTTGACAGAAGGAAACCGCTGATCTGGTGCACGGATTTCAGCAGTGGATGATTTTGATTCACTAGAGCTTGGAGCGATGATGCCAGATGTTAGCTCCTGCAATAGAGATGCTGCATAAAGCTGTTCTGAAACACCCCTCAGATCTATACACTTGCTAATCAAGTAACAGTGAAAGTGCTAAACTTCTCACTCTTGCAGTGTATTGGGTTTGGTGCTAGACTTCTAATTGAATTACCAGCTGACATTTTTTTGCATTCTCTTAGGCCTTTGTAGTAGAAGATGCTGCAAGATAAACAGATTTTGTGGATTCCTTCTGGAAAGGAAAAGACAGCGAATAATTCTATTTCGTATTGCTATGACTACGAGTAAAGCTGGGCATCCCTTATTCTCACTACGAGGCTTCATTCGAAGCTGAAAGCTGTTTTTATGGTGTTTAGTATATACATATAAAATAATAAATAGTGCATCAGAGTATTAATTGATATTTGTTGAATTTAAATATGTTTTGAGATCTGTTTGCTTAGGAGGCAGGTATTCCTGGGTGCCGTCAGCAGAGCCAGCCCCTAGTCTCCAATGGACAGAGCCCAGACAGATGTCACACTCGTCCCCAGTTGTTATCAAAAACCTCAGTGTACATGCCAACAAAAGGTACTAATTTTTAACAGTGCCTTGAACTACAGTCATATTTTTGGTGACAGTATAGCTGGACTATCAGCCACTTGATCCTCCTGCCCTACTTTGCACTGTCCTGCTTCTTCCCTCCTGAGCTCCGGTCCCAGTGCCGTTTCTGCTCCAGCAGGGGAAAGCAGTGCTTCCAAAGGGCAGTCCCATGTCCTGGAGTCCCATGTCCTGGAGTAAGGAGGGGGGGCACCACCCATTCTGCCCTCCCCAGAGAGTCACAGCTCAGTGTCATCACTGCACATGGTGATAGTGCAACACTTAACAGCAGGTTCTCTGCGTTGCTGGAGTTCTCCAGCACCACACGTTTCCCCTGGATCAAATGTGAGCACATAATCATATTTCTGTCAAATTAGCCAAGGCATAGGATGATGACATTTGTGCCAGCTTTATGCTTTTATGTTGGCTTTATGGTGGCTGAGAGGACAGACATTATCTGACCTGGCAGAAAGTATGAGCAGTAGAGGCAGTGATACCTCATCTGGCATAAAACCTGTCAGTACAAAATTAAGTCATCATTTTTCATTTGAATTGGCAGCGTGAGTTCATTCTGGATCAGCACTTTCATCATGTGTCTGGCAACATTTCTGACAGAGTATTAACAGCCCTAAAGCGGGATTTACTGAGTTGTGGGACCACAAACTTATTGTTTGAACTTACTCCAACAAAAAGGCAGGGAGCTACCGGGTGGCAGTTTTTACCAGGTTTCAGAATGCTCATACCCAGAGAAGTTTTCTAGTTAGGAACAATTTCCTCTGCCACAAAAAAAACCACCCTCAAAATTCCTATCTAACCATAAAGCCCAACCCAATACAGAAAATCCACGGATTAAAGTTTCATATGTAACTTTTGACACACTCCGCCAAATGAAACCTTTTGTGTAAACGAGAAAAAGAATCCTTTTGTGGTGTAGAAAGTCAACAAGGCATAAATCACTATTTTGTTTGTTCTGTTGCTAGACATGCTGAACAAGAAACCACCACCAGACCTGTGAAATTCTCCCATTAATCCTACCAGAGTGATTAGGACCAATACTCATGTGACCATGAAAAAACTCTTACATGTATTTCACTGACTGAATTGTAATATTTTCCTAGTTGCAGTAGGACGGTGTTATGCATTAGCTTGAATACTTGAATTAAATGACTTTACCTAACTTTTACTTTTCTCTACCTCATTTTCCAAAAATGATTTGGAAATAGAGTGGTTTAAAAACAGAATGTAGTTTCCAAAGAATAGAAGGCACTGGCTAAAAGTTTAGTCTTTCAATACTTCTGTTTGCTAATGAATCCTTGGAGTAAACAAGCACTCTTTTACCCACAGTTTCTGCAAAGCACTTGCCTTTTGTTTCAGACCCAGTACACTGGGCTGAATGAGGGACTGCCTACATCTCCTAGGCCAGGAATGTATTCAGATTGGGCACTGAAACAGGAGGATAATACCTGCTCTTTGGTAAACTCAGGGCGAACTTCATCTCAGCTTCCAGACTGCTGTGCTCAGAGGAAAGAACTAGGACTGCTTGTCTGAACACACACACACAAAAAAATCACTTCATCAGTTTAGCTACAGATTCAAAGCTTCACATAGGTGCCCTCAAATGCATTCAAAACACATTATGTATACATGAATATACATTTTAAATTGAGTGTCTTGTGAAAAAATTGCATCAATTTAAGTGAGTCAGTTAAACGCTACCCTGTCCTCAATACAAATACTGTTTTTAAATTCACTCATTTAGAAGCAGGTGCTGAAGCAGGTTTCCTGAGGTAGAGGCTGAAAGGACTGAGCTATGGCAACCCCCTGAAAAATAAAAAAAGAACCCCTCTGCACAGCGATCATGAAAACACAGACCTGTTTCACCAAAGAAAGCTCCTCTGCATTCATGTCGCAACTTTAGAGTTCAGAATAATTTTCTTTTGACATCAAAGTCAGACACGCACAATTTTCAGAAGTACATTAAATAGTATTTATTGAGTTTGCAATTTCAGGGGCAAAGCTATAATCTCCGTCCCAGCTATTCACACACTGTGGCACCGAGCCCTCACGTTCTTTCCCCCATTCAAAAAATGAACAGTAACATGGATGATCATAAACAGGGGGTTTGAAAAAAAATCCCTTATACTCTCAATTTTGAAAACAGGAAACAAGCTGCTCGTTCTCATGCACAAATACATCCGCCTTCTTGATTAAACATAGCGTGTTTTTACAGAAGAACAGACTTGTCCTCCTGATGTTTGGGAGAAGGTATGGGATGGCTGATCTGAAAGGAAGTAAAACTATGGAGAACACTGAGAGCTCTTCCATATGAGCGCAGTGACAGCTGGATGGTTAATGCAGACTTCAGCCTGCAAAGAATTCCTCACAAGAGGGAGGGATGCTACCAAACAGCCAGCTGGGAAGAGCCCCTCTTCTTGGGAAGCCTTCGTGTCTGGGACTGATTCTGTGGGTACGTATGGTCAACAAACCATCAAGAGCTTGCCTGTAAAATCTTACGGCCGAGGTTGTTTTCATTTTCACCATGGTGATCCTTCTGCATAGTAAAAAAAGGCATCACACAATATACACAGATCCATATTTACAGAATAAATGGCAAAAGAGGAAATTACATACAGTGACATTTATGTCCAGGCATTAACAAACAAGATCCCTTGTCTTGATTCAGGGGTTATTCACAGTTCGTTTAAGCAAGTCCTTTTCTCTGCACGTGGGTTCTCTTGTTTTGCAAGTGAGAGCCAGCAGCATGTCTCGCTGTAAGAAATGGATGCTTGCTCTCCCTTAAACCATGGTCATGACTTTCAGAGAGGCAGGTTGGAATCTCCTAATCTTCTTCTTTAGCGCCTTTGAAGCTTTGATGCGACAGATTTTGGGTACTGGGGGAAGTGGCTTGGAAGAGGCCTGGACAGTCCCCGACTGTCTGACCGAACCTTCAGGCCAAATCAGTTCACTTTCATCCCCCTCATCGTAGTCAAAGGCAAGGCTGCTACTGTTACTGCTGCCATCCGAATCGCTTTCGCTGGACTCACTGTCCCCGAAACGGTTAGTGGTGAAATCGCTGACCTCCCCTTCGCTGGTCTCCGCGATGGTGGAGTGAAAGAGGGAAGCACACTCTGCGGAGTACTCGGAGTGGTCTGACTCGCTTTTGGCATAGCCTCCGTGGCGCTGGCTCTTGGAGCGAGCCCTCATGCTGACAGTGCGCAGGACACCAGCTCTCCTTGCTGGCTGCTTTGGCGCTCCCAGGCCAAAGCTACTAGAGAGGCTGGCCAGGTGGGCCTTGGCAGAGATCTCCACTGTGGACTGCCACTTGCGCTGCTTCTTCTTGTTGGCTGTGTCTATGCAAGCTGCTTCGAGGGAATGCAGCGCGTTGGCAGAGGCTCTGTAGAGCTCTGGCCTGGATGATACGTCGGGGAGCCTGACCTGCACAGGGAACAGGCTAGACTCCGAGCACGACCTGCCAGTCACGTCACCCGAATACGAAGGTCTCCGCACAAGGCTCTTTGCTCCGTGCGGTCTTTGGGACTGATTCCACTCAGCCGGCAGCCTGGCAGCCCCGTGGGACCCTCTGGCCTTCTCCATGCAAAAGGCTTGCTTCCCAGGCCGTAGCACCTTTTCGCTGTTCCTCCTCTTTATCTTCACTGCCTTTGTTTTGGAGCTGGCAAACTTGACCCGGACTTGGTGGGATTCTGCAGGGACAAACTGAGCATGAACGAACTCACTCCGTGCCAGTCGCTCATGACCACCGGCGTTAGGCAATTTGGCATTGCCACACTTTTTGAGGGGCAGCTTTCTGGGAGGGATGGCTTTAGCGTTCCAGGTGTCCAGGCTGGAGTCCTCCTGGCACAGCTGCGAGCAGGATGAACCTCGCTCCACGCTGCTCTCTGTGGTTTCTGACAGAGGAGAGCCCCTTGCTGCCGCCTTGGCAGGATAACAACTATTCACAGCTGATGGCTCTGTGTCAGGCCGGGTGGATGGCTGTTCTTCATTCACACTGTGCATGGTCTCCTGCTGCTTGGCACATTCCCCCTCCGGCACCTCTCTCTGCAGCTTCCCTTCAGCTTTGTTACTTTCCAGAGAACTCGCTTGTTTTTCCAGCTGGCTATTGCTGCTGTTAATTTTCACTCCACCGGCGGTGGGGGTTATAATGAGTCTCTGGTGCATTGTGGCTGGCTGGGTCTTTGTTGAAACCCACTCACTGGCATCAGCCCGATTGTTCCCTTTGCATCTCGTCAGCTGCAGTAATTTATTGATGTAACCCCCTGGCTTGGCCTCAGTGGTTGGCCTAGTCCTAATCAAGCTGGGACCTGTCGCACTAGGCACGGGTTTGTTGGGAGAAGTTTGGAGGTCTGCTTCTCGGGATGTCCCCACCAGGGAGAAAAGAGGACTTTGTAAAGCCACTGCATGAAGGGGGCTTGGGTAAGGATACACATCAATACCGTTCTTGGAGATCAAGTCGTTCTGGAATTTGGGGTCCATGTTGAGCAAGTGCATGTCTCCGGCACGGGACAGAGGCAACATGGATTTGGGATCTGTCTCTTTCTGAAATCTAGTGTCTGCTGGAATGAGTCTTTCCAAGTCACCTACACAGTGGATGAAAATAAATAACCTAATTAAATCACAGACAATTACATTCAAATTGGCTTATGCTAAAAGTGCTATCTCAGAGGGATGTGCTAGCTTTTCCTAAAATCTGTAGCATGAACGAAGACGACAGTTTCAGTCCTTCAAGATCACTGAATTACTTCAAGGCTTTTATTCACCTGAGCATAACGGAGATCAGAATGCCTTTTAATGCCAATAATAAAACTCGTAGCTTTGCAGGAAATTTAAACTGTCCTACTTGGATGAAAATAAATCCGTGCATATATAAAAATGCCCTAGAATCTCACAGACTAACAGGAACCCAACCAACTAAGCAAAAATAAGGGATTATTTTTATTTCTTAGCAGAGATAAAAAGTGAATCCAACAACCAGAAAGCCTCAAGCTGAATGTCATGTAAATTATCCAATACAACAGATACAATTTTTGAACACTTTTATCCCCAGGACAGGATAAAGACTTCCTCTGGATACATGACTATAACTCAGAAATTCCTGATATTTCCAGTATGCAGAGTCAATAGAATTTTTTTTTTTTTAAAGTGGTTAAATTTGAATTCCAGCTTTTCCTCCAACCCTTTTATATCATGTGTCTTGGAAAAACCTATATTACTCAACCAGCTGCTTTAAGACGACTTACGCAGACACTAGATTATAGTGTTTCTTAACCTCTTAAATGCTGGAAGCTGCAGTTGTTTATTCTTTTGCATTTTGCTTTAGTAAGGCATTAGTAAACGGAAGCACTCAACGCACACAGGAGAGCCATTAAAACTCACATGTCCCATAGGCCAGAGTGACGTGATTCTAATTTTCCTTAACCCCAAATCTGATGAAAACTCCTCACTGGATCTCTCATTTCATTTGATAAGAACATTACCAGTCTCATGTCTTTCTCCAGTAAGTAACTTCTTAGAGTATTTAATTCCAGAAATAAATATTCAGAGGTTTTATTAAAAGGCAGAAAATCAGGAATGCCATGATTCTATGTGTGGGTTTTTTAAGTCAACCTGAGGGATGTAGAATAACGGACTAAAGAACCTTTCCTTCAAAAAGAAAATATCTAAGGGTAACTACTCAGGTAGGTGGGAGGCTCAGTCCCTAAGATGGCATTTATGGACACCACTTCAGATCTCTTAAACTTTGCAGTACTGTCAAGGCTGCTGTAAATTATACTTGACTGCTGCACCTTCCTCTCTGGAGCATCTCCTGTGTGCTGGGAGGACAGGATGTGTTCTTGTGTGAAGCAAGCCTGTTCCATCCAGACAAGTCATCCAATAGAGCGCTATGGTGCTGTGTTACCTCTGGTACCAAGAGTACTGGAACCATCTGCAGTTAGCTTGTATTTCTCTGTACAACAGTGAAGACTTCGGTGCCAACAAATCCTCAGCTAACTGATTTCCTGGCTGCTTCATAGCACCAGGAAACCCAACCATCAAATCCAAACATATATTTCACTTACAGTGACTATTTCTGTCCTGTGACAGGAAGCTTTTGAAAGACTTCAAAATTTCGCGTTGTCTGCAGGGCCCTAAGTCACTTACAGACCTGCTACAGCAAAGGTTAGGATGATGATTTCTCAAACAACATATTTTCATAATGAAAATTATTCAGGAAATTGTTGGCAGTGTGTAGTAGTGCTGTCTATTGCAGACAAACCAGGAAGGTGTCAAAAGAATGTTGTGCTTGCAGTGTCTCAGCAAGCTATCTGCTTGCCACTGAAAGAAAAGACCATTGGTTTGTACCTGCAGTTACGTGTGGGGACAAGCCAAGGAGAGGAAAAGAGAAATCTCTTCCCCTCTCCAAATAATGCTTTCCTGAAGTAACATCTTGCCTCACTTGCTGCAATGTGGTCAACTTTGCGAGAACCGTGTCTTCAAGCCTACACCACTACTACCCCACTACTTAACATTTCTCACACTGAAGGAAGTAAGGCGTTGTAGCCAAGAAGGTGGTGGTAGAAAAAGGAAGGAGGGCTGAAGGAGGTTTGTAGCCTCACTCCCGCAGCCCTCCTTAACATCAGCTATCCCTTTTTCTGCTCTGTCCCTTTCTGTCTCCATATCCAAAAAGACATAAAGACCCTGGGGTCTTAGCGAAATGTTGCGAGGCAGGAAACTTTCTGATAGAACAAGAAGGCTGTAAGCTGAACATGGAAGCCACGGATCATTAAGCTCAGCTCCACCCTCAGCCTCTAAGAAGCCTTGAGAAGACTTTGCTTTTATGCTATAATTTGTCACCATTGCTTCAGGTGTGCCTGCACAGACAGGTACAGAACACATGCTTTGCTTCTGCTCCAAGCAAGGCAGAAATGAGCTAGCTGAGGTCAAGAAGCTGTGGGAACGAATCCAGAGTGACACGGTATTGAAATTATGTTCCCTATGGCTTCCTTGTTTCTATACTGGAACTGTCACACATCTGACTGTCACCATATGAACTGCACTAACACAAGGTTGCTCCGAGGCCATGGAAGGACTCAAAATAAGAAATGATATGATATCACTTCACAGATGGGTAAACAAGAGATTTGGAATATTAATGGACTTGTCCATTTTATCTAAAGATATGATGCAAATTCCTGGTTGATCCGCTATTAGGCTCATGACTGGTTCCTAGATAGTCAATTAACCTTTAGTGTCTGTTATCCCTAACTGTACATAATAAATTATGAAAAAGAGTATCATCTGAGTCCATATTAATTTGAATAAATAGGACAAGGTATATGTAAGTATTATCATACTCATTTTACAACAGATAGATTGATAAAACAGGTACTATGTCTGAAAGTGTGTCTCCTTAGATTTCTGTAAATTTTTTCTCAGTAAAATGCATGACCTCTAATTCTGAATTCACCTAATATTTTTCATACATCCCTGCACCTTCACACAAGGTATTTAAAAAAGTACTGCAATTTTTCTGATTTCACTAGCAGGTAAATTAAAAAAGTATCTCAACATTCCTTACAATTTTCTCTCATGCACTTGAATTTTTTTCCATTTCTAAATGCATACATCCTTGTATTTGTTATTGTTTAAAAGCTTCTGAGTAAGGAGACAAGTGCAAGCTGGACAGTAAATGGTTTGGCTCTGTGGTTTCAATTAATTCTCACTTTTTGTATAGAAAATGAGTGCTATATATTAATTACACACTGGTATATTAGGTCCTAAAAGTAATAACCAGGATTCTGCCCTCTCTTGAATGATTATCCAGTTCTGCAGTTGATTACCTGTGGAAACTGGCCTCGGTCGGGACCTGGCAGGAGTCCCAGAAATGTCTGTGCTAGCTGTAATCCGACATCCATCGCTGACATAGGTTCCCTGCTGTTGGAAGCTGGCGGTGTGCACAGTAGTTTCATCTGCAGACTTGGGTCGGTAATCAAACACACTGAGCCTTGCTTTAGGGTGTTGAGAGCCAGGCAAGAGACTGGTGTGGGAGGAGGAAATGGACTCACTGTACACAGAGGTACAAGAATTGGAGAGTGAGCAAGAACCACCGTCGCTCAGGTCATAGAAGCCTGCAGAGTTAAAAAAAAGAGGAAGGTATTTCTTATTTACTATAACTAAACATGCTCTGTAGAAGATAGATGCAGAGAATAAAACAAATCTTCATTTGCTATGTGCCCCAGGCCTAAATTTATGACCATGTATTTGGGTAACTTTAGCAGAGGTATACTCTAATTCAACCACCTTTTATTGGGCTTCTGCATGTTTACTTAGGCCCTGAGACAGCTTGGCATGCACACACATGCTTAATTCTGAGGGTGGGATGGCGTGAAGTGCAGCACCATCACACCCAGTTCTTCACTGGAGAACGTCTTTGTGGACTATTATGCAACTGGTGTAAAACAGTGCCATCTTATGCTGTTGTAACTTGTGCTAGGTGCATACAAGCACAGCTTGGATGGGAAAGTAGAGTAAAACTAGCCTGTGATCAGAGCTGCCAAGTCTATGATAGCTGGGATGTCTAAGGGCAGAGAACTGAGGCTATCTTCCCTTTCCAGGTCTTGCAATCACTGCCAATTAATTTTGGAAGTATTAAAAAAGGCTCTGTATAAATTCAAGATAGGACTTTTTATTATTCCTCTCTATACAAAGCAAACAAAAGGAGGCTGTTTCCTTTTGAACAGTGTGCATGTGCCTAAGTGCACAACTCCTGACCTTAAACACTCACAGAACCTTGCACTTTTTATAGGCACTTTTAAGTACCAGGCTGCAAATCTGCATGCTGTAAATAAAAAAAAACTCTTTCCCTGTCTCACTGGAGACTTAAGACTTTTCAAAATTGTGTTTAAATAGAAGTATTCCCATTGTCTCAGACTAGATAACAGAAACTGGTTTTAACAGACATCCTAGCTATGAAAGTCTGCAGTACAGTGCTCTGTGAATCAGATCAGAAACCTGAAACTCAATCTCTCTGTCTATGAGATCTTCAGTCAGCAAACTGTTGAGGTTGTTTTTCTCAGTGTCTTTATTAGTAGAGGTATTTCATTTTTATATAAACGATCAAACATTCATTTGGCCAGAGCACTGCAGTGGTAGCAATCTTCAAAGCTTTAGTGAGGTTCAGGACCCTTCTCAGATTCAAGCGGAGCACTGACATAGATGCTGGTCTCCTTCGCTTCTAATAACTATTCTAGCCACTTTGTCAATGGTCATTCTGCACTGGAGAAGGCAATTAACAAATAAATCCGTCTCTTCTTCCTTCCATTTGTGGCTAAAATATCCAATTTAAAATAAAAAAACTTCCAGGAAAAAGTACTGTTTGAGTAAATAAGCATTTTCCAATTGAATCAATTTTGCAGGAAAATTCCCACCAGCTCTGTGCCAGATGACTCCTCTCCACCTCAGCCATGGGACACTGTTTCTGACCAAATAATACTGAGAGTTTTGCTTAGCAGTTCTTCAGTTCTCCTAGCACCTGGGAATAAACAATCAAGTGCACATTACCTGAGCTGGGCCGGCTGTCACTATCCAAGTATTCACTGGAGGTCTTACTGACGTCCAATTTCAGCTCACTTATTCGCTGGTCTAGCTGATCCAGGTGGCTTTTCAAGCCGACATCCTGTCTCCTCAAACGAGACTAATTCACAAGTTGAGGGAAGGAGGAGGAAATGAAGAATAATCACAGTTAGAATCACAGCGGCAATGCATGAATTCAGGCCATCTGTGCTGGACAGATTCTGCTCTCCTGAAATGTTTTGCTTTGTTAGGGACTGTTGCAATTGGCTCTCTGTAACAAGGCTGATATAATAGACAAGTACAAAACATTCTGTTTCTCAGTATTTAGTGTCTTCTGCCCAGCCGAATGTGTTCTCAAAACTTTTCATACTGAATATACTCATTTTAACCTTTGGGTTTTTTGTTACACCTATGGCAGGAACTATAAAGAGGATGGCAGTCTTAACTAATATATTAACTGCTGTATGTAAACGTATCCTATTGCCACACAAAGTAAAGGCAGCACACTCATTTCTGCAAACCCCTTGGATTTGATGACACCTCTTTAGAGTTGAAAGGGTACGCTGCACGAATTGTGACATCTATTTAGCTGAAAGTTTTCCTTGCATGTCTTGTGGCTAGATATTTCCACACATTTTATGGAAGGAGAAGGTGGCATTTGCATTCTGCTGTGAAAATGACTGTATTAAAAATAAATGGTGTCTCAAGCTTGTGAATAATCCTTGAGAGGCCAGCAACACGGTCCTTTGCCTACTGCAATCACTGCCCAAGCTGATCTGAGGTAACAGCTCCCATAGTTGCTCCCCAAGCATTTATGCCATCAGCTTAGCGAGGCAGATGGCCAGGCGTTAGGTAACAGCCAAAGAACCACAGTTGGTTTCTGTCACAAACTTCTCACATGACACTTAGCAAATTATCTAGGCCCAGTCACTATTTAGGCAGCTTCTAATTATATCGCACCTGACCATGCATCCAACAGTACTTTACAGAAAGGTGGTCTCTTGAAGTTGGTTGTAAAGTTGTGCTCACAGCCCTTGAGGGGCCAGGTTTTCTTTCAGTTATGGCAAGAAAAACATGACTTTATATCTACGTTTCAGGTTTAAAAATACAAGTGGCAGTTCTAGCAGCATTTCCACCCCCAAATATGAAAGAAATATAATCTAGGTCCCTCGAACTAATTAAAGTATCTGCAAAATTAAATGACATGCAGAAAATCAAAATCAGTATGTACACATTTTTTACTCCAATTTCCTTGTGTTTGGATCATTCAGCTTTTAATATTTGCATTTTTAGGTTATAAACACTAAAAGCCAGGAAACCTAAGATTCTAAGGTAATCGCTAAATGATTAGAAACTGGGATTCAAGGAAAAGAGAAAAAAGACAGATGTCCTGAGTCCCACAAGACAACTGTTACATCTGGTGATGCTGCTGAGAAGAAATAAAAGGTATTTCTAGCACACTTTTATAGAGAACTGGGGGAACATATAAGACACAAGAAATAAAGACCCTTTTTGTTACTGTCACACATCTAGAAAGGTTTAAGCTCAAGAGGCTTATTACTGCTTCCTAGGAAAACTCATGGCTATTTTCCCTCTTCCCCTTACACATAAACAAAAAGGAAGGGAAGAACTGGATAATAAAGGAGATTTTCTATCCCATCTGAATGATGAATGTATGACCACTTCAGTACTTCCTTATTTCCTTTATGGTAAAAAAGCAAAAACATGCCATGCCTCCTTCAATCCCACCTACTCAGGAAATCACAAAGTTTTGTTTTCACGGCTGGAATTAATTGCTTAATGATTAATGTTTTGCCAGCCAATCCCTCAGCCTGTGGTTTCTGATTAATGACAGAGAGGCCACAAGGCTCTCAGGTATTCAAAGATTATTTATTATACCTCCAGGTTCTGTCTGTGCTTTCACAGCATTTTAAACAACACACATGATTTACATCATCATTTTTAACCCTTTTATGGTGTCTCACACCATTGGGTTTTCGTGTTTCTGGCAGACTGCGTAGCTTTGATCTGCCAGTTAACTCCTTCTGCACTCCAAGAGGAGAGGCATTCCTTAAACCATTTGGATAAGGACGACTTTTCCGGTGTGTTTGCTTGAGGTTGTTATTGCTCTAATAACCGCGCTAAGCAGCACCCAGAACAATAAACCCTAAACACACTCCTTCTCAATTCACAACATGAATTTTAGATGAGACAAAACCTTGTAGGTGAAACCATCTGTTTGCTTTGGGCAATGCAGCTGTGAAGACTTCTGTACACTGCACAACGCAGGACCAGACTTTCCAAATCAACTTGTACTATCGATGGCCTACAGTTTTGGGGAGCCAAATCTGGGATATCGTCATACCACTCATTTTTCAGAAGAACACTCTCTGAAAAGCAGGTGCCTTTAAGTCAACGTACACTTGCATCCCAAATCAAGGCACGAAAAACCACTGGTCATACTTGACTATTCTTCTCAACTATTAATCTCTACAATTAAAAGCGGGTTTTACATTTATTGGTTGTAGATTAGGACCTGATCATTTTATTAATTCAACTGTAGTTTGGAATGGATAAGAGATAGCATTAATCTTATCTAGTTTTGCACATTTGAAATCTATTCACCTTTGGGTCTTTTTGTAACTGATAGTGCAAAGCAGCCAGTTTCAGAGGAAAATTAATTTCACCTATCCCAGACCCTTATTCTAGAACGAGGTGAATTCCTTCTGGAAGCACCTCTTTCTCTTAGTTGATAAAACCTTTAAGTTAGTTTAATATTAAAAAAATAATAATAAAACCCCTGGTTAAAAGATGTTTTCTTCTATCTAAAACTATCTAAAGCTGAAAAAAATCTGTGCAAAATGCAGGGTACCAAATGTGGGTTGTTTGTTTTTTTTTTCTCTTCAGTATAATGTGTCCCTTCTCACATTTTTCTAATATCATAAGCCACCTGAAAGCTTGCAAGACAAAATCATTGGATTCAAATCAAATCAACCAATTTTTATAAATATGTTCTCTGAGGAAATAGCTGAGAAAACACTGGATCTTCCTTGCACTGGATGCTGCAAAGTAGATGCTCATCTACTTTGACAGAAAAAGTGTCATAGATTTCTTTCTTTGTATCAGCCAGAATTTGCAGCTCTTCTTTTTCTTTTAAGTCATCATGATACAGTTTGGACAAGAGACTAATTTAGCACCCTTCGGATGACTGACAGCAGATGGCATCACTTAACTCTGCTTCGCTTCTGGTACAGAGAGTTGATCCTATCTGCAGCGTAGTAACTTGCAGCTGCCATAAGAGCCCCTGGCCGCCAAGAAGAGCCTGGCCAGGACAAAAAGTGA
Organism: Chroicocephalus ridibundus; assembly: GCF_963924245.1. Classification (NCBI taxonomy): domain Eukaryota; kingdom Metazoa; phylum Chordata; class Aves; order Charadriiformes; family Laridae; genus Chroicocephalus; species Chroicocephalus ridibundus. Next base: position 50,882,728 of record NC_086286.1, on the reverse strand, counting down.
CATGATTGCTAGGGGCAGCAGAAAGCCTGCAGCCTATGCCAGGCTGTTGGAAAGGCTGACTGCTGGCTGTCACTGGTATCTGTTGCTGGGGAAGAGACTGGGATGCTGGAGTGGCACCCACACGTGGTCCTTACGGCATTTGATGGCTCTGCTCTACCCACTCCTGCTAGTGGCCCTTGACTCCTTAAGGGTACTGCCTCTGCTCTTCTGTTTCTCACCTTACCATTATAGGAGAAGCCTGCTTGACTCTATCTGCCTCGTTTCCAGTGCTGAGATGCCTTGAGCGAGCTCCGGCTGATACAACTTCCCCATTTTACATTGCAAGGACCAAAATTTTTACGAATTAAACCACGCTGAAGCCCAGGGCTACAGCCCTACTTGAAGTTGGATCAAGATACACTGCAAGGCAACGCTACATTTACATTGTTAATGAGTTTCTCAATCTGAAAGCTTATAGAGCAGCGATCACATACTGTAACGTCCATGGGCCAAGAACAACAACAATGAAGACGTAACACTCCCTGAGCAATGCTGTGCTTTGCATTTTCTGTTGTTTTTAGTTTTAACTTAATTTCCTGTGATCGTGAACAGAATTTGTGAGGGGGCTGAGTGCAATACGCTGCTCATAAGCCACCGAGAAAACAGTCTTCAGCCTGTGGTCACCAAATTCCTAGGATCTGTGGACTACTTCTAACAGGACTGTGAAAAGCCAATTTTTGAGATATGCACCTCTACTCAAACCCATGTCTGCAATTTGCAGGGGAAAGAAACAATAAAGGTACCAGGTACGCCAGTCTGAAAAGCTTCCAACAGCCATGGGTCAATTGGAAGAGTTTTGTATCACTACTTTAAGCATTCGCACAAGTGCATTTTTGCTGAAGAACCTGCCCCTGGATTTATGTAGTCATCCCTCTCAAGCTTTATGAACACTTCCCTCCCCAGCATCCCCAGAAGACATGTTTCCCATAATTGCACTGGCACCTACTGGCGAAATCAGTCCCTCTCCAGTGGTGTGCTGAGTTACTACCATTCTCCAGACTCCTGCATTTCTAAGGGCAGAAATTTAAGGCCCAGTTTCTTCCATTTTAATGGCTAGTTTCTCCCATGTCCTTGGAAAGCCTCGTAAGGTGACAATAAAGTCCTGATAAGCTAGTCTTCTACTTTCATAGTTTATTTGAAAAATATATAAACAAATGAGTAATAAAAGCACAACAGCTGACATGAAAAAAAGAACAGTCACTATGGTCAGAGTTCATTGGGTGTTTCTGTGTTAACCCAGTGGCCCCAGACAGGCAATAAATGACTTCAATTCTCTCATTTAGTTTTAAAAAAAAAAAAAAAAAAAAAAAAAAGAAAAGAAATAAAATACAGCCCATAGTTAAAATTATCAATGACAGGTAATCAAGTGGTTGTCAGTCCACTTGACCTCCATTTTTTACTTTAATCAAGATATGCCTGCTGCTGTGTTTCCACACGTGGTGGCGAGGTTTCCCTGAAGGTTAAAGCCAATTTTATCCCGAGATGCTGCCTGATAAAGCTGCCCATGGGGAGTGAATAACCGTGCTGTTTTCACACCTGATTGATAACTGATGGCCAAGCAGGGCCAGTACAGGCAGGGAAAGGCCTCTGAATTAAGTCTCAGTTTACTGAAGTGTGTAATTGCCCGTACTAGAGATTAAAGCCCTTTACCCTTTGATTGTTGTCGCACCTATGAAACTCGTTCCAGTTGCAACTCAGAATTTTTTTTTTCCTTTCACAAAAAGAAAAAAAAACAAACCAAAAAACATGCAAGCGGCAAGCGTAACACTTCAAATACAGGGCCTGGCGTTCGGTTGTTCTTCTCTTTGGATCACACAATCTGTGGCAAGAACAAAGCACTCCCAGCCCACGAACCCCCTCCTGGGGGTCTGACTCCCACCAGCACACGACTGTGCGGACACACGTAGGGGTGTACCTACACACCCCCATCCCAAACCCCACAGCGCTCGGTGTGTTTGTGCCTATCTCACTCCGTGCGTCTTTTGATCTCCCGTTCAAAGGGCTGCTGCAATTAAGGGCCGGGTGCTCACAGGCGCGATACAGCATTGCCCAAGTCCATCACCTCCCGCTCCGCGGCCCCGATGAATGAGCGGCACCGGGTAACAACTTCTCCCCGGAGCTCCTGCGGGCTCTGAGCCCTCCATCAACCCGACGCCCGCCGGGCCGCAGCGCACGCACGCCCTCAGGTGAGCCCCGCCTGAGGAGAAGAAGCGACCGTTATAACGGCTGCCACGGGGACTGGTGCGGCCGCCCCAGCCGACACCCCCTGGTCCCCGCCGCCCGCACCTGCCCGCCGCGGGGAACGGCCGCTGGCGGAGCGGGAGGAGCGGCGGGGGCCACGGCTGCAGCGCCCTTGCCCGCCCTCGGCCCCCGGGTATCCGGCAGCCTGGTGCGGGGCTGCCCGGCGGCGCTTCCCCTCCGCCCGCCCTCAGCACCGCAGGACCCCCGGAGGCGGGAAGCGGGACCCGGAACAGCGGGGCGCCCCGTCCCGTCCCTTACCAGCTGCTCCTTCAGGGCGGTGAGGGTGGCCTCCAGCCGGTGCTCCTTGCTGTGGGCGGACAGGGGCTGCTCTCCTCCGCCCGCCGCCGGCCGCTGCGGCATGGCCAGGGCGGCCCGCACCAGCTCCCGCTGCTTCTCCCGCAGCACCTGGAGCTCCTGGAGGCCGGCCAGGGCCGCCTGCAGCCTCTCGCCCACCCGGCCGCGATCCCAGCCGCCCGCCCGCGGGGCGCCCAGCAGCATCGTCAAGGCTGGGCCGCGACACCGGCCATGGCAGTGGGGCGGCGGGGAGGCGGCGAGGCTGCTCCCGCTCCGGGCCGTGCCTGCGGCGAGGGACGGCCCGCCCCGCTCCGCTGCTGGCACCGGAGCGAGTGAAGCGGGGCCGCGGCGGCTCCTGCGGTTTTGGAGGAGAGGTGGGGACGGGGGAGGGAGAAAGGGAGGGAGGGAAAGGAAGAGGGCTGCGGCTCCGGGCAGCGCCGGGGCCACCTCTCGGGGTGGAGAGGAACCAGTGCCCGTGCGCTCCCTCCGCCCCGTGCGGGGGCGGCTCCCGCCTGCTCCTGTCCCGGGGGCTGCCCTCGTCTCGTCCCCCGCCCCGGTGGCGGGGAAGGACGGGGTGCCTGTGCCCGCCCTCCCCCGGCAGAGACGGCGGCTGGCGGGGCAGCGGCGGGGCGGGAGCGCCCGTCCCGACCGGGAGCGAGCTGCGGGGATGCTGCGGTGACAGGAGCCGAGCCCAGCCCGTGGTCGTGCTGCAGCCGCCTGCAAAGGAGAATGGTACGGAGATGGCGGTGTGGGGAGCGCTCGCAGGTATAACATCTCCCTCACAAAGCTCTGGTACTTGTAACTCCATCCCTTCTCCTCTTTGCTGGTGCTCCCTGCCAGGCACGGCCCTGGCATTCCTCATCTCGCTCTCCAGAAACCAACCCAACGGATCTAATCGCAGAAGTTTGTTTTCTTGTACTGAATTGTTGATTGTCACTTTGGAAGCTAGGCAGAGGCCTTTTTTTTTGTGAGGTCAAGGTGTGGCTCAGCCCCCCAGAAAGTCATTTGAAGGGCTCCGGATTTACTTTAAATGGGACCTGAAGACACAGTTGGTCATGGAAATCCAAGACTACAGTGCTGTTCCTACCAAGAAGTGCCTATGTTCAAAGCTCCCAAGACAGGCAGCTGCAGCATTTTAGGAGGTAGTTGGCTTGCAGGCAGCAAAGCCAGTACGTTGGGTCTGTTGTGATGTGGAAGGGAGAAGCCACCGTGATACCATACCAAGAGTCTGGTGAACACAGTGGAGACCGTGCTACAGGAGACTAATTTTCTGATGCGTATACTGAAATAGGAAGCGTTTGGATCCCACAGATCCTGAGATTGATGTGTGCCACACTTAAGAAATTGAAATCATTTCAGGAAGGGTATATGATTCTCCATGAAGCAGTGAGCACACACACAACCCATCTGTCTGTGGTTATCTTCTGTTCACCCTGTGGTGTATCTTTAAAAGCTAGCATACTTTAATTTGAATGCCACTTGATGCTGGGATACATGAGTTGGGTGAGAAGGAACCAGTTGCTCTGTCATCTGTTCTTCGAGAAGCCTTCTTTCAACACCATGTGTGGGTGGCCGTTTCTGTCGCTGAGACTGCAGCCAGCCTAGCTTTTCCTGTAGCAGTCCCTAGCTGTAGGAATGTCAAAAGCAGTAGAGAAATGTCAAATACAGCTCCTGCTGTGTGTGTGTGCAAATTATTCATGTGTTTGTTCACCAAGCCCTGTGCAACACGTTATTTGGTAGTCCCAGTAGGACCAAGACTTGCTTTCACCATGTCACTTTCAACAGTTTTCACGTAGCTTGAAGATTTGAGAACAATATTTACCCTGCAAAGTTGAATAATGTCATACGAGGTCCAGAGAGGTTCTATTCTGACAAGTCATGCAAAAATATTCACAAATGTCTCCAGCTGCAGATGGAACTGCAGGAACAGGAATGACTGACAGTCACAGCACTACAGCGCTTAGTTAAAGTGTGTATGAAGTACGACATATATGACATCATCTAAGGCATATTTTGGTTTGTTTGTATGGTTTTTTTCTTTAATGAATATGCCTCTGCTTTTCTTCCTTCCCCATTCATCTCACGGAACTTCCCTGTGCAAACCAATGCCTCAGTGCCAGGATGGCTGAAATCTTCGTCTCCAAGGTGGAAAGAAAAACTGAGTTCAAAACTGAGATGCTCTTGAAGGTGCTGACAAAAGACAGCATGAAACGCTGTCACCTCTTGGATGGAGGGTGGCAAACAGCCAACTGTGTGTGGCATGTGGCAAGAGTCTTGCAAAATGCCATTGCAGGTATGAGGAGCTGAGGTCTTTTTGTAAATTGCTTGGCTTGGCAGTTGTTAAAAGAGACATACAGCACAGTTCCTTATTTTATTCAAACCATGTTCTAACACGACCAAATAGAAGAGTCACTGACACAAACACCAGTTAGTATATACTTGCTTGGAGAATAAGATAATATAAAGTCATATATCTTTTTTTTTTCCTCCTTCCTGTACAAGGAACTGTTATCCCTTGCTCTTTGTTCTTCCTCTTCTTTCATCTTGTTATCTTTTCGTACATTAAATCCCAAATGGGCTATATCACAGCAGTATCTTTATTCTAATCAGCTTCCTGATTATCCCCTCTGTTGTGCTGATTACTTTCTTCCCCGGAACCCTTGTGACGTCACTTAATCTTTTCAGATAACTCAACAAATAGCTTGTGTTATGTGATTTCTGGAGGAGAGAGTAAAAGGTGTGAATCGCCACCAAATTTAAAACTATGAGATTATGTGGGGGAGTGGTAGCAGTGAAGGTGAAAGCTTCATAGTAGGGACTTACAAAACTTCTCCTGTTCTTAATGACTGATAGAGAAGAATGTTCGACATTGATGCTCTGTAAAGTTTCACTAGACTTTAAGAACGACTTAAAAAAAAGGCAGGAGTCTTTAGGTGACACCCCATTTTGCTGCCTAGCTTTAGCACACTGAATCTAAATGCTGAAACGGAGCTTGCACTTTTCAGGAGTCAAAAGGTTTGGCTTTTCACTTATGTTACTTTAACTCTATTAATTTCAAAGACATTATTCTTGATTTGTGTAAGAGCCGGAATAAGATTTCTGTTTTCCACGTATGGATCCTGAAGTAAATTAAATTTTATGAGAAAGTTGTAGTAAAGGAATGATATGGTTGCAAAATCAGATACCAAAACAGTAGGAAAGAAAACAATTTGTCCTACATAACCTTATTTTGGGTCCTAATTTGTATGAGCGATCGCACAGTGTTGGTTCCACAGGTCTATTCCTCAATAAGCATATAGAATGAAAGATGGGTGATTAGTGGGCAACTACTCAACATTCTCTGTCCTCATGCTCCAGCCTGTGCCTTATTTACAGCATATCACTTAAGCTGTGCACTGCCAATAGAATTTCCTTTTGCTTTTTAAAAATATACTTAGCATTCTAGCTTTTAAGTGCCTTACAGGATGAATGAATAATGTCTTTACAACATCCCAAAAGGTATAAAGCTGTTTTTGTTTTCTAGGAGGGGACCTGAGGCACTGAGTTTCATTTCAGAGTTGCTGGCTCATTTTAGGTGCCCATTGGAGATGCCTTTGGCCTGATTTTTCAGTGTACTTAGTGTTATACAGTTAATATATATCTATTTTATTGTTCCAATCAGACTTCCCTTTGACTTCAGTTGCAGTACTGAGCACTCAGCACTTTGGTAAATTGAATACTGGGCATTTTAATTTGAATCCCTAGAAAAATGAGGAACACAATTAGTGCTCCTCATATGGAGCCAGCTTGGGTGTGCCTGCACCTGTGGTAGAGGCATGCCCTCAGAGCCCAGAAAGGAGGCAGGTGTTATTTACCCAGTTTGGCAGATGGAGATGTACAAAGAGGTTAACCCTTTCACACAGGAGCTAACAGGAAATCTGTGGTAGGACTTGAAAGCGAAGCCAAAGCATTCATGTGACCACAGAAATGACTTTACTCCCTGTTTTGTGGATGCGTATTAGCCAGTTTGTGTGGGACTAATGTTAAGGGTAGGACAATTTGTATTGACCTCCAGATGTGCTTAAAAGAAAAGTAGTTGAATATTTGCTTTGGATGAAGTCCAGAGTACACAAAATGCTTTGGTATACCAGACAACTTCAAAAGCTAAATTGCAGTTTGCGGGAGCGTTTGCTTATGTTTTGTTGTGAAAAATAATTCTGAGGGTTTTTTGGAAACATTACCTCGTGGAGCAATATAAAGTCTCCCAACATAGGCTTCAGCCTGTGTGTATTTTAGTTGTGTCTTTAGCCTGTACTGGCATTGGCATGGGTAGCAATAGTTGAGGAAGAATGTGTTTAGGACTGTCTCTTGGCAGAAACTCAGTGTGTGCACAGGCATCCTCGCTTTGCCAGCCAGCCTCTCTGTCGTCAGTGTTGTCCTGTTGTTCCTGGGAGCTCCACAAACCTCTTGCCATCAATCCCGCTGAGGGTCTCCTGCAGAGATACTGCCTAAGGGAATCTTCTGAGCTGTTGACATCTGCCAGATGTTTAGAAGGTTAGTTGGAGGATGCAGAGCAGTCACATGTGGATTGAACCAAGCCTAACACAAGCCGTTATCCTACTCAAGATAAGGCAAAGTGCAATTCTTGTACCTGTCACTCTTGTTCGTCATATGCTGAAGAAGACGTGTACTGAGCATATCCTTCCATGTAAAAGAACTGAGGCACTGCTTAGCGGTACAGGGTTCTGCTGCATCGTAGAAAGTAGCCTTCTGCCATTTTTTGGAAATGTTAAGTTCAACCATTAAGAATATCCTGAAAGTGGAATAAACCCTTATGTTGCCCACACTGGGTAGTGTTAGTTCAGCGCTAGCACTGTTTGCCAGAGTATGCATAGTATTCTATGTCCCTCTGTGAGGTGACTGTAAGTAAATTGCCATCATCCAGGCATTTCGTCTAATTAGCAGAGCAGCTGCCTTTGAAAACATTCTTCTTAAGGGCTGATGTCTCAAGGATTACTTTATTTAATTAGAAAGAAACAAATCACTGGTAGGAAGGTCTCTTTCTAGAGTTCAGAGAATTTGATTTGAATTGAAAAAAATGACTTTTTGAACTATAGCTTACATGGTAATGAATAGGGAAAAGGAAGTGGGAATGCAGCTGACAGATACAGCTTCTGCTACAAAATCAGATTTGAGTTGATGGAGGTCTTTAGAAAGAGGAATCTTCTAAAAACATGAGTAAAATCCTGCCTTCAGCTACTAGGGATTAGGAGATGTCCATCTGTTTTTGTGATTATTTCTGTTTATTTTTCGCAGGGTGGCAGACCGATTCTCTTGTGGCACTCCCAGCACAATGGTGGGGGTTCCGGGGAAGGGAGGAGGCTTTGCTGAGGGCTGTTAAAAACTTAGCATGAAATTGCTCATTCTTGTCTCTTTCCAGTTTATGACCTCCAACTGAAATCTTTGTAACAAAAAGCCCATATTTTGGACCATGTAAAAATGTGTGTATATCCATAAATCTGTGGATAGATAGGCAAACTGGGGGAGGGGAGGGGCACATGAGCAACTGTTGCACGGGTGGGGACTCAAGAAGCACAGAACATGCAGGAGAATGGAGAAGGTGGTGGGGACCAGAAATCCAGGTAGACAGGAGGAGTGGCACACGACAGCCAGGATGAGTCTGGGGACAGAAGCCTGAGAGTTAAGCCAGAAAACAGAGTTAAGGGCATCAGTGTTCAGAAAGAATGGGATGTGAGAACCTAAGAGAGAATGGAAAAAAAAATGATACAATTTGGTGTGGCTGGAATGGCTTCTTGCCAAGGATCTTGAAAGCACTGTTCTCCTAAATTAACAGGGAAGAAGGTCAAAGTACAAAGAAATCATTTCAACTGCAAGAGGTCTGAGTTTACAATAGAGCATAACCAGAGGTGTCTGGGGGGGGCATGTGGTGAGTACGGTTGGCCTGGGGCCAGCACTCAGATAATGGCTGCACCGCCACATCTTCATGGATACAAAGTTGGTATAAGACTCTTTGGAAACAAAGGAAACTTTTAATTTGGCTTCTCTAAGAATGAGATGCCAAATGTGGATGCTGGGTGCTTCTGCCATGGGATGGACAGACCTAAAGGGAGGAGCTGGGCCAGGAGGCTGTCCCACAGCGATAGGAGTAGGGAAGGTTTTAAAGAGGAGCCACCAGTAACTTGCTGCTGAGAGGGGCAGCGGTCCTTCCCCATCACTTCAAAACCTCATCTTTGTTGTGATGGAAGGAGCCAGGCTAGCTGCTTGGGCTTGGGCACAGACAAAGAGGAAATGGAAGCACGGTCATTCTGATGCCTCTATGGGTTAGGCCTGTTTTGTCCGTGCCGGTACTAGCCCTCCTCTGATGTGGCTTGTAACCTTGCACTGGATTGCGCTGATTGCCCTTTTTCAGCTCAGCTCCTGCTAAAATGTTTGCCTGAAATCAGGCACACAAAGCCAGGACACAGTCTGCCTCATGCTGTTACATCAGAATCCAAGGAGAATAATGATTATTTCTCCATGTCAAGTCATACCTTCTTTTACACCTATTGGTCTCGCTCATTGACATCCTGGTGAAAATTCAGAACTGACCACTAGTGAATCCTGATATTAGTCCCTAATTCTCCCTTGCAGCCTCCCTCCTTTCCATATTTCCTCCCACCAATTATAGCTTGTATTTTTTTCCCAGCAGAACCTCACTTTCTTCTTATCCTCCTGATTTCTGTTAGCTCTGCAGAAATATTTTTCTGCCCTCATTATCATTCATAATGCTTAGCAAGTTCACATCACCTGGAGATTTCATTACAATATTGCTTAAAACCCTCTTCCTGATTGTTAATGTTAATTCCAGACACTCCTCCCAGTTCAGTCCTTGCTCTTCATTATTGCTTTCCCTTTACTTCATTACCCTTCAACAGCTTTTCAATATAAGTGATCACGTTTGCATGTCCGAGCTGCCACCTTTTCTGTTGGTATGCCAGATTACTCCTAGTGATTTGTAATCCTTCATTCCAGGGTCTGCTCTTATTCTTACACGAGCAGTTTTTTTTTACTTCTGGGCTTTTCTGATAATATTGGAAATATTTTTGGATTGCACAGCTGTCTTCTACAAATATTTGGAATCAGTCTCTTCTATTTTGTTGATTTAATAATTTACCATTTTATTTTTCCTCTAGCCCAAGGGATTCCAATTTTCTTTTTTCACTTGTCCAACGTTAATAAGAAATGTATCCATTATGTAATCTCTGTAATCTTAAATGTATCTCTGTTACACCAGTCAGAGAAATGTTGTTCCATTGCTTTATGTTTCATATTGTGTGCTTCACATCAAATTCTTAAGTAGCATTTGCACATGGATTTGTCTTTGCATCATCTGTGTGTGTGTGCACGTGAGCGTGTGTGACTCTCTATGATCTTTCTGTTTTCAAAGTTCCATACTTCTCTGAAAAACAAAGCAAAAACTGTTGTGTGTAAGCTTTAAGCCTGCTTCTTTGAAAAAAGAATGTATTTCCAACAGGAAAAGCGACATGCCGGTGTGCAGTTCCAGAGTATAAAGTATTCCTCCTGCTCTACTGCAAGATTCCACTGATCAACTCTGAGGTTTTATAGAGGAAGTGCACTACCTTTTTTTCTGGACATATGTAGCTTAAAGTTTAGTTTGTGCAAAACAGCCTCAGGTACTTTTTCCAATGAAAATAAAACACAATGCCAGAAAAAGAGGGAGAAAAAAGGGTCCTTTCATGGCGATATATTGGCAAGCTTAATTAAGGATGGCAAAAGTTTTCAGGACGTAAGGTTTGAAAGCCCCTATTCAGCAAGATATGCAAACACTCACCTAACTGTAAATAGGTGAGTGGTCCCACTGAAGTCAAAAGCACTACTTCTATGCTTAAAGTTAGGCACGTGCTTTAGTATCTTGCTAAATTAAAGCTTAAAGACCCACTAATTTTAATATTGCCAAATACGTCTGCAAATTCTGGGTTGGGTCATTCAGAACAAAACGTCTTTTGTTAAAAATAGTTAGCTTAAGGATATCCAGGAGGAACATGGAAAGAAAGAAGAATTCCTTTTACAGTTTCACAGCATGCTGATTTAGCTGGTGTTCAAATTTATTTGCATTAGAGATCTGTGCGGGTAGTGGGGGTTAGACTGCAATGCGGAGGATGGCATGGTAATGTACTTTTATTGACTAACAGGCATTGAATGCATTCAGATAATGCACCCTTAGCTTACTGGATGCTCACAGGCTGGCTCCTTTTGAATTCTTTCATTAAAAAGCATAAAAAACAAACCAACAACCTGACTTGTGAGGACTGTGATTTTATTGGGCATGCTTTTGAATGCATTCTCTTTTCTAGGGAAGGTAAAATGGAACAGATCCAGTTTGCTCGACTGACCTCAATGGCTAGTGGGAATATTTCTGTGAGTTTTGTGAGCTAATAAGATTTATATGAGGGTGTATAAGACTCACACTGAGCACTGTGGCGACTGGGAAATGTTTTCACTTAAAGGACTTCTTGTAGAAAGTGCAGATGTGTGTATCCCCACAGAAGCATGTCAATGTCGGTAACATCTGAGATGGGAGAAGAAGCCTTATCAAATTCCTTGCTTCACTCTGATAATGTTAAATCCTTTCCTTTTGCTAGGACGGAAGTGTATGAAAACCCATATACTGAATCCTGTGTTTCAACCATTGCTTTGCTCAGTTTATAAGAAGGAGCAGACATACGCAAAACATGCCTTGGGGAGCGTGCTTTCCTGCTGAGTCTACCCTGAAAGAATTAATCACAGAGCTTCAATTGTGTCTCCGTTTCCCAAAGCTGGGGCCTGTCTGGGCCCCATAGCTAGGTCAGTGATAAAACCATAGCAGAGATTGCTTCAGCATTATAAATTGGCAAAATTTACTGGTGTACATCACACCACTGCAGTATTGCTAAATGCATCAGTGGAGCAATGTTACGGCAAACTTTTCTCATAAACAAAGCCTTTGCTTCATTTTTTTCCCGACTAAAAAGAGCAGTGGCAAACTAAAATAGCGGTTTCTTTCTTTTTCACTTCTTTCTTTCCTGTAAAGGTTAACTAAACTATCAACTGCATAAAATTGAATTACTTTACAGAAAATGGTTCTTTGCTCTTAGGCATATTGCAGAAGAAGAGCTGTGCTGGCAGGAAGATGGTGTTTATTCTCTGAGACTATATTTCCAGCATGTTATGCAACATCATCAGGTTTGCTAAACTCCATCTGCTTATCGGTACCAACAGTTATTGATTTGCATGCTTTGCCATTTGCATGAGGGTCTGCTGAATTCATCATCGTCTTTGCAGCAGGGTGGTGATCAGGGGCAGTTATAAGTCATTAGCGAGCTGTGGAAAAACAAATGGAAAACTTACAAGCATGCTGAGACACTGACTGTGTGCTCAGCAAAGGGATGGGCTAAAGCACATATTGCACATTCCAGGATGGGGAAGATGAATGGGAGATGCATAGCTGATCTCTAATTCCTCTGCTACTCAGCCTGTGGAGTTTGTGCTTTGTTTAACGTGTCTGTTCACAATTTTTTGTGTGTGAATAGGCTGTGAACAAACACACATATATTATCTATGCCTCGACTTTGCCGTGTCATCCTCTCTACAACTTATTCCTCTTCACCAGATTTGTGTTTATTGTCAGGTGCTTATGAAGATTCCTTGGTTACGTTCTTAATTGGATTTTTTATTAGACTAGTTTGATTGCAAAGTACGTTGCCATGCAAACACCTGGGAAAGATAGGGGACAGGAAATTGTAACGAGAGCTTATTATAAAATACTGGGTTCTTAAAATCACTCAAAGTATTATAAATTAATATTAGAAACCCATACCCAAGTAATCCTTAATCATGATTTGATTGCAGAAAGACATATAACACAGTTAATTGGACATGAGATGATCTGGTGTTGTGTGAAATACGTACGATTATGTTCTATACATACTACCGTACATAACGTTTCATCCCTCACCACAGGAGAATCACATGGTCTCATTCTCTTTCCACATGTTGTTCTGATGTAAGAATGTGAGAATACAAAGCGTATCTTACTTGTCTTGCTGTCCTTTTGGCTGCAGTGATATCAGGTACTCTTCCCACCTGTGCCAGGCTATAAAAGAAGCATCTTGAGTCTCAACTCCTGCTGAATGTTCTTATACTGAGCTTCAGAGGTGTTATGGAAGGCTTGCTTGAATGGACAGGAGTGGAGGAGCTCACAGAATTGACAGAGGCCTAGGTCAGACAGCAGAGAAGTTCTCCCAAAGGATGCACTTCTGTAATTCCTGGAGAAGCACGAGTAACACTAGAGTATATTTCAGTTATGTCAGTGCTAGAAAATTTTGCATGGTTATGGCTGAGTACTCCCTACATATAAATTACCTGTCTATTAAAGCTATTGAGCCAGGTCCGCTTTGATCATACTTGAATCCAGCTTGAAAAATGGCCAGGGACTTAAGCTTGGTCTGAGCTTGACCTGTTGCTTGTTAAACAGCCTGCTGTGATGGATAATAGGTTTTCTGGACAACAGACATGCTGCCATTGGGAGTGGGTGCAGCACAACTGCAGACATTGCTAGAGCTCTTGTTCCACTGACTGAGATAATTGTGCTTTGGTGTTATGGGCACATGTGTTCTCTGACATACCAATGCCAAAGAGTTGGCGAAAGTATTTCAGAGGACCATTTACCCCTGATGTGGGAGGCTTTTGTAATTGTTATGTTTATATAACACTGTAGAACATGATGCACTGGAACACAGATGCTGCCAAATGTATTGGTGTGAGAGCCAGCAAAGTATAGCACTGCCACAAAGTGAGCATGACTTTTAGGTCAGCGAGGGGCAGGCATTTCTAGATGTCAATCAAAACTTTGCCTGACTGCCTCCCCCACCACATTAATTTAATCTGGAGCTTGAAGAAGGGGTTTGAAGATGCAGCATCTATTTGAAAGTGTTTCCACAACTAGATACCTCAGAATGATTATAGAAAAAAATCAATTAACACCATCAGGAATCCTGAATGACATGGAGAGAAACAGAGGAAAACAGAAGTCACTTAAGGGATTAACTGAACCTCCAAGAATTATTCAGGTTTGGATTTGGTGGCTTGTCTTTCTCCTATCTGCACGTGTTTGTTTCATCTCTCAGATCTGACATTCTTCACTCTCGGGAGAGACTGCTGCTATTTCTGTTCCCACTGACCATGGGAGAACTGGAGATTTGGAGCGAGCTGCTACATCAGTGCAGTGTGTGTGTCCAGAATACTCCTTCAGGTCCTAGCAGGACTGTGTGAGTGTCTGCGTTGGTGTCCCTGAGTTCTTTTGTGCCTCAACACTGCTCTAGCACAGCCATGCAAGTGCACAATTACAAAATTGTGGTGCTAGGTCATGACCTCAAGCCATGGCTTGGGCGTCCCCGAGAGCATTGTGCAAGCCTGCCTGAGAGACACCATTGCTCTGTCACATCCATGCCTTCTGCAGCAGCTTGAGGAAAGTAAGAACAAGTCGCACAGACTCTTTTCTTCCCTTTACTGAGCTGAAATTGTCCATCAGGTCGTTTCCATTCCTGCTTCAGAGATTCCTCTTCCCTGCAGCGCTGATAAATTTCCTCTCCTGTATAGATATGGTTCCTCAAAAGCTCTTTCTCGACAGAGTAGATAGATGGCAGAAATCCTTACCCAGAATTTGCCTTGCAAAAGTTAGTGCCCAGACCCATGTTAGCAGCAAGGTAGATCTTTTTTGCCCTATTCTTCTGACCTTAAGTGAGACCTTAGTGCTTTTTAAAACCTTGCTAGGTATGTCAGAAGCCCCAAGACAGCCCTCTCCAAACATCAGCATGGATCAAGTTTTCTCTCTTCTAAAACAGAGGCAGCTGCTATCCTCGTTGCTACCATGAAGAACATCTGCCTTCTGTTATCAAGAGTCTGAAACCTTAGCTAGCAGCTACCCTGCTGAATGTTTTTAATACCTGTAAAATAACACTGATGCACCAGCTGCAGTACAGATTAAGGACAAACACAGAAACACTTGCAAAAAACAAAGCATCTCTGCATGTGTGGGCACCCAAAGAAATATTTCATCTTCACAGAACAGGATGTTTTAAATTAGATGCTCAAATCTCCTTCCCTGCAAGCAAATTCTTGTGTAAACCCTGTAAAGCTCTTCCTAGAGCAAATTTGGAAGGGTAGATTTCCTTTGTGTACATTTTCTGTTTTGCTAATCAGCGTATTCCATTGCAGATCCATCCTGGCTGGGAGACAGTAATCCACCCCTCCCAGGACATTAAATTAAGGTAGCAACAGGAAGTCTTTGTCTTTATAGCCCTCTGGAAGCAGTGTTGAAATGAATGGTGTTGTTTCTTCTCTCCACCACATAAGCTGGAATACAGAGGAGATGGCAGGCATTACTTTACTATATCCTAGGACAGAGATTTAGGATGAGGTTCAGGTTGTCCCCTGGATGAATGTGGGAAAATGAGGAAAGAAGATGAGACTCAAGAGGGTATGATGGATTCATTGATCCATCATCATGATGGATCATGATGGGTTCACTTCCCTTTCTAAAATTGCTGAAGAGAATGAAGGTGGGACAAAAAGATACACTTTGCTCCTTGCAGGTTGAGAAGACAACTGTCTCAGATAAACCCTCAGAGCCTTCATGGACACCAGCTGAATCATTCAGCAGGTTTTCTGGAGAACAGTTGTGGTGCAACTTCGGCCATCCTTTTTCCAGAGTGCAGAGCAGTAGCTTGCCCCTTGTCATGGTGAAGCTGATGGTGACAGTGAGAAGCTGAAAGGTATTGGTTTCCCGCTGGAAAATGGGCTGCCTCAGTTTGAAATGCTTTGCCCCTACCCCCAAGAACACTCCCCACCTGATGCTGATATTGAGTCAATATTTACACACCAAGCTGGACTTGGAACACTTCAGTATGTTTTGCAGCACTCTGGAATCCTTGGTGTTTGTGTTCAGGCTTGTCACTTCATCTGTCTTAGGGCCCCCTAAAACAGCACTGCCATGTGATGTGACCCCCAGGAACCTGTGCTCTGGGTACCCATCTCTGGAGGAGGGATGCTTCCTTAAGTAGCTTTTTTCTGGGCTAAGTTCTCCTGTGAAGGCTTTTATTTTTGGTGTGTGAGCCCTCAGCCTGACAGTGCCATGCTTCTCCCTTGATTCAAAGTGAATTTTACATACATGGCTGTCCGGGCTTATAGCCACAACCCCTGTTCTGTTGGCTTTCCACTTGTGTGTGTATGCAGTGTGGTTTCTGAGAGGGTATAATGCCTCTGTTATCAGAAAGCAGAACCTTTAATAACCTCTGGGGTTTTATAATCCTTTCTTTCATTTCCTTTTAAATTAATCCAACCCTGTCTTGCTGTGACATATGAGGTGCTCTGCTTAAGAAGACATAAATGTGATTAGATTACAAAGTACTTCAAAGATGCCCCACCTTCAGCTGTTTGTGAGCTGCTTAGAATTAGTGTAACTATGAGGCAATGGACAAAAGTCTTACCCCAGCCCATTTCCCTTTGACTGAAATTCCAGGATGCACCCAAAAGTCCACAGCTGTTGTGGAGTGTCAGCAGAAAATCTGGAGACTTTAAAATTTGTCCTGTTTTGACAGCTCTGCTCCCTGCATTTTATGCATAAAGTGTCACAATGCCCTAGACTGGAATGTTGAGAATATAATAAATGCTGTAAGTGCAGTAAGACTCTGATCCTGCTGCCATGAGAAATCAGTATGTCGGGGTTTTTCTCCCCAGGATTTCAGCATCAGCAGAATCCACCCAACAGACGTGGGAGCACCTCACCTTGCCACTGCTATCTCTTCCCCCACGATCAAAGTTACCATCACCGCCCCCTTCCCCTGGGGGAGTTGCAGCAAAGTGATGAAATGCTTCACTGGGAACAACTCAGTCAGGAGAAAACTACAAACAAACCAACCAACCAAACAACCAAAAAGACTAAAGGAAGCAGAACCCGTAAGAGGCAATGCAGGAATAGAGTGGTTAGTCAGTTGGCTTCAGATCCAATCCACCAAACTTCTCATTTGCTGGATTATTTGCTCTAAGCTCAGACACCGTGCTCAGCATTGTCCTTCAGCCCTCCCAGAGGCACTCCACAGCTGTGTTTTTTTATGGTATCTCCGTGTGATTGAAAACTATGGACCTTAGAAATTGTTCCTTCGTGAAATGAAAGGACAGGACCGAGTTTTTAATGTGTGGCGCCTGACCTGCTTTCCAGCGTGTGCGGTTGTGTCAGCACAGTCAGTAGCCACAGAGGAACGTGGAGGTGGAGGCCAAGGTCAACATACTGGAGAGGGCACATGGGTAAGGTGCAGTCTTAGAAGATGTATCTCTTGTTTTGAAACTGGGGTTTATTGTCTGCTGATGGGAAGATGCTAGTTCATGCCTTGATCTTCTTTTGTATGGTCCAGAGTGACATCTAATGGCACAGTACCAGACTGCACCATGTCTGAGGGAAGCCAAGTAGACAAAAAGCTATAGTTGCCAAATATTTATCAAGTGCCAAGGGCAAAATAAATTGTCAGGGGTGAAAAAATGAATAGACTCTATTAAGCTAAACTGTAACGCTGTTTATAGCTATACTTCGAGACATATGTGATATCTGAATAAAGGTGGGAAGTTAAGTAGTCTAAAGTTAGGAAGTGGTGGAGTTAAGCTGCGTGTAAAAACGTAAAATATTTCACATAATATATTAGGTTAATGAAATATGAGTGAGTTTAAACGATATGAAATGAGGAAGTCAGGTCAATATTCCAGAAAGGAGTCAATCCCAAATATTCTGTTTTCAGTTTGATGTGATGTAAATCTTTCATAAATAACTGCTTTTATAAAAATTGACGGGATCCTACAAAATACTTTGTTCTGATAGGAACAGCATATTCTAGTAAAAGATGTTCCATCAAATATTTTCAATGAGTGCTGTGTTGTGGCATCATTGTTTTGAACTGCGAAAATTGTAGGTCAGAGATCTGTCCAATCTTACCAACATGGAAATACATTTATATATGCTGTGTGAATTCCCATTTAGGCACCAGTAAGGGTAATTTTGCATCATTAATTAACGTTGCAAGAAAAATACTTTGTGTGTTGTGTTCAAGTGTAGGAGGCTGACATTTAAAATAAGTAATCCCAAATAAGGGATAACAATAGCAAGAAAAGTTTTGGAATTACTCGGGCTAACTTTTTAGGGAAATAACAGTTTCCCTGTTTACCGTAAATGGATTGAGCTTTATTTGCAGTAATGGGTATTGAATTATATTCCATTTAGAACAGTTTCAGAATTGCCAAATTAAAAGGAATAATCTAACTGTATTTTATAGATATATCTGGATGCGTATATTTGTGTATATTGGTGTATAAAACACAGTTCGTAGGTTGTGCATAGTACACTTACAGATTGTCAGTGTCTTAAAAAACGTTAGAGCACACACAGTTTTAAGGTAAGCTTTTCATCTCTAGTACTTAAGACATGTGAATAGCCATTCACATGGGTTCTGTCCGTAAGAAGGCTGAGCAGCATATGGTGAACCCAGGGAGAACGTGGCTTTGGTGCATTTTGCATCTGTTTAGTCATGATCTGCTGGTAGCGTGCTCCTCCTGTGATCCTTTAGACTTGCAAAATCATGATAAAGATAATTTGTCAAGGAAAAAGGAATGAGTTTTTCCCTTTTTAAAAGAAACTTCTGAAAGGCAAATATATTATTTTCAAAGGATTATTTTCTTTATGGGTTTTTTACATTAGGAAGTTGAGTTTCTAGCTACCTTTTTGCCTAGAAGTCTTTATAGAGTGATTGAAATATTGCCATGCTTGTGATAGTGGAGAAGCAATACAAAAAAAATCCTCATTGCACAACACTAAATTCAGTTGAGGAACTCATTGCTACAGGATGCTGCAGAGACTAAAGCTCACATAGCTAGACAAAAGAAGATTAGGAAAAATCATGAAGGATTGGTCCACTGGTGGCTGTTAAATGTAGTTGGAGTGCATCCATCACCTCAGGAACTCACAGCTGCTGATTGCTGAAGAATGGGTGTATAAACAGGCGAAAGGATTACTCTCTGACTGTGCCATTTCATATATTATTTCCCTTAGCATCCAGTATTAGTTACTGTCAGAAATGCATTTCAGCTAGCTGCACTTTTGCTCTCTCCCCTATGACTGTACTAATGGCTGATTTTTTTGTTACATGAAACACTCCAGTGACAGCCTTTTTTTTTTTTTTTTTTGGCTCCCACCAGAAACAACAAGCTGAACACGAGCTAATTTTTTTTTGTTGAAGTATCAAGTATATTAATTCAGACTGGAAAAGCGTTTGCTTATCTTAATCAAAGTGTAAGTGGGCTGCTGTAGTTTTAATGGTAAATTAGTTACTCTTCTGCCCATGTCACCTTAACCCAATATCCGATGTCTGAGACAATTACCAAGCTGTAATGGTTTTGGTAGCCTCAAGCTTCCTTCCCCTGTATATTGATTGCACTCAGAAGGGGCTTTCAGCTGAACATCTCTAGCCTTCGGGCAAGATGCCTTTCTCTCACAAAGCATTTGGTATCCAGCAGCTGGAGGTGACATTTTCAGACACTGGACCTTTCTTTATCTCTGAGGAAGGTGTTTAATTATATATCGTTTCACATCCAGGAAGCAGCCTGGGAATGCACGGACTAGTCTGTAGGCCCTCTTTGTAGAATGACAAAGAACATTATCTTTTCATTGTGTTGGCTTCTTCAAGACCTCTTTCCGTCTCAGAGGAAAAACAGTACGTTATTTGGGGATAAAAGTCATCAGAAACAAGACATACTTTTTTGAAGCTGGGGTAATTAAGCATTGGAACGTTTTAAAACCAAAGGGAGGTGACTTATTACAGGGTTGGAAATAATTGGGAGAAATTCTGAATAGGCTGTGACCTGCTGGAGGTCAATCTGATTGTGATAATAGTAGGGGAAAAAAAAAGTAAAAAAATGTGAGATGGGCTTCTGAGCTGCCTGTGACCTCTCAGGAGCAAGACCATACAGTTATAATCGATATGTCTATGAAAATGTCTCATCAGTGCTCTGTGCAACCAAAAAAAATATGTGAGTTGAATGCTAAGATTTGTGGAAGACAGTAGGTGGCGCAAAGACGTCAGACAACCTCCCGGGTTTTCGTTCAGGTTGGGGACCAGGCCTCATAGGTGTGTATCACTTTTATTGCTCAAAATCCAACAAGGATTATGTGTGGGAGGAAAGGAAAGAAATGCAACCTATATGGGTACCACACATAGCACATTTAAAGTGAATTGTCTGCAAATGCTGTCTGCTAAAATGTTTTGATTACAGTGTTTTACAAACATTACACCCCCACCTACACCTTTGTAGCTTTTCCCAGTGTGATTATTTTTAGCTGTTTTGTCCTTCAAGTTTGGACTTTTCCCACTCTGCCTTGAGATGTAACAAAGCCTTCAGAGCTTTCCAGAATAATCAATAAATTAGCATGCAGTGCTCCCATTCCCCACAGGCTATAGGACAGGCATGTTTAACTTCTTTGTTTATGATCTCCCCCATATCCTTATTCCAGGCTCTGCACCTTGTATGCCCTAGTTATTAGCCTGTTTGAGGTGGGCTAGTCTTTTTCCATCTCTTCCCATTAAAAGTTTCATTCTGGAGCTGAGAAGTTTTCCCTAACAAAAATGAGGTGTGAATGTTTTGGTGAAGCAGGCGAATCCTTATGAAAAGTGATGGTGACCCAGTGTTTGCTGACAAAACATCCCCTGGCGGCTTTCAGAGCAGTGTGGTGTTCCCCTGCTTTTGTGGGACACGGGAGTCGGCACTCCAGCCCCAGCTCCGGCTCTATGATCATGGAGTTGTGGGTAAGAAGAAGTCACACAGGGTCTACTCATGGCTCAAGGACGTCAAGCTGGTGAGATGCCAGTTATTATTTACCCTGGCATCTCTATAGCCTTCCACACAGCTGCTTCCATCCTCACAGCCTTACACGTCTGTCAGTCTGAAAGAGTCACCAGACTCCCCAAATGGCCTCCCACCACTGCGTGGCTGCGAGAGGAGAACAACCCAAGTGAAGAGTAATAGAAATTTTCAGCTGTAGGTCAAAACTCTCCCCCCAAATTTATCTTAGCACTTTCTTCTTTATGCTCTGCAATCACTTAGCATCCTCTATTCGGAGGGGTTGGCAACTGCTCCTTATGCTGCTGCTCTGAGATAGGATGCTCTCAGCAAAGCACAGGGCAGTAGCAGTTGTACCATGTGAAGGGCTTTTCCAGGGTGCCGGAGGAGAGGGCGGATGTGGTGGTGGGAAATCAGGGACAAAGTTCTACCTGTATGTAAGGCCAGGTTCATGGGATAAGGAGGAGAAAAAAAGTTTGGGAAGTTGCCTACTTTAGAAAGCCAAGAATAGGCAGTGCCTCAGGGATAGATATAACTGCTTCCAGAAAAGGCGCCTGCGGAGACTGTGGAGTGCTCAAATTTGAGCCAAGGTAGAGAGCAGTCATGGGTATAGCTGGAAAAAACTGGAAAGACAGGTTTCCTACAGAGGAAGGTGGGATCTTGGCAGTAAATAGTAGTTATGGAAGGATGACTAGGCATGCTGGGGATGTTGCTTGCAAACTGAACAGTGGGTGCCTTTTCAGGTAGTGGCACCTTAAAAGGAGAGGACCAAGGAGACGGCAGGCATTGCAAAGCGTATTGGTGTGTCTGTGCATCAGGAACTAGCTGGGAGTTAGAAATCAGGCTTCAAGGATCTCGAACATGCTGGGCTGCAGACAGGCAAGGGAAGGAGAGGGACCTGAAGGAGCAGGTGCCTGCCCAGTACATTGGCAGAGGAGCTGGGTAACTGCTGGAAACAATCAGAGATTGTTTGATGAAACAGATTTTATTTGAAAACCAACAACTCTTCCAATGGAAACATTTTCAAATAATATGTGGCTTCAGCAAACTGCTGGTTAAATGCAGGTAGTTTATTTCTATCCCACCTGGAGGCAAACTCAAGCTTCTGGAATTTTTGGCTGTTGGACAGCCCTGCTATCCAGATGTTTCCAGAGCTTCTAGGCTCCTTCCATATCCACAATATGCCATTGCTTGATTCCAGCCTCCTTTACTGGCTAATGGAGCTCTGTGGAAAGACTCTATAACTAGTGCTAACCCAAGCTGGTGCATCCACCTGACAGTGTGATGCTGTGCAGAGACAACAGACTGTGGCCAAAATCATTAGTACAGGATCACATCTGAGGTGATAAATCCACCCTTTGGTTCTCCTGCCTACACAGCTGGTCAGGGAGTCACTGCACCCCGCTCCGTTAAGTGAGATAGATGTCTTGCTCAGCGTTTGCTGACAGCTGTTTGTGCACCTACATTCGAACAGTATAAGGATAGGCGTTGTGCCATTGCCAGCACTCCTGAGACAGGGGTCAGAATCATATGAATTTCTTGCAAGCCCTCAGAACTATCCACGGTTTATTAGCATTATCTTTATAAACATGCAAGACAAGTTTTGTACTTAATTGCTGAGAAACAAATAACCTGATTGCCCCTTTATATCACTGCTTGCACAGATTTATACAGATAGGATTAAAAAAAAAAAACCAACGGCCAACAAGAAGTTCATTGACATGCTGGACAAGGTTAAACTGCCTGATAATCTGTCCACAGAGAAGCTGATGTTCTCCTACCACGGAATTTTGTACCCTGATGTGATAAGCAGCCAGAAATTTTTAAAGCTCTTAAATCCTTTGAAGTCAGACATGATGATGTGTTATTAGCAGAGTATCCTAAATCTGGTGAATATGCCATTTTTCTCAGCTTCATAATTACAAAATGATCGGGAAGTATTTGAAATGAAATGGAATGGAAATGAATGGAATGAAAAATGAAATAAAATGAAAGAAAAAATAAATCTTTACCTGCTGCTAAGTGCCTGCTAATAAGAAGTATGTGCAATGAACTTTTGTCTGTGTGTTTTTGGATAATGTATTTTCTTTAATTCATAATTAAGGTAATGCAAAAGAAAAAATAAGCAAACACTGCCCAAAGCAGTGTTAGACTGGCCTCCATATCTTCATGGTGTATGTGGTACTTGGTGGCTTTTTCCTCCTTCCACTTAGTATGGGCCAAGTTCCTCCATCTCTTCCACTGAAGGGGGAGACCTTTGGGGTTGGAAGGAGTGTGAGCGGCGTGGCCATGAAGAGCTCAGTTCTTCTTTTCCACTACACCCATCATGTGCCAGGGCCATGTTGGGAAGAGTTGTCTCCGACAGCTGAACCTGTTAATCTTTCCTTCGTACCAGATCCCTGGGCAGGGAGCGCTGGAACATTGATGGACTGGTCAGATAACATTGCTGTGGGCTGTGAGTGTAAGATACCGAGATGGCACCACTATCCTCGAGACAGTTATTTCCCCATGGTTTGTGCCAGACATCCTCACTGGGATTTTACTATTAGTCAGAGGTGAATAAGTTGACCTGCCCAATGTAGACTCAAATAAAGACTATAGATACCTCTTTATAAAATTTCTTTCGACAAAGGATTTTACTCTCAGTTGTATTTTTTTTCATTGGAATTGCATGGTTTTGCTTTAAATAGAGCTTGCACTTAGTTTTTCTGAAACACTTAGAAGGAGATGTGAATAATTTGGCTGTTTGCAACCAACAGTTTGCTGTATGTTATACTTAAAAACTGGGAAGCAGACAGAATTATATGTACTTTAATTACAAGTACCTACATCCTCAGAGAATCAGCTAGCGCTGCCTCTTAAGCACTGGTACAGAACTGCTGAATAAGGGGGGAGAGTAACTAAAGTCCAGCACAGTGAAGTTCAGAAATAGGTCTTGAAAACTGCACTTCGGTGAAACAAAATTAGGAGTAAGTGACTGCTGCTGGCAGTTCAGTTCAAAGCAAGTTATTGGTCTTAATATGGGAAACTGGGTAAAATTCCACATTCTGTAGAGCTGGTCAGACCAGATACTTATTTGTTCCTTTTAGTGTTCAAAAGAAATCTGTATTTTGGATACTGGTGGAACTAGATTAATTGTGGAAATGCTTTCTGCAGGAGATGGGTAGGGAACAGTGAGTGTCCATACAAATAAATAGACTTGATAGGAACAAGGGGGAATAAAGTGTACCTCCAGTGGTGGAAGGTCTGTGAGGAAACTGAGGGCAGGGCTACATTCATAGAATCATAGAATCTTCATGGCTGGAAAGGACCTTTGAGATCATCGAGTCCAACCACACACACACAAAAAAACCCCCTACAATCTCTGCCACTAGAGCATGCCCTGAAGTGCCACATCTAGACGTTTCTTAAACACCTCTAGGGATGGTGACTCCACCACCTCCCTGGGCAGGCTGTTCCAGTGCCTGACCACTCTGTCAGTAAAGTAATTCTTCCTAATATCCAATCTAAACCTCCCCTGCCGCAACTTCAGACCATTTCCTCTGGTCCTGTCATTATTCACCTGGGAGAAGAGGCCAACACCCACCTCTCTCCAACCTCCTTTCAGGTAGCTGTAGAGGGCAATGAGGTCTCCCCTCAGCCTCCTCTTCTCCAAGCTAAACATGCCCAGCTCCCTCAGCCTCTCCTCATATGACTTTGTCTCCAGACCCCGCACCAGCCTGGTAGCTCTCCTCTGGACACGCTCCAGCACTTCAACGTCCCTCTTGTACAGAGGGGCCCAGAACTGAAGACAGACAAGGAGATGGTTTTCATTGAGTTGCAGGGTTATCCTGCCTATGTACCCATACATGTGGACCCATATGCTACTGAATTTAGCACTGTGGCCTTAAAGGCTTCATCTCCATTGGTGCAGGGTTGTTTGCCCTGTACTTGATTGCACCCTGTGATCTGCTCTGAAGACATATGCTTGAAGAATTTCCTGGCATTTCTCTCCTCAGTGACTGCTGCTGCTGGTTTTCCTGTGGGAAAGCAAAGTCTGTCCATGTATACAAGTAATTTTAGATATGACTCAACAAAGAGTCCTATGCAATTTTGAAATCCAGAGGATAAGATTCTTTTATAAATTAACCTGGGAGATATCATTTGAGCTTAGGGGCAGTTGTTTAACACAAATGACAAAACAAAGTGGTGAACCAGAATTTTTATTGCTCAATGTTTGAATAAAATTAATTAATAACAATTGTCACTTGGCACATAATGGGTCTTTTTCAGTACTGATTATGAATGGGAGGCCATAATTCTCCCTATTAAAAGCAGTTGTTAGGACAAGTGCACACAAGTGTAGAAGGCAGCAATTTAGCTTCAAAATGGTTATCTGACTGGAGTGAAAAGCATTTTTCACCCCTTGAAGTACTTGTAGAAATGTAGTCTTCTTAAGATTTCATGTAGCAAAGGGAAGTTTTCAAATATTACTGCTTACTTAATGCAACTTTAAAATGAATATTAAACATTAACTTGCACAGATTGTTAGGTAACAGCCCAAACATTAATGATCTTCTTTCTCATTAAGAAAACAAAATCAAGATGTCGGGTGTTAACAAAGGTCAAAATATGGATTATCCAGTGTGACATAAAACTGGAAGAATATTGAGCTACAAAAATAACCACAGAGAAAGTAAGGTTGCCAACCAGATACACCTTTCTATTTTTCTTTCTCTCCAGAAAAAAAAGGAAAAGAAAAGAAAAAAAAGCTTTTTTAGTATAATGCTGTGATTACAAATTTGTACACCTAAAGGGGTTAAGAAAGGAACAGGCAAATCCAATAGTAAAAGTAATACAAAATAACTCTCGGTTTGCATAAGTGGGGAAGATTATATGGTCCATGAAACAGGACATTCACGTTTCTCTGATTTTTTTACAGCAGTTTTTCAGCCTATTTCTTTGGGCTTTTCAAAAATTTTTCTTCTGGGATTCTACATCTAATAACTTCAGTTGTCAGCAAAAGGAGTGGGGCTGTTCTTTGGGTCTCATGCTATGCTTCTTGGCATGATAACTAACTGTCTTCCAAAATGAGCGATAAATGAGGTAACTAACAACAGTTGTTTTAGGGTTTTTCCCATTACCATCTGGAGAGGAAATGTTGGGTGTGTGCTGATTATAAAGAATATCTGTATTCTAAACAGCACAATGCACATTTGAACATCAAAATAACAGCCCCCAGATACTTGGCTGGTGTCCATATGTGAAGTTTAAAAAAAAAAATCTATCTTTGTATTCCAGGCTTAAATACAATGAGAGGTCTGAGACATAAAGGATGGGAGTTGGGGGTTGATGCAATTCTAACAGTCAGTCTTAGAGCTCTGAAAGGCATTTTCTGTTTGACAGCTTATACCATAATTCCCATGTGACACCATGGGCCATATGAACATGTCACCGTGGAAATCTATCTTATAGCGTTCATTTTTTGTTTGATTATTTTTGAAAATTATTCTTCTTGTGTTTGAAGATCCTGCCCTTCAGGCATCTCAAAATGTTGCATCTGAACATGACTCGCCCAGAGGGCGAAAGACCAGAAACAGTTCTCCACTGGAGACAGCAGCAACAGATAAATGTAATGTTAGCCAGAGCACTGTGTCACAGTATAGCAAGAAATTCAGAAGAATGAGATGGGAGACACCAAAGTAGAAATAATGCAAAAACTGGTAACTAATGTGTGACATAATCTTCGAAGACAATCTACATTTGACATAACAACCATCTTATCTTTGAAAATGTCTGCAGACTCATGGTCTCCTCTATTACACAGAGCCACCACTGTTAATGCAAAATTTAGCCTCCCTGTGTGTTTGATACAGTGTGGAAAGTTCACTGATGGGAAGTTCATTAATTCCAAAGACGGGCAAGTGCTCTCATCGGGTACTTACATGTAGCTGTGCTGCACAGTAGGAAGAAACTTCTCAGCAGACATGAGCGTTATAGAGTAAATGTTCAATCTGTAAACTTCAGCATAATTGAATCCATTGCAAAAACTCTGTCTATTCTGGTGTTATCCACATTTGTTTTACCCTCTTTTCTTTTTTTCCCGGAATCATCCATCTTTCAAACTGTTTGCAACAGCTATTTTTGAGAGGGTTTGGAAATATACACCCCAGCTAGTAACAGCCAAGGTCATTCTTTCTATTGCTTTTTTCATACTTCTTTCATAACTACTTCTTTCTCCATTATTTTCATAACCCATTTGTAGAGAAAAAATGCCAGATATTTTTCTTTTCCCTTTAGAGACTCTTCAAAAAGTTCACAACAAGATGATGCAGTTATTCAGTGGTGGTTTGTTTAAAGCCATTTCTTACCTGTTTCGCAGAATCATTGCATTTTCCAGATATTGTAGGACATAGTGGCAATAGCTGCAAAGAAAAATGAAGAGGTGACAGGTGAAAAAATGAAATACGATGAAGAAAAGACAAAGCATTCATATCTTGAACTGGGAGATCCAGGGAAGTCCCACATTATTACAAGCACTCGGACTTTCTTTGAACTTCCCCATCCACTACACCACCAAGAGTGAAAGCTACTTTTGCACTCCTTGAGCACAAATGACAGCAACTCTGCCCCTTTGCTAACCCTGAGATGAACTGATGGTGGTGGCTGAAGGTTCTTCAGGTGGAGACATACTATTGAGTGGTGTCCTGGTTTGAGGTAAAACAGAACCAATTTTCTGTTTGGTAACTTTACTTTTCAGTTAAGCCGTTTCTAACTAAATGAACTCTCTGAAATTAACAGCATATTGTTCAGACACTGTTTGCTCCCAGAGAGATAAAACCTGATTGTTTCTAATTTATGCCAAGGAATGGTATGCAGAGAGGCTCCTGCTTATACTTACTGCTATAACAACCAAGATCAGCTAACTTTGTTATTTGGAGGGTCAGAAGCGGACAGGACAGGTGACCCAAAACTGACCAACAGGGTATTCCATCCCGTCTGTCTCATGCTTACTATAGAAGCTGAGGGATCAAAGGGTGAGCCCTCTATTCTTCAACGGCCAGTGTCCAAGGAGGACTCTGTTCGTCTGCCTTTGATCCGATCCATGCATTCTTGAATCCCGATCCAGAATCCAGTTCCCGCCCATCGCTGAGTCGAGTCTGGGACTTTCCCACTTCCAGCTGGTGATGTGATCACCATCCTGGGAGCTCAATACTGGTTTTGTATATATTGTATACATTTCATTATTTTGCTTTTATGTTATTATTTCATTAAAGTAGTTTAGTTTTTCTAAACTCATAAGCCCTTTCTCTCTCTCCCTCCTTTCCTTGGAGAGAAAAGTGGGGGAGAACGTCTGTCATTCATTTCAGCGGTCAGTCCAGCCCAAACCACGACAAGTGGTTAATGGCTATTCTGTTCCACAAGTGCGCCAAGGGACGCTGGTACTTCAGGGAGGTAATTCATGTGACTTGTTTTAGTTATCTGTTTCAGGATGAGAAGAACAATGCCCTGGCAGTGATTACATTACACCCCAACGGAGTCCATGGGGAACAAACTCACATATAGAGCTGTGGCCATGCTGTAGCTCTTCACAAGGACACCAGCTGAAATGAATCCCGGTGCCTACTTCTTAAAACTGGAATAAATAGCAACTTTATTGTACAAAGAAAGCCTTGAGTTTAATGAGTCCAACTCAGTATGGAGGGAAAATGTGCAATTGTGGGGCAGCTCTGGCCTATCAGAGGTCTCATAGCTTGAAGGAACTACAGTCATTTATTCATAGATTGTCAGGTACGGCGGTATTAACTAATGAATGTATCCCATAGATCGACATAGCCATTTTTGTCAATAACAAAATCTTTGTTATGAAGTTGTTTCACTGCTTCTGTTCCATATTTTCCTTCCTGCAGTCACCAGCCTGGGTGTTTGCAGTATCTGTGTTTTCCCAGACTGCTCATGAAAACTCACCATCTCTGTCTCCATTGCTAGTGTCAGCAATGTCTTCCTTTCCTCAGGTCTTGAGTTCAGTTTCACAGATGCAGTTATTCTCTGCACACTCTTAACTCTGAGACCAACCCAGGCTGCTACAGAGAGGTTCTCTTTTCCACTTCCAACTTATATGGTACCAGAAAATTAGAAAAAATCAAGGCTGCCATTCATTTAATTATTGGAAGAAAGAGGAGACCAAAGTTCCCCTGGATGTCCAGTGTGTGTTTTCTTGTTTTGTTCCTGAAGAGGTTGCGGTAAAATGGAATAAGCTTTGAAAATTCCTGAATGGCTGCTTTAGTAAAAAAAAAAAAAAAAAAGATGGTGGACAAGCAACTATTTAGAAAGGACTTTGCACCTTGCCAAAACTCTGTCATTCACTAGACATTCATGAAAAGTGTGCTGGCACTCTGTGATTTCCAGTGAAGCAAACAAACACTCTGTGCTCAGCATTCCTGAACTGCAATCTGGTTAATATATTGGAGCTTCTGATTGCACAGTTATGAAAGCAGGGATATCAAATAAGAACATTCAAACTACTTGAAAATATTTTGGGAAGTCTATCTGAATTTCCCATAACTTTCTTAAAGACATTTCCAGCATCAGGCTGCTCCAAAGACCAAGAAAAAATATGTTCAATGCCAGTAACTTCCAGTGTATCACCTATTACTTTTCATAACAGGATTCTGGGGGTCAAAAAAATAGTTGAATTTTCTGAGTTCTTAGTAACAGGGAAAGGTGTTTGAATCACTGTTGAAAATAGTAACTTCTGGTCTCGGAAAAAAATACCCAAAAAAGCCACAGAAAATGAGAATATTCTCTCCTGCAAAAACAAATTACCAAACATCGAACTGTCAATGCATACTACTAAAATGTCGTCTTGAACATGTGATGTAAACTGTGAAGGTGTTAATACAGTCAAAATTTTTGGGATGGTAAATAAATGTGGAATTTTGAAAAGACTGGTAGTAGTCTTGTTACTATGGTGTTCTACATATATAGATGAAGAATATTTGTTAGAAGAAGGTCTTGTATTGGATCACCATATAGAGTGGGATAAACTTATGGCCTGAGGGCGTAAATGTTAAAAAAATAAGAAAGTGAATAAGCTAAAATCCCCTATTTACTTGATGCTGAAACGGTTATGTTTTTCATAAATATTTTGTCCTCATTTTTCCTCAAGATCAGCTTTAGGGCAATAACGGGCTCAAACAAAATCATTCAACTGATTTGCGTTTCAGAATGTGGTGCAGTCAGAGAAAGGATTCTAAGCCTAATTATATCATCAGTGTCTCGTAAAATTATTTAATTCCCATAAAAATACATTAATTAGAACTTTATCTTTGAGAGCAGGCAGTATTCTCAGTCCTATTCCATGTCTTTTCTTTTTAAAATCAAAGTGCCTGAAACTTCCTCCAACTTCATAGTCTTTAGTACGGAGGACAGGAGGTAGATCTGCCCTCTCAGAATACAAGATTCATGTCATGTGCCATCCATTTTCTTTTAGGTATCAGCAGTACAGCTAATGGAAACTTTTCTGATGAAACAAAGCTTGATCAGCAAATACTCTGAAATACTCCAGAGCAGTCTTACAATGATAGTATTTCCTCTGTATGTTTGCATATAAGTTCACCGATACCATGTCACTGGTTTTGTTCCAAATTGTTCCTGTGTTACAAATTGTGTCTCATAAACGAAACATATGTACATTTGGTGGTGCACGTTCTATACCTCCTATGAACATCAAGTAATTCTGCAGTGACTGATGCCAGTAAGACTACGTAAGCAATAAGATAGTGTTCATCATATGATATTTCAAGTATACTTTCCATGTATCATGTGGTCAAGATCTGATCTGGGAAATCTCTGTCCTTGATGATATTCAAAAGCCATCTGGAAACAGTCCTGGGCAACCTGCTCTTGGTTACTGCTTTGAGCAGTGGAATTGGATTAAATGATCTCCAGGGGCCTTCTGCAACCTCAGTGACACTGTGTTTCCATGATACAGAGTGGGCAAAGCTGACTTAAGAAAATCTCCTCTATTGAATGTGCTTAAATATATGCAATAAAAAAAAGGCTGGGTCACTGCTCCCATATTGCTCCTACCCGGCTATTTCAGCAGCTGAACTATTGAAAAAAGGTCTCCCTTTTGATGTTAAGAACCAAGTATGTGAAAGTATGAGATTTTACTTCTGAGTGGATTGCAACTCCGCCCGACATTAGCAGGAGGCAGGAGTCAGCTCTTCTGCTCCTGGCTGCTTCCACGCTCTGTAGTGATCTGGGCTTTTATGCAACACCCTGTGTTCAATGGCAAATGACGAGGTCAAATTTCTGCTCCTTACCCCTGTGATGTACTTCAGCTCAGCTACCTATGCAAGTAAGGCAACAGCGAGCTGGCGGTAGCTGTGGTTTTCATTCTGGTAATTTTGTATCATTTATATAAAAAGTAATGATAACCTTTCCTGTAGAGGAAAATTTTTATGTTATTTTACTCTTTTGAGCATGCAGAAGAAAATACAACTGGATAGAACTCATGTGATTTGTACTATGCCCATTAAAGCTCTAAATAGGGTACAGCTTGAAAATTTTTATGTTATCTTACTCTTTTGAGCATGCAGAAGAAAATACAACTGGGTAAAACTCATATGAATTATACCATGCCTATTAAAGCTCTAACTAAGGTACAGCTTGAGTCATGACTTCAGTAATTAAGTCCTAATCATAATGGCCATAAAAAGGACTGAAGAAACTATTTTCCCAACCATTTTTCCCATACTTAAAAGTGGCAAGATCATTTTCACTCAAATTCTCCTAAAAATATGGCCTTCAGCAACAAGTCAAATTCTTAGCCTGAAAGTCTTTGGGATGATTGACAGAATTGACATGGTTCATTCTTCATAACATAATATGAAACCGTACTCACAGACCCTACAAGTACATACATCTAGAGTAGGCTAAACCCCTCTATTTTTAAGTATAATTGTCAGCTAAGCAAACAGAACAGTGAAATAAAAGACTGAAAACTGATCCTTTCACCAGCTGTAACCTGAGAATGAGCTTAACCATGTACTTTAAACAAACATTGCATGACAGAACATATATTGAAGCTCAAGCCGTATTTTAGATCAGATATTTTATTTATCCATTGCAGGATAAATATTGATTCTGGCTAGACCCCGTCACATGAGGCCCAGTTAAAATGAAATCCTTAAAGAATATAAGACCCTAATGTCCCATCCCAGAATGGACCAAAGCTACATTTAGCTGTGTGTCTTATCTACAGGTGTGGCCAACAAAATAACCAGCATATAATGATAATTTCTCAAAATAATTTCCCAGTCTCCAAAAATCTGTGACCTAAGGACATTTTGAATCTGGAAGTACTTGTATTTAACAGCCCTCTGAGAATTTCTCTTCCATGACGTTGTTGCTGCCCTCTGACAGCTTCTTAGCTTTCAGAACCACAGGGTCCTGCAGTAGGGTTTTGCTTGAACTGCTTAGATATTTCAGGATGAATCAAGAGCTATGGCTCCTCTTGCTTCTAGCATGTCATTCTTCACTTATGTAACACATGGAATGATAAAATTTCAGTCCAAATTTTTAGCTTGCTATTTAAAACAGTTATGTATGGACCATTGTTTATAGAACGTAAACGTTTTATTTTACCTTTGGGATCAAAGCAGTGCTGATACACTTACCCCATCCTTTTATATCAAACTTGCCAGCACCTTTCTATGCCAAGCAGGAACATTTTATTGCCTAGATGGCAATGAAATGTTGACTAGTTCATAGAAAGGTTTGGGTTGGAAGGGGTCAAACAGAATCATCAACCTGGGATCATCTAGTCCAACCCATACGTTGTTCCAGCTGATTTTACTTTTTAGGGAAAGGCAGGCGTCTGAAAAAGCACACTGTGCACTTTTTGAAGAGCCCATTGGTCTGCTCCCTTTTATCACACGGAGCCCATCGATCTGACCCTCAGTGACACTGCAATGAGCATCCAGTCTATCAGCCATCAAATCTCTTTTCAGAGCCCTGTCAACATGCTGATATTCCTGCTGCGTTCCCTGCTGTGTTCTGGACCCCTCTCTATCTTGGTCTGCCTACCCAGACCAAAGCTCTGCTGTTGCCAAAGTCAACTGAAAGCCTACCGTAACAGATAGTCTTGCATGCTGTTTGCTAAATTTGGTTATTCTAAATCTTCCCCCCTCCAGAGTATTTGGAAAAAAACCCCCACATTCTCCCAGGATGGGCCAACCATGTTATCATATTCACTTATAGTCAAAGTGTGAAGCTTAATTGCTCTTAATTATCTCAAGTCCAATGAACATATGCCAGAGGCCATGTTGACAATGATGGAATCAGAATAAACACCTGAAGCTGTAGGTCGTGTGTTAGCTGTCCTTTGAGTCATCATGAAAAACAAATAGATTCCTGTATATTTCCTCTGGAGTCTATTTATTTCTCAGTGAGGTCAATGCGACAATTTTAAATGACCCAGCTGCAGCTAGTTCAGGATCTTTTTCCGCAAAGGGCTAGGGAGGGAGAAGTTGAGAAATATGCACTAAGACAATTAACCCATAAATAGGTAACCTGTACCTGCCTCTGCTGCCCATCATTACACATCAACAGGGACTTTTGGAAAGCAAAAGGGAAGTGAAAGGAATGGAAAAGTCTAACACAGCTTTAGCTGATGTGTTGGGAAAATCAATGATTGCTGCTGACAGACTGGAACATAAAGATCTGATCTTCACCCACGGGGGAACTGTCTACCCCACCACTCTTTGCACTTCTGAAATATTCAAAGCTATAAAGTCCTCTGAAGCCAGAAGAGATGACTTCATCCTAGCAAGATTTCCTAAATTGCTGTGTTTCTCTTGCTGCACAAAGGAGGTTGCCATAATAATGCTGATAATCTGAACAGGTGTAACAATAGCAGTAACTATAACAATAGTAAGAACAACAATAGTAGTTGCTACTGCTAATGTAATTATGGTGTTGCGTTTAGAACTATGAAATATTTATTTCAGGTTTTATTTAAAAAATTAATTTAATTTTAAAAAAATTTATTTAATTTAAAATTAATGAGAAAAGAAAGTGGCATTTCCATTTGCAAATTAAAAAAACTAAAACCAACACAGGCTTTGGCATAAAACTATCTGATTTGTTTTCATGTGCAATACTGTATGTTGTAGACTTTTCTCTCCTCTTCCTATAAACTATATGAAGTATTTCCATCCAACCAAAATACAAATCTTAGTAGTTTTTGTCTTAGGATACATTAGACTCCACAGGAACTCAGAGTGAAAAGGGACATGTACATGGATATCTGGCATATCCAGAGTTATCAGAATTAAGTGCATGAACATTTTTGAAGGACATATGGTTTCCAGAATGTAAAATACTATTCTTCATTAGTCTAATTGCTTAATATAGCCTATCCCACAGCCAAAGCTTTCTAGTACATGTGTGTGTGGGAAATTAGTGTAACAAAAATCAGCGCAAGAAGACCTCAGGGAGAGGAAGATGATAACTATTTTACAAAAAAATCAAAGTAAGCTTATTCTGTCTATTTGCCTTCATTCTCCCATACCTATATACTTTCAAGCAGCAAGGTGCTTGCATTTGAATGGTGTAGCCAAGATCACTAATGGTGTGTGACACAAAGGATAAGATAATTTCTTATCATATATCTTGGGTTGGTCTTGATTGATGGTGACAGACAAACTAGTTTTTGGAGAGGTCTTTTTTACCCCATAGAGGATGATGACTAGTTCAGTGTGATGTTTTGCGTCCCAAATTTTGCTTTCTTCGGCCTCTATAAATGTTAGACAAGTCTGCTGCATGCCGTAACCTTGTTGCCATCCTCCTGTAGTCACAGTGCAAGATCTGCTGCTGACAAGTTGTGGTGCTGTGATCTTATCAGATCATCAGCCTCCTGGGCTTAACATAAGCAAAATATTCCTCAGTTGCATTGCTGTGAACAGTCTCCTTCCTTATCCATGCAGGTCATCCTCTTAACTTTTCTTCTATTTTTCCTGGTGCCTTCAGACACACATCCCTGCATTCATACCAGTCTTAACATTGCTGTTAAGAAAGTCCTTACATGAGTACTTTAAAGTTGGAATGATTTACACCTGCTCATATAAATACTGGGTCTGACAAAAGAGAAGGTTCAAGCTTATGATAATTCCACTGACCAGGAGTTACGCTGAGGTAAATTTGAGCCAAGGTGAATTTTGGCAGACAAGGAAGAGGATCAACTACAGAACCTAATTTGAGGCAAACCCAAGGTATTTCCTTATAGCTTTTATTAATATTCTTAAGCAATCCAATTAAATAACTCTTTTTACCCAGTGATGTACTTACTGGTCAATGCCCTTCTTAAAACTGTCTTGTTCATTAGTAGTAAGACAAAGAACTAGAGCAACTTGTTTGGAACAATGATCAACATTTTTATCTCTTCATATTTTATGGTTTGATACAAATCCAGTAAAACAGTCCTTCCTTTTATCATACCAGAACAGAGGAGGCCTCAACTACATTTTTATATGCTTCAAAAATATTTTAAATGCCATAGAACAGGCATATTTCTGGGTACTGTTCAATGTCTGTGTAAGTGTGAATTTCTAATCTTGAAAATACTTTCTTTTATTTCCCTAAAGAGATGTATATCTGGTTCCTCCAATGTGCTATTACATGCAAGATTTTTCTTAGGTCTTCAAAGCAATCCTGCTCTTTTTTTTGACCGTTTGGTCAAATATTAAGTGACTTAATAGCAGCAGCTGCAAAAAACCCTATAAAAATGAAGCAAATCATAAGAATTATGTGCCAGAATAATTTTCTTATCTTAAAATTGGATATCCTGAGAAATATGAGGTAGACACTGAAGCTTATATGTCATTTCTCAACTGAACACATGGCATGAGATGTGTCCTTACAAAGTAAGGACTATGAACAATTGCAGGGATTCCCTAACCAATAAGAATCCATATAGCCCTGTGAGGAGAAAAAGATTCAGAAGGACTGTGTGAGACACTTTCCGAAATTCAGTCCAATTTTATTCTGTAGAGGTTACAAAGGAGACATTTCATTCAAAGATAAAAAAAAATACTATGTAACAAGGTGAAATGCCTGAGAGAGTCCCATAAAGAACTTCTGTTGCACCTCCAACAAGCCCATTCATTTTGCTATTGCCCTGCTGCTTTCTTATGTCCAACGTTTACTTGTTAAAATTAAATGCTTATATTTATTTGCTTTCCAAAGCCAGTGTTTTTTCATAAGGAGACGCAGCATCTGTATGACTAGTTCAGGTTTCTAGGCACTGTCTGGCTAATATGCTTTATTACGGATACAGAAGGACAAGCCCCAGAGGCAACTGGACAGCTTAATCCCCATGTCTAAAGGGACTTTGCTGTAGGAGCTGCTCACAAGGAAGTTAGATATGGATTGTGCCAGGTGGCCACGGCAGCCAGTACCATCCTGGCTTGGAACAGAAATACTGTGGAAAATCACATAAAGAGGAAACATGAACTCATATTTTGAAATAGATCAGAGGACAATTGTTATTAAGAGCTTTTAGGCTAGGGTTGCTGAAAACAGACAGTATTTGGTCCCAGTAAAAAGCTTAACAATTTCTCCTCTCCCAGATGAAATCTTTGCTAAGGGTTTTGAAACCCTTTGCATCAGCAATGGGTTCCAGAATGCTAATGTTATGTTAATTGTGCTTTCTACTTTCTTTCTTCTCTGAATTTTATTGAAGCAGGTAAAGAAATTACCCCCAAGAAAACTTATATATGTCTGTATGGCTCCTTGAAATTTACCTGAGTCCATTTGCAAGAGCAAAGATAAAGGGGGTAATTTTTTAATGATTTATAGAAGTACTGATTTCAGTGGATTTTCAAGCCAGCTTAGATTTATTTTCACTAGTCTCCTACTGGGACCATTTACTTGTGTTGAAAGAGGCTGGACTCTGACTGCAAGTCATCCTCCAAAGAATACTAGCATTTTACCCGAATGTGACCCTTCTTGGTTATTTTATTGTTTTATCTGGTCTATTTTAACAAAACCACTGTTCACCATAAATATCTGAAAAACTTCATGGCAAGCAAAACACACTTGGATTCTATATAATTAATTTACATGTGCACAAATAATTACATTTCAAAAACTTTCCTCAACGTTAAGGACAGTGAAATAATTTGAGTTGTGCTTATAATATGAAATCAGTACTTTAAGATTAATATACATTGTCTAAGAAATATTTGCTGTGGTAGTTAAAATGAACATTGCTATTTTTCCATTACAGCCCTTTCCTAGTGCCTGTATACATATTTTAATGTATGCCTTTCAGATACTGTTATTGCTCCAAAATCCAAAAGATTTAGTGACATTTCATTATTGTTTTTCCCTATTTCCATCTTATGAATCCTGGGATATTTTATTAAAAGACTTCACAGCTGGAAGAAGTATTGTATTCTTTCCTAATGGATACATTTACTTATGGTTACTGGTGTTATACTCTCACTGTCTTGACCACCAACCTAGAACTGGCTCTAACACAAACACTATCTTGCCTTCAAAATGGCCTTCTCATAAATTGTTCAATTGCCTCAGCTGACTGGGAATGGGGCATTTGGTGATGTTCTCTTCTGTAAAGATGAAGTTTCAGCCATTCTGAAGACACTGTTCTCAGCCTTCCGTTGTTAGGTGAGCTATTCCCAGCTTCATTAGCAGAATTTTCCTTCTGTAAATATTAGCTGGATAGTCACAGTGTACAATGGTGAAAAATTCAACAGATTTCCTAGCTTTAAGGGTTATTTCACAACTGCCTTACAACTGGATTGGCACACAGCTTTTTGGACACCTTTGCTCTTTTAAAACTGCATATCTGACTCACCAAGGTCAGCTAACCTGAGATGGGGAGACCCAGACTGTTGATGATGTGGTCATGAGTTCTTTCCTCCTCTGTGCCTAAGAGGATATTAGGTATTATAGGACAGCATGACAGAGCTTGTCCAGCCATCAAGACCGTTAAGTCCTTCTTCCTAAGAGACATTTGCTTTTTTTTTTCCCCCAGAAAAAAACCTATGGGAGCTTTTTGAGGAGCCATTGGCTTTGTGGAAAGAAAATACTTGGTTGTTTCTGAGTGTCTGTAAGCCTTTTCCTTCAGATGATCAATGCCATCTTATACTGAAGTAACTCTAGAGTTATAGCTTTCATGGCAGGAATAACTAAGCAGCTGGTCAACAGTTCTAGAAATGCAATTGCCGTCCAGCTGGTGTATTAAGGTGAACAAAAAATGAGGCCAGTTAACTTTATTTCACCCATGTAACAACCCAGGAGTTAGTCTGTGGCTATTCCCTCATCCCAGCCCCAAGACTGGGGCCATCTATTGGGTAAGTGAAGCAGAAAGCTGGCCACAGATTGACTACCCCCAGTGGATCTCTGCAGACTAGCAGAACTGCTCAGGTTTGGAAAGGAATCAAATCCACTAATAATTTTAAAAAGCAAGGAAAACCACCTCACTTACTATATAGAGGGATATAAGTAATGCTTCTTGAGAAAACAAATACACTGAATACTAAAACCTGTTTGTTACATCTTACAGTATCAATAAGGGTTCTTTGTAGGTGGTGTTAGTGACTGGATGAATCTTTTTGAGGAAAAGCATCATTTGGAAATGGAGACGATGTACAAGGAACGCTTAGCAGCAACCACACCAGGTTAAAATATGACACGTATTGCAAAGCCTGAGAGATAAAACAGACCTATTAAAGCAATCATTTCCTGAACTCTGACCAGGAATGCAATTGCATGATACACAGGAAAAAGGTCGATGTTGCAGATAAGTGTTATAATATTCAGACTGCAGCTGCCCTTATAGTGACTGCAGTGTATATCAGATGTTACTGCTAAACTAAGAACTTTGGCATACTGAGAAGTCGTTCATTTACTGAACAGTATTATAATTAATCACATACAGGGGAGTCTAACAGCCCTGCTTCACAATATGCCTTCTTAAAGGAATATTCTGTTTTCCCTTTTACTGGTGAATTCTCTCAGTCTTTCTAGACTGCTTAAGGGTATTTGATATCTAGAGACCTTTCTAAAGACTATCAATTTGGGTCACTTCTTAGCAAAAAAATTTCTGTCGTAGTTAAGCTCTCACCCAATTATGATTCAAATCAATGGAATTTTTTCATTGACTTAATTGGAAATTGAGTTACATCTGTATTAAACACTGATAAGAAAGAAGCTCTTAACACATCAGTAGCTCAATCTATTTAAAGTATAATTATCTTTTTGTAGGCAGAATATCAGCCTCTATCTCCATAGCTTTGGGTAATTTTGATGCATATCTACTGGCA
The DNA here is from genome assembly GCF_963924245.1 of Chroicocephalus ridibundus. Taxonomy (NCBI): domain Eukaryota; kingdom Metazoa; phylum Chordata; class Aves; order Charadriiformes; family Laridae; genus Chroicocephalus; species Chroicocephalus ridibundus. Next base: position 50,843,903 of record NC_086286.1, on the reverse strand, counting down.
AAGTTTGCTCTGTAAATTCTCTGCCAGGCCTTGTACTATTTTGCAAGTATGCATCAGCAAAAATCTGAATCTTATTAACACATAACATACCAGCTTGAGCGTCCTGATTTCTTTTTTTAGCCTAATGAAACTGATTGTCATAAACCAAACAGATCATGCCTGTGTGTGTCATTCCTAGACCCTGCTTTTGTTATTTGTTTAGTCACAACACAATAAAGCTACAGTTTACAGCTGCTTTTGACTTTTCTTCATGGATTTCTAACATGTCCCAGACCTACCTTGCTGTAAGGTCCAGTCCTGGTCGGAGAAACCTGGACCCCTAGCCATAATTTTGCTGGTTACATCACTCACTGGTGTCATTTAGTTACCTACAGGTAGCAGCTTTTTTGATAATATTGGGAATATTTGTAATCACTAGTGGTTGCTTTATGCGTTAATCCACTGCTGTAAGGAACAGACCTTGCACAGATAAGTTAAGTGAAAAAACAGTTAAAATACGATCTTCAGACAAGAAATTAAATTATCTTCTCTCTGCAAAAATACACAGTTTTGACTTTATGCTTAAGACCTGAGCTGCATGCTTCCAGGTCCACCGATACCCACTGATGTGTCATATGCTCTACTGAAAAAGTTGTGATCGTTTTGGTAATCTTGATTTGTGCATTCAAATTCATATACTGAAAATTAAAATTGCAATTATTTTTTTATGTGCAAAGAATGTGACAGGACTAATTTTTTTAATGCATCTGGATAACCTGTTTCAAGATACCTCTTTAGTGAGCTTTATTTAGCATAATTTACATTTGCATTTTCTATTTGGCTTCATTTGTTTTTATGACATAGTTTCTTCTGTACTAAAGGCTCCAGAGCTTTGGCTATTTGAAGGACGTAAACCATAATGGGACTAATGACAGGTTTGCAGGAAATAGGGCATTTAGTGCATTGGCAAGAATTATAAAGTCCTCCATAGCATCAGTGAGTCTTTTTTGACATTATTCTTTGCTCCCTCCTTCCTGTTTCTTCCCCTTCCTCTTTCAATGTCATGTTGTATAGATACACAATGAGGCAACAGGTGACTTCTTGAGGTCACTGTCCTGACTCCTCCATCTGCACATTTATTTGGTAACAAAGTTCTAGTCAGAGACTTCCAACTTTTCAAATTAATTTCACCAATACTGTTGGGAAAGATCAGATAAAACAAACAAACAAACAAGGAAATAAATCTCTTTTGCTGATGGCTTGAGCGGTCTGTTAACGTACAGCTGAGATCTTCAGATTGGTATAAGAATATGATTTCTCCAGCATTGGTGTGTCATGAAATTCTCTGTATTTAGTGACATGTTCTTTCTTATTACCTAGTGGAGTATTAACAGGAGGGAGAGGGCAGTTAACCTTTGCATCTGTACTTTGGGAACTAGCCAATACATTAATAGAGATGATGAAAGCTGTGGAAAATTGCTTATTTCCTACCTTGTTCCAGAGAGGGGATTAAGAGAGTGGAAACTCTCCAGAGACAGCAAAGCTGAGGCTGAAAAAAAATTGAGAGAGGAAAGTTTAGATGAGACATGTGGGAAATTTTGGGGAGTGGGAAGACAGAGCTGGGTATACTTCTGTAGACTAGGGATAGTGATCTAATCTGATGTTGTGACCAGCTTTTTCCTGGTCAGGGATGATGACCGTCATGAAGAAGACTCTACAGTTCAGGAGGAAAAGAAAAGATAAAGGAGGTTCCTAGAAAATTTTACAACAAATTAGACCCCAGCTCAAACAGTTTTTTAGAGTAGTCAAGAAAATGAGCCCAGATTATGTACCGAGTATTAATTATTTTTCGTCTCTGTTTCAGTATTTCCTGTATTTTCAAGTAAATAACAATAATATCACACAGGCTGGTAAATAATTTGTTTTGTGGCAGTTGTGTCCCACCTGTCATGTACTCCTGACATAATAAGTCCTGTGCAATCATGAAAGGCTCTTCCCCTGCGTTCCTTAATGTGCTTATATCCCCAGGTGGCAGCCTCTGCCAGTCTTCAAAAGGTGCTCCAGCACTGATCATCTTGATGGGTCATCTTCACACCTGGACTCTGGGGTTGAAGCTCACGTGGGACAGCTCTAAAAGGGGCCTGGACAGGATATCCCTTTGTCTGAGTCTTTAACTTGGGTTCCTGCTTGCCTTTGTCTCCCTGTGCTCTTCTGGGCTTGTGTAGACAGGCCTTTGATGAGCTGATGGCTACTGTGATGGGCCTGGAACTGTCTGGGCATCGTATTATTTGGGCTCCCCATCCATTGTTTCTCTGTGCTCCTTTGTGGGTGCACAGACAAGCTTTTAGCACATAACCTAAGACATCCTACCATCCTGGTTGCCATTTGGAGGCTTTAACTCCCCTTGGATCAGGCACATGCTACATTATTCAAAGGGGAAAAAGCCACATACGGCATTTCCATCATATGGCTAATTCTACTTTAAACCCTACTTTTCATGGACTTATACATAGGATTCAAAGGAATGTCCCTCCCCCCAAGTTTTTTTTTTGGCAGATGGATGATCAGGGGCATTTAGGGTACCTTCATGAATGGATCAATCTTTATGGATCCATCTTAAATCTTATGAGGTCATTTTGGCAGACTAATTTATGGAAGCCTTCTCCAGAGTTTTACTGAGATTAATGCAGATCATAGGAATAGTTACAGTAACCCACCTCTTCTAATTTACTATCTGAGAGCACAAGTTTTGAGGGGATTATTTTGTTGTTTCATTTAACAGGGAATGGATCAGCATAAGCAGATCAGTCCACTAGGCAACTGTCAGCTGTCAGTGTCCTGTAGCTACCACAGAAAAGGTCACCATCCTCTTTCTGCAAAGCTCCACAGTCAGGAAAGACCAGGTTTGATGAGTATGGGAAGTCAGAAACCTTTAGAGGCACTGTGGTGGCTTGAACAACAAATACCATTAATCTGGAGATTACCAAACCTTTTAATCAGTTTTAAATCTCCATGTTTTTGAAGCTGCTTCTTAGAAACTTTAAGTCAACTGATGTTTTCCATCAGCCTCCAGGTTCAATATTGGGCAGGATCAGAGGGCCTTATTGTGCAACACGTACGGTACAAGGTATACTCCTCCCATCTCCCGTCTCAGGTGTCATGACAGGTGGCTGTATCAAAGGCTCACATTACTAAATCTTGACCCTGCTTTTTTTCTTTTTGCCAAGAAATTTAGCTCCCCTCAAAATCCCTCCCCATGACTTATGTCTTCTAATTGGTTTTTCTCTTCATACTGTTTTTTTTCATTCCTAAGGATAAAACATGCCTCCAAGGAATAATTTGCCTGACTGCCCTCTCTGGCAAAAATACACTAGAAATCCTCTGGATTTTCTCTATCAAAGTTTCTTTGGATTATTCTGTGATGAGTGAAGCGTGGGAGTGCAATGACCTGCCTTTCTATCATGGAAATCCTATTCCAACACTATGCTATTGCATGAGATACTTTAATAATTTACATACCATTTCCCCCCCTTTTGCTTCCTTTAGGAGTTCAAAGTCTCCCAACCCTTTGTATTGTCAGCAGGTAAAAATACCAGTTAAACACATTTTCTAAGTTTCTGTCCATGGTGGTTTAATGCCAAGGGAAGATAAAGGAAAACAATTAGGGCAAGCGGCTTTTTCATTTTGCTGGGGTGGCTGGTTACACTTTGAGAATTATCAAAGCTGCTGCTTCATGGTATAGCAATTTTTAGCTAACGTCAGTTAGTTAGTTGGCACCGGCTGCACTTTGGCACCAGATCTCACTCAACAAATGGATCAAGGAAGAGTCATATGACATCCACTTGGTTCAGATGATGCCTGCACAGAGGTAGTCTTTCTATATTGACATAGTTTTACAGAAAAAAGGACATGAAGGGAAAAGCAAAAGATTTCCATGGACTGAACAAAATCGATGTCAAAATGTCAGGCTAAGTCATTCTGCAAGCACTGCAGCATGCCTCAGGGACCAGGCCTGAATCCCTCAAGGTGAGCAAATGCCAAAAGCATATGGGTCACTGGTCCTCCTGCTCCAAGGGCCCAACAGGCAGCATTCAAAAGATGGAGATAGGAAAGAATGGTATTTAGATGCTTGGCATGAATTTTTTGGGGGAACTATTTTCTTGTTCTTTATGACCCATCCTCTTTTCAGATACTTGAATATTAAACCTGGGCCTAACTGCAGTTTTTCTGCTGAGATGAGTGGAGTCAGAAGCTCATCACCTGAAGTGCATTATAAATGCTAATCATTGTAGCCGAGGCTATATTATTAACAACTCAGTGATGACTGATCAGTTGCTAAACAATGACTGAGCTCATTAAGGAAAGAAAATGTATAAATGGGACATTTCTGTGTAACCACCAGAAAGCCAGAACTCTGTGCTGCAGTTTGAACAATGGCCAAAGAACATGTGTGTCCACGTGCCCTCCTGGGCACCAGCCAGAGGGAGCAGTCAGCCACCATCACGGGATGGTCCACAGTTCAGTTGCTAGCACAGTAAACATTTTTCCTCCCAGTCCTAACATGTTTGATCGCATTTCAGTGAGAATGATGAGCGATATGCCAAAAAAAAAAAAAAAAAATCCCAGCAGAGCGAGTACTGGAAAGAGCAGATGTGCCATGAGGAATGTGATCGTGCTGCTTAAACCCCAGCTTGCAAGTCATGTCTTTCTATTTTGATATGTTTTGTTTATAAACTCTGTGCTGTAATTCCTTACAGATTTTTGGCATGATAGTTGGGAGTTAAGCTCTTTAACCTAAATGCAATTGCATTTTCTTGTTTTTCTTGTTTGTTTACGTCAACTTCCGTTGATTTCACAAGGTTCAAATGACCCAAGGTCTTTGACTGGAGTTGCGTATTTCTTTACAGTTTCAGGAGAAGTAGTAAATTATTGCTCGCGGGGTCAAAAAGCCAGACCACAACCCCCTATTAAAAGGTAATCTGTGACACTCTTTTTCCGCATAGCATTTCACACTGTGACAGAGCCTGTGTGCGAGAGAGAAAGAAGAATGGAGAAGTCCAGGAAAAAATTTGCTGATATCATAGATAAGGCAATGGCTGCTGCTAATACAATGGATCGTGATGAACTGCTTTTTTCTTACAAGGGGATTCTCTACCCTGCTACTTTTTGCAGTCCTGAAGTATTCAGAGCCATGGAGTCCCTTGAAGCCAGACGTGATGATATCATTTTGGCAGGATACCCTAAATCTGGTGAATATAGTTTTCTTTCTTCATAAATAAAGTTATGTAATCACAAATAAGTAGGTTTGTACTAAATATATATAATATAAATATGTGTATCATACGAAACATCTATTATATGAAATATATATTATACAAAATATATTATAGTAGTGTATAGATTTATATATTAATATAATATAATAAAAATATACAATATAGTATATATTAATATATAAATCAATACACAAATATCCTATAATAATATAATATATACTAAGTAGATAATTATATATTATATGATATATAATATTACATAAGATAAAGTTTTTGCTTTTTTGTCATGTTTTCTTTTCGAAGAAATGCTATGCACCAGAACGCAGTTATTAAGACTGCAGTGACAAAGATGTAGGTACCCAGGGTCCAGAAGTCAGGAAACAATAAACTAAAGATGGGAGTTCTACAGAGCCTTTTTTATGTTATGAATAAAAATATTAATAAATGTGTGTAGGAAATGTCACTTTAGAGAATTTCTGCCTATGGCAAAGAAAGTGAGCACATACAGCACAATTTTCAGATCTCCTTCTCCTGTGTTGAAGTTCTGTGATCCATCTTTCCTCCCAAGATAATCCTGTGCAGCACGTCAGAAGACATGTATAATATACTAGGTTTTGACGTACAGGTTTACCACCCCAATCCCTCTTATAGTTGTCACAATAAAAATTTATTACATTAATGCATGTTTTCCTATTTGAATCTTAGTGGTTCTTCTCCTTTATTAGGTAATTTAAAATATACAAGTTAATTTACGATGTACTGAGACATTCCAGTGGGACAAATATATCCTTATAAAGAGCAAAGGTAGGACCCTGAATGGCAATTGTTCAGATAGTCAGCAGTGATTGTATCACATGAAAGGAGACCAAGCAACTCACCTGGTAGTACTACCTACCTCTTGGCTTTCCTGTCAAATCCATTTCTGTTTATTCCAAAGGTGAAACAAAAAATTCTGTATTTTTCCCCTTTCAGGCACAAACTGGGTAGGTCAAATCTTAAATGATCTGTTAGTCATATTTGAAAAGAAAACACAGAATAAAGAAAGCAGCGTGAATGATGAAGAGCTAGAAGAATTCCCCTACCTTGAAATTGGAGATACTGGGAAATATGAGGTGGGCACAGAATACATATGAAAGTTGTCAAAGTGTTGTGTTTCAAATACTGAATATATGGTGTGTGAAATATTCCACTGTTTGATAAGAACTCTCCCATTTCTCTCTATGTGGCATCTGGTCAGGATGAATTTCATCTGCATTGCCAAATACTGAGGGATAAATGGACGCTTCAGACAGCTTGAGAGGAGCACATACTCATTAGATACGCCGGAACTGCAGAAATTCAACGTTAGCATGTTTTGCATTTGAGAACACTTTCATGAAATGCCAACTACTGAAAGAGCGGCTTTTCTCTCTTCTACTAGCTTTTCTTCCTTACCCCTTCTCTCTCCTTGAGATCCTCAGCTTTCACATAACTCCAGTTGGGATCTGCATCTTACCTTTAGATTTGATCCCTTGTCTAACAGAACGTATTAAATTCACTATCAGTGAAGAGAATTAGCAATGGATAATCTTGTTCCAAATGCTCATTCGCAGGGGCTTTTGAAGATTAGAGCTACTCAGAGCAGTCCACTAAAATCCCAGGATAACACTCACAAGGAATAAGTCCTTCTATCAGCCAATACCTGTTGATAAGTTTAGCAAGGCAGTATTTTATCATAGGCTGATGAAAAGAATACTTGTACTAACTTAACTGTTCTTTCCTCCTTTCAATTCTTAAAGCGAATGAACAAATTACCTTCTCGAAGAGTTATATTTACTCATCTTCTTCCTGAAAATCTTCCAAGGTCTATCTTCAAAAATAAAGCCAAGGTGAGTGCTGATTTTAACGGCTTGAAAGGAAACACTCCAACAGATTTTTTTAAAAGCCAATTTAGTACTTTTCTGCCAATTTTCAGAATGAGCCTTAAACTTAAGTGTTTAGCCTGGCCATTTCTACATGCCTGTTTAAGTGCTGCCATTCATCTCACTTAATCTCAGTACATCCCTATTGATACCTTCGTGTCAGTCTCCACAAGTGAGATGAAGGGGACACAAATACTCCAGCAGTAAAATGTATTTTGACACAATTTCCTATGGGAAGCATTTTATGGTGTAGTTACAAGTGAGGGCTCCAATGTGTCAGGTTTCAGAGAGAATTTGTATTTTAGTTATTTTCCCCCACTACCTAAATGACGAATGATGCTTGTATTGAGCAAAACATACTTAGATTCTGCATAATTATAATAATATAATAATTTTGCATAATTATAATATCTGTAAAATATATTTTAATAATTATAGGCACTCATCTTCACAAGGTATTGAAGCAAAGTGAAATCCTTCACATTCTGAATTCTGCAAGTAGTATACAAGATATTAGAAATTCCACAGACTGCAATCATAAAGTAGATTATTGTTTTCTTCGTACTATAGTCTATTATGTCTTTCTCTACTAATAAAGTATTTTTTTTTTCTAGATATTGTTGCTGATTCGCAATCCAAAGGATGTAGCTACATCTTTTTACCATTTTACCAACAGCATGTCTCCTCTTCCCTCCTATGAGACCTGGGATGATTTCTTCGTAGCTTTCATGACGAAGAAAAGTACAGTATATTCTTTTGTCTGTGTCAATTATTCAATGCTTTGACTCTGTCTAAAAACCTTGCACTTTGTAAATCAGCTTCACTAGGATTTTTTGGTTTACAGTACAAAAGCAGAGATTAAAGACAGAAAGTTAAAAAATTTAACTAAAATTTACAGTACTTGTCTTACTGCCTGAGGATAAATCCTTATCAAAACCGCACTTCCGCAAACTTCTTTAACTTGCACAAACTGATATTTTGATCTTTTCTCTGGAAGAAGCAGTTCCTCATTGCGATCTTGGATCCCCTTCATCTCCTCTCTCCAGTACCCATTATCTTGTGCCCATGCAGACATCTGAACACCTACGTGCCAAATTGGACCAGAGGAGTGATTTGGACTAAGTCTAGTGCATTAAAAAAGAAAGAAAATAATCCCACTGGTTTAAAATTTCATAAATTCTTCAATTTTGCATATCACACAGCCAGCAGAAGGTTTTAAACCAGATTAAGTGAGTCTGCAAGATGGTTTGAATACTCTTTGCTGGACTCATATCTGTCTCGAAATACTAACAAGTTTTTCTGTACTGATTTACAAATTGTATCATATGCCTGCGACTTCTGTCAGAAGAGCCTGGAGCAGAACCCCATAATTCCCATAGAAGGGTGTAAACTCTGGCATAGGTAGGATTAGTAATGCCCATGGCTGAGGGATCAATTTAAGGAGTAAAAATTGGTTTATTTCATAAGGTTCTTGTCTAATCTTCATTTGTGCTTCATCTTAGTATTCCTTTTGTTTCATTTAGTGCCCTGGGGATGCTATTTTGAATACCTTTCCAAATGGAACAAATATGCTGCTGATGAAAATGTTATGACAATAACTTATGAAGAGCTAAAAGAGGTGAGGTTACCAATAGTTACAAAAATTTTATACTTCAAAGAGCATTTGTTTCTTAACCTTTTAACCATTATATTCATGTAGTGTATTCAAACTGTGTGATACTGTATGAGATAAAATCTTGTTTTAAGGGAAGGAAAGGTGAAATTCAAACTTAAAAGTTTTTTTAAAATTTTGTTCGTGAAAATAATTTTCTTGTTTGCTCTTTAGCTGTGATATAAGCCCAAATCACTGTAAATCAAAACACCCCACAATTTCTGGAGGGAAGCTTTCATATATTCAACAGCGTAGATTTTGCTCGACTGTAAATCTCGTACAATCTTTTGTGATCTATAGGAAGAAAGCTCTTATCTCCTCTGAAATAATTATGGAGAAAAGAAACACCATGTACCACTCCAGTCCCACTGAATGCTATGGATATTCTATATATGCAGCCAGCAGAGATGTAGGGAAGTGCAGACACCTCAGAAAGCAGTGTAATTTGCTTGAATATCATGTGGTATGTTGCATTCCTCTTTTCAGAATCCGGTCCTGGGTGTCAAAAACATAGCTGCTTTCTTTGGGATTTCCTTGACTGAGAAAGAGCTTCAGAGCGTGGTAGAGAGGAGCAGCTTCCAGTCAATGAAGAAGAACTCTCAGAAGACCCACGGGGCATTTGGCAATATTCTCTTTCGCAAAGGTAGGAAGCTCCAAGAGGTCCAGAGGTAGAAATTTCACACACTCAAGAACTTGGGCCCATCCTGTGCTTCTTTTTTGCACATATATTAGCATTACAGATTAGCATCAAGCATGTTATCACTGTTACGGTTGAGAAGACTAGTCAAGGAATGCTGTTGGGGAAGAGACCCAGCAAGGCTCTGGCAGCAGGCTGCAGGCAGCACAGGAGAAGCAACCGCACACAGGAAATTTTAGAGGCCCACAGATGACTGGCAGGAAGGAGGAATTGTAATCTATCTGAACTCCTGTCCACCTCTGTGCCAACACCAACAATTCTTCAGCCATTAGAGGCCTACCTGAGCAGGCAAAACTGGGCCAAACTCAGCCTGGGTGGGATGATCACACTTTTTAGGAGAGTATAGGATCTCCTGAAACGGCCACTGCCAATCCCCTGTTCACAATCACAGTTTAGAAGGAAGCCAAGCATGCAAGCATCAGGTAGATAGAAAAGGGGGAAAGAAAGGGAACTACTTTTGCAGTGTAGTGGAGACACACATGAGAGGGCCAACCTGGCTGTCAGAATCTATTTCTGCATTTTATGTTAAAGAAGTCAATGCATAGGAACTCAAGCTGCCAAGGGAGCAGAAACTCAGCTCTGCCTTCTGACAGATGATTCTGGCCTTCATAGTCTTCCACCTTATCAGTTATAACTGACTGTAGTGAAGAGCTGCAGGGAAACAGGACTTCAGGCTGCTTTTTTGGACACAGCCACCTGAAGAGCCGTACGTTCTTTTGCATTATAGCAGTTTCACAGAGCTGTAGCTACACTGACTTCATGAAATTATGTTGAGGCAAAAATGAGTGAAGTTTTATCTTGAAAAATGGACCAACTCCATTTAGTGTACAATGGAACAAGAATGACAGATCTATAGAATAAAACAGTAATAAAATTTCTTGTTTTTCAAGAGTTTCTTTGCTTCTTTGAAGGTGGTGTAAGTGACTGGAAGAATCTTTTCAGTGAAGATCATAATGAGAAAATGGACAAAGCATTTGAAGAACACGTAGGAGGAACTAAATTGGGAACAAAGTTAAAGTATGAATTGTACTGTAAAGTCTGAAGAGTAATGAAATGTGGTTACAGCAAGAGCTTTCCAATGCATTCTCAGATCACCTGAATGCTTTATGCTAGAAAACTAGATCAAATGATCCAAGTTTCTTAGAATTACTGTAATAATCACATTGCAGTGGCCTTTACAGTAACAAAGATGAATAGCAGACTTCTGTTTTAAAGGTGGTATCTTTGGCTTGCTGTGTTTACACTTATTTGCTCAATAAAATGGCAACTAAACATATTCAGATAAACTTAACAGCCCTGTTTCAGTAGCTGTCACTTGGAAGGAAATGCCTCTTTTCTATTTCTAGCCAAACACAGTCTTTCTATGCTACTTATAAATATTTACTGTGTAGATTTATTTTTTTTTTGCAAACATGTTTCAAATAGGCAACATCTTCAAAGAAAAGACCACTAGCAAAAATATGGATCTGACACAACCTTAATTAACGACAAAGGATATCTTCCCCATGACTTCAGCACAAACTGGATCAAAGCTAGAGGGAGGAGAATGAAGGGGGATGGTGATCAGCGTACTTAGGGACTTTAATCTCTCTGAATGCAGAATTTCAAGATGGATTTCAGATTATGATCTGGTGTTAACAAGCAAGACCCACTCAGAGGCACTGCTTTTATAGAATCATAGAACAGCCCAGGTTGGAAGGGACCTTGAAAGATCATCTGGTCCAACCTTCTTCTAAAGCTGATTAATTCTGCATGGACATTTAGAAATGCAGAGCTTTGCAAAGAAATAGGAATGCTAGAAATAATACTTTAAAAATGTGAAAAAATGAATGGATTCAAAAGCAAAGCATCTGAAAGTCCTGACACAAACCATCTTTGAACAACTAGAAATTACCTGTAAGAATCCAGAAAGGTACCAGATGATTGGAGAAGGACATACATAATAGCTATGTTTAAAAATGTGTGAAAGAAGTATCCAAATAGAGCAGTCACCTTAACTTGATTCCTGGAAATTTACTAGCCAAAATGACCTAACAACCAACCATGAAACATTGTGAGGATAATAAGGTGGTAAGGATAAACCATGTCAAAGCCATTTGTGTTCCTTCTTTAAAAGATAACTCACCTCTTGAATAAGGCATAGACAGATGATACAATAGATGACAGCATCAGAGAGGTTCTGGAATTGTATGACAAAAGAGGCACAATCTGTATCAACAAATTTATGGCTTCATATGTGGGGATGGCAACTTACAAATGTGGTTACAGAAATTAAATTAAAGTGCTGAAAGTAGATTTGCATTCCTAGAAATTCATACAACATCGACAAAAGGCATCCAGAAGCAGGGTCATCAGCAGCAATGCTTGCAGGAATATCCACTTGTTTACATGTCTGTTATGAAGTTGGTTGCAATAGTGTGCTCATGGTCAGACTGCATATACTGGATGACAGCAAAATTGGGAGAAAAATTAAAGCAATATCCTTTAATGGTGAGTCCTGGTCATATTCAACATTGTTCTTAACACTAGTGGACAGACTAAAATCGGTATCATCAATGATTGACTTTTAAGCCTGGGGATCAGAACAGAGGGCTGAAAGTACTGGGGGAAATGCGGAAACAATTCAAAACATCATAACAAATTGAGAAGAAGGTCGGAAAACACGAAGTTCAGTACAAGTAAGTATAAAATGCTATTTTTAGAAAAGAGGTACGAAAGGCACAAGTACTTAATGGGGGCAAACCAGTCAAGCAGCAACTGGCATGAAAAGACCTGAGGAATCATGCTCAGCAAGGCCTAACATGGTGAAAGTGCTGGGAAAAAAAGTCAAATCTTATTCTACAGAATAGTCTACAGAAACAGGAAGATCATACATAAGACACAGATAACAATTGTTACAGCCTGTGGTTGCAGGTCATCTAAACTAGAGAACGCCGCTTAGGGACATTGCAGAGAAATTTAAGGAAGCATATGACAAGGAGAAGACAAGCATACTTGATATCTTAGCAGTACATGGGGAGGAGTAGAAAATCACATTAAGTCCTTTCTAGATCTATACTTGTATGCATCTTGGAATACAGCAGACCAGCTTTCCATGTTCTTACTGATCCCTTGTCTGTGTTAATGTTTCTTGCATTAATTAAATTGTCACCAAACACTCCAGTTTATGAAACAGGCAAGACTTTTCCAAGTCTGACTTCCTCATGTGATATTTTTTCCCCAATTAGATCCACACCACATTTTAGAGTTACATTCTGCATTCCCACTCACTCAATCCGATTGCAATTTCATGGCAGCTTTTGGGTTTTCAGACACTGATATTGCACGAGAGAATTTGCTTGCAGTGGGGCTTTCTAGGCACACTGGGCTTTAAGAAGTAAATGTGAGTAGCACATATACTTTATTTAAGAAGGAGAAATCATTGATCTTAAAAAAATTTACTCTTGGAGCATTTTTGGATGCGTTATTATGTAGGTAGTTGTTTTTGAGTCTGGAAATAATCTCTGCAAAGACTGTGTGCTACACTGCTCACAAGGGAAACACAAGCTCTATGGGTTATTCGGGAGATGGTAATACTGTATCACCACTACTTTATTGAACTAATCAGATTGAAACTAGTTGTAGAAGACCTAAAGTAAACAGTAGACATGGCCTTGCTGATCTGATGGAAAACCAGACCTGTTTCTGAAGTTAACCCTCTCCTGTGTCATTCCAGGGCTATTTGTTTAGTTCTTTTCTGCCCTTAAAATCTCACCCTGAAGGACAGAACTATTCAGACCAGTGACACCTCACATGCTTTTGCTCCATTAGAGACACTCTGTGGGCCCTTACATTCAGTGGGATAAGGAGTCGGGAGAGGGGAGGACCGAAAAGGCAAGCTGCTATGTCAGAAAATGAATGTAGGCAAAAAGACTTTATGAACGAGTAACAATTTGAGGGGGTGAAAAGTAAGAAGAGGTGAAGGCAGTGAGTGTGAGAATCAATTCATAAAACCTTGGGAATCTCTTTTCAAGCCAAGATATAGTTGACTGACACAATAGCACTGGTTTTCAAACTTTCTCACTGCTAGATCTTGAAATTATATATTTCCACTGAAGAGGATGCTTACATATATTTCTGTCCATTTGCTTTAAAGAGGATGAATAAACGAGAAAAATTACGCTAAGCATCTCCCACCTCATGTCCTTTCCCCGATCGTTTTTCCAAAACAAGGCTAAGGTGAATCTTGTCTTTGCGTTGCACTGCAAACACTCCTGCTAACAGCATTTCCATCCAAGGCTGATTTTCACGTAGATGAATTGAACAACCCTGAGTTTTCCTTGGGCACCATGTGAGCTGCACCACAGTTGTACAGCCTCCCTGTGGGGTCACCTGCTTATCCCGAGGCACTGGGCTGCTGGGCAGACAGTGCTGGGACTGGGACTCCCAGGACCCTCAGGACACTTGATTCCCCTGAGCCTCTCCAGAGAGACAGGGCTGATCTCTGCAGCTCCTGAGCAGCCTGCCAGGCAGCTGAGACAGCATCGAGGGGCCCGCTCATGAGTAGAGATCAGGGTCCAAGGGTTAAAGTACCAGGAGGCACCCATGGCCCCAGTGGTTCAGGTGACAGGTTGTTAGATTTCACATAGAGGTGTTATAGTGATGTGGATCCCTCAGGATTCAGGCAGCTGGATCTGGAGGCAGGAGGAAAAATGCTAATTTCTTGTTGTATTCTTTAGTATTGGCAAATGGGAGGAGATTTTCCTTTGCAACTCAAAGTAAACACTTGGACAGAAAACTGAAAACAATAACAAAGCTGGCAGAAGTGATAATAAATGAACAGTGTCTCCAGTTTTTGTGAGTAAAATAGCACTGATAGAGAGAACAGCTCCAAGAAAACGGTCTGCTTTGATAGTTCTGCAGTTTGGGAGACCAGAAAAATAATTTTAAATGATTCTTTACAGGTAACTGTAAGCAATCTTCCAAGTCTTACAGTTGTGCTCTTGATTTGACACCTTCTCGTGCTTAATTAAGCTTGTGTATAGGTTTGCTAAGTGTCTAAGGTCCATTTATGAAGAAAGAGACAAGGATGGGATGCACATTTGATATATGGATAGTGAACAAGACCCATACTATATTCAAGGGAAAGAAGAAAGAAAGAAAGAAAGAAAGAAAGAAAGAAAGAAAGAAAGAAAGAAAGAAAGAAAGAAAGAAAGAAAGAAAGAAAGAAAGAAAGAAAGAAAGAGAAGAAAAAGAGAGAAAGAGAAAGAGAAAAGAGAGAAAGAGAGAAAGAGAGAAAGAGAGAAAGAAAGAAAGAGAGAAAGAAAGAAAGAAAGAAAGAAAGAAAGAAAGAAAGAAAGAGAGAAAGAGAGAAAGAGAGAAAGAAAGAGAGAAAGAGAGAAAGAGAGAAAGAGAGAAAGAGAGAAAGAAAGAAAGAAAAGAAAGAAAGAAAGAAAGAAAGAGAGAGAAAGAGAGAGAGAAAGAAAGAAAGAAAGAGAAAGAGAGAAAGAAAGAGAGAAAGAAAGAAAGAAAGAAAGAAAGAAAGAGAGAAAGAAAGAGAGAAAGAGAGAAAGTGAGAAAGTGAGAAAGAAAGAGAGAAAGAGAGAAAGCGAGAAAGAAAGAGAGAAAGAAAGCAAGAAAGCAAGCAAGCAAGCAAGCAAGCAAGAAAGCAAGAAAGAAAGAAAGAAAAAATTCCCTCCATAGGGTAATTCAGCCTTCCTGTATTGCATGTTTCTTTTGGGATGATCTGTAGAGATACTTATTTTTCCACCTCATTACTCCTTATCTTCTGAAAAGGCATCAGCCAGAATACCAATAACTTCGCCATCAAGAACAATTTCACCCGAAGATTATATTACGGACATGCGTAGAGAGAAATAGATCTGAAGTCATACAGGTAGAATTTGATTCATGTTAATGCAGAAATCTAGGTATTAGAGCTTTACATGAAAGTAACCCTCCTGTAGGATTTGGCAAAGTAAAGGTCTGAAATGTGAGTATTTAATCATGACAAGTATGGCTTAGGTGATACTTGTCCTTAGCCCTGGAGGTATCGCCTGAAGTGATGATGTTACAGTGACTGACTGCAGCACAGAGCCACCACCTGGAAGGCAGTTGCACCCTCGGATGTGTATCCATTAGTGGAGTCAACAGCAAACCAGGTTGAGATCCACTATCCACACGTCCACTACATGCTGGTTGTCCAGTTTGTAAATTGCACTGCATTGCTCACCAGTTAAAAATATTTCAGGTAATATCCTTTATAGGTCTTTCTTTAGTTTCGTTTAACATTTTGAATGCTATTAGTTGTTACCCCAATAGCAATGCTTGGTAAAGAGCAGACTCCTGTTCCTAGTATCAGCTGCAGCAAAGACTCCATGTCACTATTGTCAGTCTCCAGTCCTGTAATTTCATAAGGAGTTAACAGAGTACAGAGTTAATCAGTGACTTGTACCTTCATTCCTGAGCAAAAGCCCTATCTGATTTGCTAACATGTTGCATAAAGTTTTTCTGCATTGTGGAAAGACAGCCTGTATCTGTTTGTTTGAAGAGTTCCACAGGGATACAACCATGAGTAGAAATAGGGAGAGAGTCATTGAAATACTGGAAAATTCTTTTGCACAGGGTGAAAAAATTCCCCCAGAAAGCATGCTGTTTTCCTACAGAGGTATTTTATACCCTGCTACAGTTAGCAGCCCAGAGACTTTGGAAGCTCTGAAATCCTTTGAAACCAGGAGCGACGATGTGATTCTAGCAGGCTATCCTAAAACAGGTGAGTGTTGTTTTCTTGATAAGTAGACAAGTACATAATGCTGCAATCCAGAAGTTTGTGCCATCATTCAACATAGCAATAATACCTGAGAAATCTTATGGTGACATCAGACTTCACAGGATCATGAAATCAAGTTGTAATGCATCTCTGGAGGTCAACTAATATGACCTCCTGCTCAAAGCAAGGGAAAGACCTAACCTTCAGAATTGGGTTTGGTTGCTCAAAGCTTTGTCCAGAAGAGCTTTGAAACTTTGAGGGTGGAGACTCACAATCCACTGAAAATCTGTTGCAGTGTTTTCCCACTATAGTGTTCTTTTGGGGGTTGTTTTTTTTGTTTTGTTTTCGTTTGTTTGTTTATTTGTTTTTTACTTCTATGTAGTCAGACATCCCCTTGTTGTGATTTGAAATATGTCCCTTTTGTCATTTCCTGGCCAGTTTTCAGAAGAGTTGGCTCTGTCTTCATAAGAACCTCCAGCAGTGGAAGACTGCAGTGACATTCCCCCATGCCCTATGTTTTTTCCCTCCAGCCTGGGTAAACCAGGTCTTTCTGTGCATTCATTTACTCCAGCTCTCAGTGATTTCAGTGATGTTCAGCAGGACTCTCTCCAGATTCCCCAGATCTCTTGTGCTTCAGTACAGGAACTGCACATAATATTCAAGTGGTGAAATCACCAGTATTGGGTAAAACAGGATAATCACATTCCTTGATTTTCTGACTACATTCTTGCTAATACAGGAAAGTATGTTTTCACCCTACTTGCTGCAAAGACAATACAGGGAATATATCCTGCTAATGAAGGTGGAAGGACTGTTGTTTCCATAGACTTACTGCACTGCAGAATGCAGGTGATTCCCATATATCTAAATGGAGGGAAAAACATGAATGCTACCAGGCCTCGGATTATTTCATCTCTCTTTCACTATGGGCATTTTGAATTCC